>NC_081416.1:142460313-142771146 GCF_949786415.1 Peromyscus eremicus | reverse complement strand
AAAATCCATGGTCTCATCCTGCTGGGACGCATCCGTGCTGAGGAGGAGGACTTGGCTGCGGTCCCTTTTCTGGCTTCAGATAATGAGGAGGAGGAGGATGACAAAGGCAGCACTGGCAGGTGAGAGGTCCTGCCGCTGGGCTCGCTTACCTTGTGTCCCATGCACAGATGCGAGTGTTTACTCTCAATGAGGGGAGAGAGCAGCATGCCTACTAGGATGTGTGAACATTCAGTCGAGTTTTCAAAGAGTAAAACATTAAAAAAAATACACATTTCAAAAAAAAAAAAAAAAACAACATTGGAAAAAAAAGTTTACTTTTGTTTTTAACCTGAAACGTCTTCGTTACTGTTTTGGTGTAAATCCTTGTAGCTTCCTTTTCTATGCTAGAACATGATTTTCTACAGAAATGGCGTGGTATATTTTATTGCCAGTTATTTTACCGTTAACTTAAATGTTTTAGTTTTTCTGTATTATGGTAAAATATACTAAGTATAATTTTCCGTTTCAGCAATTTTAAGTTTATAATTCGGTAGCATTAAGTACTTGAACATTGTTATACAACTGTCTCTGGATTATCTTGAGGCTCTTGTGTATAATTTTTATGAAATCTATGACTTCTTGTTATTCCTGACTTTGTATGTGAGATAGTGATGACTGTTACTGTAATCATTCATCATGTGTCTGTGGAACATCTGTGGGTCAGCCCTGTGGTGGACACACAAGTGAAATTAGACTCATCTGCATCAGTTTGATGTTAGAGCTGGGAAGAAAGGGGATTGCATACTGACTTGAGGGACTAAAGTGGAACGTTGCCCCCAACAGGAAGAGTCAGTGTTGTGAAGCAGGGTGGGCAGGCAAAAGGAATTGAGTAGCATATGTCAGGGGTGACAGCTTCTTCCATTTGTGTGTTTATTCCATGACATGTGTATAACAAGGACTACTTTAGGCTTCATTTGCTGTCCTAACAGCAACATTGCAGATAATCACTTTCCTCACATGTTGTGCTTTTGTAGATGAACTGGTGCATGTGGAGCTGTTCAGACAAACCATGTGCAAAATAAATTTCTGTGTTTCCAGCATTGTTAAGGCCATGTAGGGCTCCTAGTAGGGCCAGAGCCTTCCATAGGCATTGGAGGCAACTCAGTTGACCAAATGCATTTTGCTGTAAGTTACTTTCACTGATGTAAGGGGACAGAAAGAATAGCTCTATCTGTACTACTGCTCAACACATGCTCTTGTCATGAGTAGGCCAGCAACAGTGGGGTGAGCCAGGTTATTCCAGGGTCTGTGGGATTGGTTTTATATGCTGTCCTGCCTTATTTCAAAACCTCTTCATAGATGTTGAAAAGAAAACTGTAGCATGAATCTTAACAGGTCTTATTAATAAAAACAAATCCGGGTTGGGTATTGGGGTGAATGCTGGAAGATCAGAGAAGTAGAACAAGCCACAGCCACCTCACCTTGCCAATTCCTCAGCTGATCCTGTTTCCTCAGACTGGAAGCCTCTGAGTCTTCATCCAGAATGAATCTCAGCTGAACTGCTGCTCAAAAGCCTAAAAGCTTAACCAGCCAAATGCTTCTAGTTTCTGGTCTTCATGCCTTATATACCTTTCTGCTTTCTGCCATCACTCCCTGGGATTAAAGGTTCACTTTCTGGGATTAAAGGCGTGAGTTACCATGCTTGGCTGTATCCTTGAACACACAGAGATCCAGGTAGATCTCTGCCTCTGGAATGCTAGGATTAAAGGCGTGTGCTACCACTGCCTATCCTCTATGTTTAATATTGTGGCTGTTCTGTTCTCTGACCCCAGATAAGTTTATTAGCTTGCACAATATTTTGGGAAACACAATACCACCACAGAAAACAGTATGTGTGTGTGTGTGTGTGTGTGTGTGTGTGTGTGTGTGTGTGTGTGTGTGTATATATATACACACACACACACACTAGCTTATTTACAATATGTGAGAATTGTAAGTTAGTTTTTCTCGTTTAGTGGCTACTAAAATGAACTGGGCAGGTATAATTAATACGTCTATTATATATTTGAGGTAACCATAGCTTAGTGATGAGGGTTTTTTTGTTGTTGTTGTTTTGTTTTTTGTAATTGAATGCACTAACAAGAAAATCAAGACATTTGAGTGCATCTTTAAATTCCCAAATAATGCTATTAATAAATATAATAATGTCTGGATTAATTAGCAGTCTAAGCAGTCTTTCTCAGAGCCTGCCCCCAAATTGCATGTGTCCACAGTGACTATGTTTAGCTGACCATTCAGTACTTAACATCGTACCACTCATTGAATATTCTGAATATAAGTACTTGTTTCCCAGCTATATTTTTGACCAAAATCTATTACATGATAATTTGGTACTTTGTATATTAATTTGTTCTACTTTGCCTTTTATCAGATAAGTCAGCTTTCTACATTTTTATTTCCATACCATGGGGTATTGATCTCCTAAAGTAAATATTTATTGCTATATAACATTTATTTTAAAAAAGACCTGTTTACTTAAAGTTTCTAAAACCCAGAATCTTCCATTCCTTATAAAAATGGATCAAAAAAACAAGTAAAAGAAGCAGAGTTTTAGCACTTGGCATCAAAGCTGAGACAATCTTAACTCTGTCCTCTGCACTATGAGCCTTTATCAAATTAAGAACTGGAGTACTGGGCTGGAGAGATGGCTCAGAGGTTAAGAGCACTGGCTGTTCTTCCAGAGGTCCTGAGTTCAATTCCCAGTAACCACATGGTGGCTCACAACCATCTGTAATGAGATCTGGCTCCCTCTTCTGGCCTGCAGAAATACATGCAAACAGAACATTGTATACATAATAAATAAATAAATCTTAAAAAAAAAAATTACTGGAGTACTGTGGCTGATGGTGACTCGGTGTCCTACCATCAAGGACAGGTCAGGAGATGGGTTCAGCAAGGTAGGCAGCAGCCCTGGAGTGAGAGGATGGCAGAACCTCCAGCTTGTTTTTAGCCAGTGAAGCAGTGTTCAACTTGTGTTTAGGAAGAAAGCAGATATGCCGTGGATTATAGAAGTTTTGCCTCACAGAATCTTAGGGTGTGGTAATGACCAATTTATCTGATTCTGGAATGTTCTCCACCGAAAATAAAAGGATGAGATATAAATTCTGCTATTAAAAGATAACATGTTACCAGGTGTGGTAGTACACACCTATAATCCTAGCACCCAGGGAGCCAAGGCAGACAGATCTCTGTCAGTTTAATGAACAGCCTAGCCTAGCTAGTGAGTTCCATGCCAGATGGGGCTGCGTAGTGAGACCCCAAACTCAAAAACAAGCAATCAAATGGATGAAAACAAAACAGACTAACATATAAATGTTTACTGTACTGAAAGTAAGATACAGTTTAATGTACAACTTCCATCCATGTCTCTAGAAATGTTGGTCCTCTGGAGCACTTTCTCATATACAGATTGGTGGCTTTATGTGTTAAAGCAGATCTTGTAAGAGTTTCTAAGAGTAACTAGAGCCTGCTCATTACTTGGAGGTGCTCTTGTGTGTGTTAAATGCTTTGTGCTGAATAAGCTTTATTCTACCTTTGTTTTCCTGCCTAGTCTTATTAGAAAGAAGACTTCAGGGTTGGAGTCAACAGCTACAATAAGAACCAAAGTGTTTGTGTGGGGCCTGAATGACAAGGACCAGCTGGGAGGGCTCAAAGGCTCTAAGGTACTTACCCATTCCCTGTGGCTGATGTGAGTGCTTGTTGTTGCTTCTGTCTGAGGCTCTTTAAAGTGCCACTTTCTGGATGTGGGTTTTGAATTCCATTTTCAAAGGTGATATACTGTGTCAGGTTGAGTTTGTGAGCAGCTTCTCTCCTTTAGATATAGTTGTATTCTGGCCCTAATAGACTATGGCATAAACTAGAACATATGTGAAATGATATGACCATGCACAGGTCAAAACTGTAGATTATGACTCTATCTTGCCTTCGGTAAAGTAAAACACTTACACTTAGAGAGGAATGTGTAAAAATGCTGTAGTGGTATACAGATGAATAAACTGTGACTTTTTTGTTTTCTCGATATTTGAGGTAGTATAGCTTTTATGGAGAGGATGCTTTGTAAGCACGGAGAAACGGGGAAAAATAGACCTCAATGTACACACTTGTCATCATGGAGTGGCTTGTGGGTAGAGACTTATCCCCCACGCAAATCATTTACCCACTTATCTACCTATCTATCTGTCTGTCTATCTATCTATCTATCTATCTATCTATCTATCTATCTATCTATCTATCCATCCTGACCTCAGTTTTCCCTCCCTCTTCTCCCATTCTCTCCCTTCACTGTTAATAAGTCCCGAGACCAAGGGAAAGCCATATGACATTTTGTTTCTCTGCTTGTACTTGATTTCATAAATAGTTAGATTAAAGGCTAATTTGTGAAATACTTATTCACAAAAAAGGAAAGATTTTCCCCCCCAAAAAAATAGAGCTATAACAAATAATGCATTTGAATTAGGATTGAATTCATTGTACGTTATGTCTTGCTTGAGGAGTCCCAAAAAACAACTTCCTCTAAATTTTAGTATTGGGAGACAAGTTCATCCGATGAAATCTGTTCTTTTTAGTTTTCTGTGGTGGCATCATCAGTCATGTGCCTCTATCACCTGCATTGTCGAGAAGCAGAAACTATTAGAACTCACTTATTTGAACCTCCTCCATGTTCATACTGGAACTAATTTTTATTGTTATTTGGGCAGCCTTAAATTACATTTATGTCCTAAGGTCTCAGATCCCCATTTTGCAGGGGTCATTGCCAGTTAGATCTAGGTCTCATCTGGTCAAAGCCTGTTTTACCTTACATTTCCAGGTCCATTCATAATGATAAAACAAACCACGACATAATAATAAAGGGTTTCTTAGACAGAGGATTTTCAATTTAAACCCCATCTATCTGCAGTGGAAAACAGAAACATATAATTTCCTTCCTTCCTTCCTTCCCTCCCTCCCTTCCTCCCTCCCTCCCTCCCTCCCTCCCTCCCTCCCTCCCTCCCCTTTTTCCTTTCCTTTTTTTCCTATTTGAGACAGGGCCTCACTATATATCCCTGGCTGACCTGGACTAACTCTGTAAGCCAGGCTGTCCCTAAACTCACAGAGATTCCCCATCTGCCTCTACTTATCAAACTTTGAGATTAAAGATGTGCCCCACCACACCCAATTAGCATACAATTTCTTAGAGATGTGAGTGAAAGTCAGAGTGAACAAGGCTATGACTTGAAGAGCAGTTTACTCTTTTATTTTTAATCTTTATATTGTATATTGTTTGACCTTGCTTGTTGCTCTGACAAAATACCTCAAAGAAGTAACTCAAGGAAAGAAAGATGTGCTTGGGCCCACATCTTGAGAGGGACACAGTGTGTCAATGTGGGGAAGGCATGGCGGCAGTAGCTTGCTTTTCCATCTGAGCAGATCAGGAATCAGAGAGAAGACCACAAGCAGTGTTGTGTTTTAACCCTCAAGGTCAACCCCCAACTATCCTCTTTCCTCTACCTACCTCCTACCTGCTACTGAATCTTCAATTCTCCGGAAGAGTACCATGAGCTGGAGACTAAATGTTAAAACACATGAACCTGTGGTAGCATTTTATGCTCAAATCATAGCATATATATTTCATTTTATACCTTTTTTTTTTTTTTTGGTTTTTCGAGACAGGGTTTCTCTGTGTAGCTTTGCGCCTCTCCTGGAACTCACTTGGTAGTCCAGGCTGGCCTCGAACTCACAGAGATCCGCCTGTCTCTGCCTCCCGAGTGCTGGGATTAAAGGCGTGCGCCACCACCGCCCGGCTCATTTTATACCTTTTAGTACAGAAATGCTCACAAAGTAGAAAGGTTCAGAGTTGTGACCTCTCATGTCCCTGTTTCAGACTCCAAATGTTGCCTACAACTGGCTGCTTTTTGGAATGTGTTCATGCATATGGCAGTTCCCTAGGCACCATTTGCTTTGTTTTTTGAGACAGGGTCTTTCATTAGTCCCAAACTCATTGGGATTAGGCTAGGTTGGCTGACCAGCAAGCTCCAAAGGATCCAGCTGCCTTTCTTCCCCAGCATTGCGATGACAAGCACTGGGCACCACCCCTGGCTCTTTTATTGGACTCTGGGGATTGGACTCAAATCCCTATGCTTGTATGGCGAGCCCTTCACTGAGTCATCTCCCCAACCCCTGGGCTAATTGTGTTTCTGCCCTGCAAATCCACTCTAAGTAAATCTAATTGTATTCTTTCATCCCCAAAATACTTTAGTTTGTATTTCTAAGAGCTAAGGCCTCCTGTAGTTAAGGTAATTGTAAATTAGCAGCAATTCCGTATGTCATCTGTTGAATCACTTAGAATTGAAAACGTTTAAACATTATCTTTTTCTTTCCTTTGCTTTAAAAAATACTATTCCAGATCAAGGTTCCTTCATTCTCTGAGACTCTGTCTGCTCTGAATGTGGTTCAGGTGGCTGGTGGTTCTAAGAGCTTGTTTGCAGGTATGATTACTCTAATATTGGGAAAATCATGTTTAACACATATTTTTAAAAGTAGCTTTTATGTTGTGAGAAGTGAGACTTCTTCTGATTGTTCTTTCAGTGACTGTGGAAGGGAAGGTGTATTCTTGTGGAGAAGCCACAAATGGCCGCCTGGGGCTGGGTATGTCTAGTGGGACGGTTCCTATTCCTCGGCAGATCACAGCCCTCAGCAGCTATGTGGTCAAGAAGGTAGCGGTTCACTCAGGTACGATTCTAGCGTTAGTGTTCATGTGCCTAATATGCCTTTTGCTCCTGCAAGTGATAGAGGCCCTTCAGGAACTCCCTGAAGTATCCTTGTGTTCTTTTGCAAGTTTTAGTTAACCATTGTGAAGAAAAAGGTGGATGATGTGAGTCCCTGGGTCGTCTAAGATTTTGTTATTAGTACTTAATAATGCTTTTTTGGAAGTCAGCATTGTTGCATTTCAGGTGTATGGGTGTACCTCTCAAGGATAGTGTGTTCAGTCCTAGAGTGATTATGTCAGGCCCAGCATTTTTTAGCTATGAAATTATAAAGTTCTATTGTTTAAATATGCTATTTTACTATGAAAAGTCAGTGGCTTTCATCAAATTCCCCAAAGTACCTATGAATTGTCAGTGATGAGAAAGATAATTTTCAAGCAAGTTCATTGCTGTCCTTCAGTTTTAGCTTTGGCATTGCTAAAATGTTATGACGCACCATGCTAGAGACTCCTGAGGAACGGAACTGAACTCTCCATACCAAGCTCAATTCATGCTTGTACTGGATAGGGTTTGATAGAACCTACAAGCAAAACAAGAATTTACTTTTCTCCCCTGTTAGCTCCTGGGTTAGGGTCTGAGCCCACCTGTAAGTCATCTGCCTGTGAAGAGCACTGGCTCTTCTGGCCTATCTCTGTGGGAAGATGGCCCCATGCAGCCCCTCTTTAGAGTTAAGCTTGTTGTTGCCCCTGATAATATGGAGTTTTCTGTTGGTGATAACATAGAAAGTGAATACTGGGTACCAGGAGCCCCATCTGCTCCATCGCCTTGGAGCTCAGTGGTTTGTAGTGCCCTGACTATACAGCCAGAACGCATGCCTATAACCTGAGGCAGAACACTGGCCGGGGAGAATGTCAGGGAAAAGCATAGCTGATGTGCTTTCAGAATAGTGGGTACGATGTCTTAAATGCCAGTAATGGAGATTGTTTAAATAGTCCCACTGCTGGGCACATCGTGGAGTATTTATCATGGCATTTGACAGTCTGCCTAATTATAATGTCCTTATTTTCACTCTTTTTATCTTAGTTTGGACTTTTTAATCTATTTAAAGTAATGGAAGCCCATGAGCAGTCATTATTATTTTGGTTCTTTTCAGGTAAAATATTTTTAACAATTTGTAGTTTACTAAAAGTCCATTTATTTTACATCTGTGTCACCCAGAAAGCTTTTATGATAACTGTGGTGATGGGTCTGTTTATTCATTTAGTTAACACATGCATATTGAGTACATGCTGTATGCCAGGCAGAATGGGTAGCAAATGGTGAACCTTTTATACACTACGCTTTGGCAACCTTCCCCTGTATGAATGTTGCAGGTGGCCGGCATGCTACAGCCTTAACCGTGGATGGGAAAGTATTTTCATGGGGTGAAGGTGATGATGGAAAACTTGGACACTTCAGTAGAATGTAAGACTGTTTCCTTCAATCTTGCTTATTAGTAAGAAACTGTTAACTAGTAATAATAGTGTATTTTTAAAAGTTGTTTTGTAGAAAATTATATACATAAATTATTTATTGAAGTAAATATTAATTTTAAAAAACCTGGATGGATACACTGTGGTTTCACACTTTTTTTTTTTTTGTTTTTTTTTTGGTTTTTTGAGACAGGGTTTCTCTGTGTAGTTTTGCTGCCTGCCCTGGATCTCGCTCTGTAGACCAGGCTGGCCTTGAACTCACAGAGATCCACCTGCCTTTCCCTCCCGAGTGCTGGAATTAAAGGCATGCGCTACCACTGCCTGGCCACACACTGTTTTTTTTTTAAGGTTTGATAGTTCAAGTGATGTATATTTTTTGTTGACCAAAGATGGACCATCTCTGTGAAAAGACGATTGGTAAGGTGTGTACTTTACTCTTGCCTTAGGAACTGTGACAAGCCAAGGCTGATAGAAGCCTTGAAAACCAAGCGCATCAGGGACATTGCCTGCGGGAGTTCTCACAGTGCAGCCCTGACGTCCAGTGGGGAATTGTACACCTGGGGCCTTGGCGAGTATGGCCGACTGGGACATGGGGACAATACAACACAGCTGAAGCCCAAAATGGTGATTATACACATTTGTATTGCTTATAAAAAGCTTTATCACTTTGATTTTTTAAGTGAAGATAAGCTCATGTCTCGGTTTTTAAAGACATGAACATTATTGATTTTCAGTCTGTGGGAAAATTTCCATTGCTTTCTCTGTCCCCATGCTTCATTCTGTTTTTAAATTTGTAATCGAGTAGGTGAAAGTCCTTCTTGGTCACAGAGTGATCCAGGTTGCTTGTGGAAGCAGAGATGCACAGACGCTGGCTCTGACTGATGAAGGTAGGAGCTGGTGTGATGCTAAGTTTCTAGCTGGGTAGATGTTACTGAGTATTTGCCTGAGGTATTATTTTTTAAACCTAGGTTTGGTATTTTCCTGGGGTGATGGTGATTTTGGAAAATTGGGCCGAGGAGGAAGTGAAGGCTGTAACATTCCCCAGAACATCGAGAGACTAAATGGCCAGGGTGTTTGCCAGATTGAGTGTGGAGCTCAGTTTTCCTTGGCACTCACCAAGTCAGGAGTGGTGTGGACATGGTATGTAAACTTTCTCAGTGTCATTGCTGAAGGCGGAATGTGTGGAGAACTCAGGCTTTGCTCTGTGCCCAGGCTAGGCTGCTTGTAAAACTTAACTTACTCATTTGACATCTTTTTGTGGGGGAAAAAAAAAAAAACTATATTAAATGGTTGAATTGAGATTACTGATAAAATTATGAAAAAGAAAGATCTTACAGTTCATTATGTAAAGAAAATCTAGAGAAGTTTTGAACTAGTTTGCACGACGTTTATATAGCTTTAAAAACAATCTGTGTTACATTATACTGGAAGCTATATGAAATAAGGAGAACAAAACAGACTTCTAACTTCCTGTGGTCTTGAAAAAAATTTCTACTTGTGTCTTGTGAGAGCTGGTGTTATTTAAAAAGTCTGCAGGAATGGGTGTCCAGACATCCTTGGATGGCATGTCAGGCAGTTAGCAACTTGAAAATATATCTGAGAGCACTTGGGAGGTGTGCAGTGTTGGCTGTTCAGTCTTTTTACAATGAAGTCTACAGTAACTGAGCTATTGTATGACATACCACATCACAAGAAGGGTCCTTCCTGCCAAGTTAGTATGGGTTAGTTTGGATTATGGTGTATAGTGGCAGAGTTCAAGGATCTTGAGTACTGTATGTGACATTATCCCTCCACTCTAGGTGTGTCTGGCAGTGAACGTTTTCTTATAGCATTGTTAAATTGTAACCATTGCAGTGATAGTAGAACTGTTGCCTTCTTCTCAGGGGGAAAGGGGACTACTTCAGACTGGGCCACGGTTCAGATGTGCACGTGCGGAAGCCTCAGGTAGTAGAAGGACTGAGAGGGAAGAAGATCGTGCATGTGGCAGTTGGAGCCCTGCATTGCCTGGCAGTCACAGACTCAGGGCAGGTGAGGCTCAAGCGGGCTGGGGTAAGGTGCCCTCCTGAGTGCTCATCAGGGTACAGTTCTTGTCTTGTCAAAATGAAATACTCGATTGGGTATCCTGGAGTATGCCTGGAATCCCAGTGTTTGGAAGTCTGAAGCCGGAGAATAGCTAGTTGAAGGCCAGCCTATGTTACATAGTGAGTTGTTGCAGGCCAGCCTGCACTACATTTTCAGCATGCCACACCAAGAAAATAAAAACAAAAAATATCCCTAAATTCCTGGAATGCTTAGATGAGTTTTAATATTAGATTGGTGCAAATGTAATCACAGTTTTTATGTTGTTGAAATTTGCCATTTGATACTGAAATATATTCTTAAATAAATGGTTTATTATATATAATTTTTTTTACAATTATTTATTTTATCTCTGTGTGTTTATGTCTGTCTGTCTGTCTGTGTGATTGTATACACACATGTTTAAGTCAGAGGACAGCTTTCTGGAGTTGGCTCTCTCCTTTTCCCATATGAGTCTTGGAGACTGAACTCAGGTCATCAGTCTTGGCCACAAGGACTTTTACTTGCTGAGCCATCTCCGCGACCCTATTATACATCATTTTAATTCACATTTCTCTCTCTCATATATATATATATATATATATATATATATATATATATATATATATGATGACTTATACTTGTCATTTATTTTATACTATTGAAATAATACTAGACAAAAACCAAATTTTAGTGATATTTCTTACCCATGTTCAAACTGACTCATAAAGCAGTGGTGTCAATTCACAAAACCAGCAATGTGTCTGGCCTGGGAACTATTAACAAATGGACAATGCAGTGGGGGCTCAAGACATTTTACAAATGAGATGAGAGCCTTCATGATGGAGGCATAATGGCTGAGCATCAGGAGTTGACAATGACCCAATGATGACAGTCGTGACAGCTGATCATAGAGCTTCACAGGATGTTGCCAACTAACTCAACAGTCACTCAGTATTTGGAGCAAATTGGAAAGTGAGAAAACTTCCCAGAAGTGGGTGCTTCATGAGCTGTACAAAAAGAAGGAAATATTGTTTTGCATTGTCATCCTCTCTTGATCTATGAGTAATGGAACTATTTCTTGATTAGATCGTGATGTGCGATGAAAAGTGGATTGTATAGGACAGCCGTCTGTGACATGCTTGGTGGTTAGAGAAGAAACTCCAAAGCACTTTCCAAAACAAAACGTGCACAAAACAAACATAAAACAAAACAGAAAAAGGCCATGGTCGTTGATGGTGTGCTGCTAGTGTGATCCATTATTGCTTTATGATTGCCTAAACCATTGCATTTGAGAATTATGCTCAGCAAATCAATGAGATGAACTGTTTGTTCAACCAATGATTCAAAGGTTAAACTAGCTGGGCTATGATCTTTTGCCTCATCCACCAGACCTCTTACCGCCCACCTGCCACAGCTTCAAATACCTTGCAGGGAAAACATTTCCACAACCAACAGGATGCAGAAAAAACTTTCTAAGAATTTGTCAAATCCTGCAGCTTGGATTTTTATACTATATGAACAAATAAACTTATTTTTCATTGGCAAAAATATATCTGTTGGTTGTAATGGTTCCTGTTTTGATTAATAAGTACTTGTTTGAACATACTTACAGTGATTTAAAAATTCATGCTCCAGAGCTGTAATCTGTTTTGCACCAACCTAATATTGGAGAGCTGTTAAGGTGGAGCAGTGTTCATCTTGTTTACTGGTGTATTGCTTAATTGTCAGGGTTGGATTGGGGGTCTTGGCAAACCTTCCTTTCTATTCTGAAGTCCATGCTGGAATATAAAATTCAGTGAAAATACTCCTACCCCTAAGCTATTAGCAGTATTTACTTTAGAAAAAACCTGATGCATGATAGAAGCTATACCTACATAACAGGTATAGCTATACTTATATGATAGAGTCTACCAACACAATAGAGGCTATATTTACATGATAGAGGCTACACCTACTTTATTTTGGAAATGCACAGGATTTGATAGATATTACTTATTTTGTTGCTTTGAGAAGAATATGCTATGACTAGCCCATGGAGCCATATTTTTAATTTGGTTTATGAAAATGAAATTAACATTACTGTTTAGTCTGAAGTGAATTATACTCTATAAAACCTAAAAGCAAATTACTTGAAAAATGAGCATGGTATTTTTATTTTTCTTTATAGTTTATAGTGTAGTGAATTTACTGCACTTAGCCAAAGCAGTGATGTACCCTGCATCCTCTGTTTCTCACCCAAAAAAGGATAAATTAATTAGAATAATATTAAGTAACATTTATAGTTGTTGGGAAGTGTTTTCATGGTTGATTTTTTTTCCCTCAGAACTATATGTACTCATGCTCTTTTGTTATATTGTGAAATAATTTTTTTTATCTTTAAGAGTACAGTTCTTTCATGTGCCATGATATATGTTTTATGCATTTTCTAGTAAGTGTTTTTAGAAATGATGTGAAATTTAAAAATGTAAATTCTTTCCCCCTTCATAGGTGTATGCTTGGGGGGACAATGACCATGGCCAGCAGGGCAATGGCACAACCACAGTTAACAGAAAGCCCACACTGGTGCAAGGCCTGGAAGGCCAGAAGATCACTCGCGTGGCTTGTGGGTCATCACATAGCGTAGCATGGACGACAGTGGATGTAGCCACACCCTCTGTCCACGAACCTGTCCTCTTCCAGACGGCAAGAGACCCGTTGGGTGCTTCCTATTTAGGTAACAGAATTTAAACCTTTTCAGACATCCTGTACGTTGTAGTAGATATTTTTGCAGTGAGAATTTCATACAATGTGTTCTGATCATATTCACCCTCAGTTCATCCCCTTAACTCCTCCCAGATTTGCCCCTTCCCTGCCTCTTCCCATTCTTACCTTCTTTTTTTAAAAGTTTAATAATCCATGGACTCCAATTTGTGCTGTCTCTACATAACTTCTGGGTGTGGGGCTGTTCGTTGGAGTGGGGTCCACCTAATAGAAAAATTGACTGCCCCTCCCAGAAACTACCAACTGTCAATAGCTCCTCACTTAGGAATGGGGGCTCTTGAATCCCTTCTCACCCCATGGTAAAGTGTTAACTCAGTTGATCTTGGACATGTCCTGTGCAGGCAGCCACAGTTACTGAGTTCATGAGAGCACTGTCGTGCCATGTCCAAAAAGCACTGTTTATAAATTTATTTTTCTTTCAGAATTTCATGCCTGGATACTGTATTTACATTAATTTACCCCCCTCCATCTTCAACTGCTCTCGTCTCCTCATTCATGATTCCTTCTTCTTTAGCACACACGCACGCACACATATACATGCACACATGCACACACATCCCTACTGAATCCATTTAGTGTTGCTCATATGTACATGTGTTTATGGCTGACCACTTGAAGTTGGATAACCTATCGGGGGACTGACTGGTCCCTGGAGAAGACTGAATCTCTCTTTCTCAGCAGCCATTAATTGACTCTAGCTTGCTTCATCAAGCTGTGGGGCCTTGTGAGATTTCTCCCATTCATGCTGGCATGTCAGCTGGTGTTGTTATCATGTTGGTATTGTTTAGGTGACCATATTTCATGGGTCTAGCTTCCCTGTCATAGATAGAAGATAGTACCTTGTAGCAAATGTCCACTGTGTCCAGTGCTGCCCGGCACACCTCTCCCTCGACCAGGGAACTCTACGGTCATTGTGTCCAGTACTGCCCGTCACACCTCTCCCTCCAGGAAGCTCTACGGTCACTGTGTCCAGTGCTGCCCAGCACACCTCTCCCTCCAGGGAGCTCTGCGGTCACTGTGTCCAGTACTGCCCGGCACACCTCTCCCTCCAGGGAACTCTGCAGTCACTGTGTCCAGTGCTGCCCGGCACACCTCTCCCTCCAAGGAGCTCTGTGGATGGACTCACTTGGCCTGGTCTACTTCTTTTGCTGTCACATGTTTTTCCCCTGCACTTTTGGTGTCCTACTTTTGTGAGTTTCCAAAGCCTGGGCATGTTCTGTCTATATAATAGGACTATATTGGTCAGTTTTGTCAGTTTGACAGAAACTAGTGTCATTTGGGAAGAGGGACTCTTACTTGAGGAAATTACGTCCATCATATTGCCCGTAGATAAGTGTGTAGGATATTTTCTTGATTAATGGTTGATGTAGGAGGTCCCAGCTCACTGTGGGTGGTGTCAACCCTTGGCAGGTGGTCCTAGGGTGTAAGAAAGCAGTTTGAACAAGCCATGAAGAACAAGCCATTAAGCAACATTTCACCATGGGCTCTGCATCAGCTCCCGCTTTCAGGTTCCTGCCTTAAATTCCTACCCTGTTTTCAGTGATGGTTTGTGATATGGAAGCAAGCCATATATGTAAGCAAAATGAACTCTTTCCTCCTCAAGTTGTTTTTGGTTGTAGTGTTTTATTACAGCAATAGAAACCGTAAGACTGACAAAATTTAAAATATATGGATAAAACTACAATTAGTAGGGTAGACCATAAAAGGGATTAGAATGCCCTTTAAGTGGATGCATATCTTTAAAAAATATTTTATTTAATATTCATGCATGTTGGCTGGGCACAGTGGCACACACCTTTAATTCCAGAACACAGGGCAGAGGCAGGTGGATCTCTGAGTTAGAGGCCAGCTTGGTCTACATAGTGAGTTCCAGGACAGTCAGAGCTACATAGACCCTGTCTCAAAAAACAAAACAAAACAAAACAAAACAAAAATCAAGAAATATTCATGCATATCTACAATGTTTAGATCAAATCCAACCCCATTCCATTCCCTCCAGTTTCTCTCCTGTCCCCTCATCACTTCTCTCCTCCCTCCTCTCTCAATACTCACTGAGTCAATTTAATGTTGCCTGTGTGTACATGGTATAGCATACTGGAGCATGGGCAACCTTGGGGCAAGCTTCTCTGATGCAAACTGACTTCTTTTCCCCAGCAGCCATCATTTGCTAATAGTTTCTCAAAGGTTTGTGGAACTTCCTGAGCTCCTCTCTCATCCATGCTGAGATTTTGGCTGCCAAGGAAAGAGCCTTTTAAGAACTCTCCGTGCATTGTAAATCATAGATGCACAGGGGCTGCTTCATAAATAGCAAAGTGCAGATTGTGGTTTGTGTTCAAAGTAACCGAAAGTGGTCAAACCCTATAGAAAAGAGCAATCTGTCATCTTAAAAACAACTTTGATTTTTGTTTCCCTTTTTTAGGTGTGCCTTCAGATGCTGATTCTTCTTCTGCCAGCAATAAGATAAGTGGTGCAAATAACTGTAAGCCTAATCGCCCTTCTCTTGCCAAGATCCTCCTGTCACTGGAAGGAAACCTGGCTAAGCAGCAGGCCTTATCACATATCCTTACAGCACTACAGATCATGTATGCCAGGTAGGCTGTGTGTTGGTTTGTAAATTCTACCTCAATGTGAACTTTATGGTTTTATAATATTTTTTTCCGTATGTAAAAGCAAAGAGCCTTTCTTTTTCTCCCTCCCCCAACTGTCTCCATACTTATTTATTTATTTATTTATTAAGAGATTTTCTATTCATTTTACATATCAACCACGGATTCCCCTGTCCTCCCTTCTCCCACCCCCTAGTCTTCCCTCTCAACCCACCCCCCATTTCTACCTCCCTCCAAGGCAAGGTCTCCCCTGGAGAGTCAGCAGAGCCTGGTATATTCAGTTGAGACAGGTCCAATCCCCTCCTCCCTGCACCAAGGCTGAGCAAAGTATCTCAGCATAGGCACTAGGTTCCAGAAAGCCGGCTCATGCACTAAGGACCTAGTGCATGAGCCGGGGGCCTGGGAGCCCCCTAAACAGTTCAAGCTAAATAACTGTCTCACTTATCCAGAGGGCCTAGTCCAGTACCATGGGGGCTCCTCAGCTATTGGTTCACAGTTCATGTGTTGGGGGAAAGAGAGCTTAGGGGAGCGGGAGGTCCTAGCTGGATCAGGCTTTATAATATTTTAATTGACCAGATGTTTATGAGAATGTTGTGCTATTGTCTTAAGTGCTACCAATTGCAAGTCACATATCCTTGCTAGTGATTAATGGAATCTTGGTGCTTTACAAAGAAAACCCAACTGAGTGTTGAAATATGAATCAGAAAATCAAGCTTAAGGATTTTTTTTTTTTTTTGACAATTCTATATCAGTATGTAGGTAAGAGGAAGAATGAGTTGATGCTAATTTAAGATGATGATTCTCACCGGGCAGTGGTGGTGCACGCCTTTAATCCCAGCACTCAGGAGGTAGAGGCAGGTGAATCTCTGAGTTTGAGGCCAGCCTGGTCTACAGAGTTCTGGTACAGCCAGGGACACACAGAGAAACCCTGTCTCAACACACACACACACACACACACACACACGCACACACAAGAAAAAGTATTATTCTTTTCATTCACTTGATAAGGTAGTTCTCACTGTCTTACATATTCATTTGCTGCTGTTGTCTTGGAGCCTGTTGTAGTCAGCTTTCTAGCACTTAAGAAAACACCAGAGATAGTCAGCTTAGAAAGAGGAAGATTTTATTTGGTCCATTGTGGGTCCCCCAGCTTTGGGTCTTTGTAGCACGTCATGGTGGGAGCCAGAGGCAGAGCAAAACCTGCTCACCTCATGGTCAGAAGTTGAAAGAGAAGGAAGCAATCAAGGTTCCAGTCCCTTCAGTGATATGCTCTCCTAACCCTAGTGTGGTTGATATATTGTACACCCCAATAAACTTATTTGTGGGTCAGAGAACAGAACAGCCACTATAGGCGGTGGTAGCACATACCTTTAATCCTAGCATTCAGGAGGCAAGAGATCTATCTGGATCTCTGTAAGTTCAAAGCGACACTAGAAACAGCCAGGCATGGTGACACACACCTTTAATCCCAGGAAGTGATGGCGGGAAGCAGAATGGTATATAAGGTGTGAGGAGCAGAAACTAGAGCCTTTTTAAGCTTTTAGCTTTTAGCAGCAGTTCAGCTGAGATCTGTTTGGGTGAGGACTCAGAGGCTTTCAGTCTCAGGAAACAAGATCAGCTGAGGAATTGGCAAGGTGAGGTTGGATGTGGCTTATTCTGTTTCTCTGAGCTTTCAGTCTTCACCCCAATACCTGGCTCTGGGTTTGTTTTTATTAATAAGACCTTTTAAGATTCGTGCTACACCCTAGGATTCTTCCTAGACTCTATCTCTTACAAATCCCGCCACCTCACAGTAGTGATATCTGGACTCTACCACATGGTAGTTAGCAAAACTTGAGTGAGTGCTCCATCAGTTAATGTGTCCTGGGTGTGGATTCGATAGTTGTATTCGTATGACTTAAGAGCAAAGCCTAAAGCAGTCATTGAGGGGACAGTTAATCTGCTGCTTATTTATCAAGTTTTCATTAAATATCAACTATCTATCCCTCAAGCTTCAACAGCAACCCAACAGGTTTTCCTAGACTGAGCTAGAGGCTTACTCTGCTCTGGTTTTACCAGTGGTTCTCAGCTTTCCTAATACTGCGACTCTTTAGTCCCTCGTGTTGTGACCCCTACCCATAAAATTATTTCCTTGCTACTTCATAACTGTAATTTTGCTACTGTTATAATCCTAACATAAATATCTGATATGTAGGATATCTGATATGCAACCCCTGTGAAAAGGTCGTTCAACCTCAAAAGGGGTCATGACCCACAGGTTGAGAATCACTCCATTAGTCTTTCACTTGTGTTTACTGTGTCTGCTAAAATACAACCATGTGTTGTTTAATATAACAATGAGGTTACATTCTGAGAAACACGTTATATTAATTTTATAAGGACTTTGTTATATGCATGTAATTTAAGCTCACTGGGACCTTTCTAGTTGATACAGTTCTATAAAATCACAATTTAATGTACTCTTCATTGTGGACTAAAATGTTACTATGTGTCTTATACCTATGAATAAGATCAGGATATACATTTTAGCTTAGAACTGTTGGCTACCTGGTTAAAAATGCATAGTAGTTTTCTAGAACTCATTTATACATAGGCTGTAAAAATGAAGGCATACTATTAGTGAGCACTTGGCCCATCCTGCTGCTTCTTACGGTGCCCAGGTGAAAGGGTGGCTTACCACAGTCCTGGCCTTCTGTTCTGACAGAGATGCAGTGGTTGGAGCCCTGATGCCGGCCGGCATGCTTGCCCCAGTGGAATGCCCCTCATTCTCCTCCTCAGCACAGGCTTCTGATGCATCAGCAATGGCCAGTCCCATGAATGTAGAGGAAGGCATGCTGGCTGCTGATCTTGAGGACCGATTGAGCCCAAACCTATGGCAAGAAAAGAGAGAGGTAAAGGGCCAGCAGCTTAAGGTGGTGTTGAATTTGAAAGGGAAAGGCAGCTTCTCTGTGTCTAGGAAATTCTACTTATTCTGTCGCTTAAGTTTTGTGTCTGCTGTTTGATTTTGAGTTTGACTTGGTAAAATGTATATTTAAAGGGATTTCTTAGTGTTGAAATGAAAATAGATTTAAATTCTATTAAAAAGTCATTAAATAGAATGCTGAAATGTTAAAAATCAGAAAGTTGAAAAGTGTATTAACTTATTTAGGACTCCTTAGAGACATGTGAGCCCTGTAGTGTGATTTGTAGGCCTCTGTTTCTACAGGGCTGTTTTGGCTCTCTAGGGATGCTAGGTGAGAATGTAATATAAGCGCTACATTGTTCTAAAATGCTACAAGTGGTTTCAGTGTTCCATATTGCCGAGCTTCTTAAACATTTCCTCTGGTGTATTCTCCAATTAGATTGTCTCCTCTGAGGATGCTGTGACCCCCTCTGCAGTAACACCATCTGCCCCCTCTGCCTCCTCTCGGCCATTTATCCCAGTGACAGATGACCCAGGAGCTGCCAGCATCATCGCAGAAACCATGACCAAAACCAAAGAGGTCAGGAGCCATCTTTGACTTGAAGTGTAAAATTGCCTTAAATGTACTCAAAAGTTCAGGAGTCCTGTTTAAAGCTAGAACATGCTATACTTGGTATATCAGTCACAGAGCTCTCCCATAAAGTTCAGAGACAGTGGCACTAGTATACACTACTTGGAAAAACTACAGTTTCTAGATGTATTTTTTTAGTTAAGTGTCTTAGTTAAGTTCCTTGACCACGGCAACTCCTATAAAGAAAACATTTAATTGAGGGTGGCTCGCTTACAGTTTCAGAGATTCAGTCCATTCTCATTATGGGGAGCGTGACAGTGTGTAGACAGATGGGGTGCTGGAGCTGAGAGTGTTACGTCTTTCAGGCAACAGGAAGTCAAATGACTGTCACACTGAGAGAAGCTTGAGCAAAAGAGACCTCACAGCCTGCCCCCACAGTGACACACTTCCTCCAACAAGGCCACACCTCCTTTGGGGGCCATTTTCTTTCAAACCACCATATTAAGCATAATCAGTATATAAGTAGGGAAGTGAGCATATAAGGAAAGAGGCAAAGAATGAGAAGGGAAATGCTGGAGATTTAAGTAGTTGAGAAAGTTGTAGAGATAGTATAGAGAAAGAAAGGATAGTCACAAAAGCCTTTTCCAGTGAGATACAAGTTAAAACATAACATCTGAATAAACATGTAAATAACAAAAAGTAAAAATTAAAGAATAAGATGAAGCAGTGTCCTCTCATCAAGGTGTGGTCTTTTGTGTCAGTGTGCATGGTTGCCAGGAGGTTGTTAATCTATGATACCAATAGTAAGTGTGTATGTCTTCCCAGCTGAGAATGGTTCCCATGACTGAAATCTGCTTTCCTCCACACGTCCCTAGTCCAAGTCCTCCTGCCTGTAGGTTACAGCCTTCCCTTGGGTATGCTAGGTATTGTTCCTTCTACGTGCTGGGCTTTTTGTGACTGAGGCTCTGAGGTGGTGTGCACAGCTCACTGTCCAGTGATGGATGACCTTTATTGCACATACAAGGGTATTTGCAATCCCTTTCCACAATATGGTGTAACTTACCCAGACAATGGCAGGGCCTTCTCTGGAGAGTTTCTTCTGGTCTCAGCTTCAAGCTTCTTGCTACACTTTTGCTTCTTAGTAACAGTATAATAGAGGCAGACAGATATAGACAGACAGACAAGACGTCCTGGTAAAATGGTAGATTAGAAACCATATCTCTGTGAATGGATCAGAAAAAAGTTAAGATTAAAAAAAAAAAAATCCTGCTGGGTGGTGGTGCTCCCCTTTAGTCCCAGCACTTGGGGGCAGAGACCCAGGACAGCCAGAGCTACACAGAGAAACCCTGTCTTGAAAACCAAACAAACCAAGAAAGATAATCCTGTAAAAGACAGAGCTAAAGCAAACAGAAAGAAGCACCGACAGGCTCTCTGTGAACAGCAGCTAAGCCCCTGACACCTTCTTGTCTCTCTACATCCTCGTGTCAGCTTGAACAGCCTCTCTCTGGCTGCAGTGCTGCTGGTAATGACATTCCCCACCCCGTGTGACCAGCCTGCTGTGGCTGAGCATTGCTGCTGGGCTGCTTGAGCTCTGTCTTTTACAGGCTCTACCACTTTACCAGGATGTCTTGTCTGTCTGTCTATATCTGTTTGCCTGTTATATTGTTACAGAGTCCTGGGTTTCCATTAAGTGTGCTATTTATTTCTGTCATTGTTTAAGAGCCAGGATTTCCCTCCTAAGTCTTTGAGCATTTCCTTTCATCACTGTTGGGGTAAGAGAATTAAGGAATAAATTGTGTGTGTGTTGAGGGGGGTGGTCCAGGTCACACACATGAAAAACCAGGCTATGTCATCTATTTACTTTTTGTTCTGGCTGCCACCTACTTTGAGGTGTCTTTGCTTGAGCACAGGCACTGGAACTCAAAGCCAGTCTGTCTGCTTGAGGGACCACATCTTCACTTGACCTGACTTGCAGCCATCCCACTTTTCATGCTGACTGGACTTCCTCACTTGGCTTGGCTCTACTGCAGCAGGCACCCCATCAGTAGACACCTTCCCAGCCTCATACCTAGTACCACACCAGTCACCTTAATAGATTCCCTTGATTCATTCCATAGTTACTATTGACAGGAAGTATATTCTATGGATACGATTCATAGCCATCTGTGTAATAAGAAAGTCAGCATAAGTTCCGTCTAGAATCAATTTTTGTTTCTGGCAATCTCCTGGTATGAGACTAATGCATAAGTTATCCTGAAGAAGGCATAATTTTTGCTTTTAGGTAGAAGGCAGATGGTATGATTTCCTTACTACAAATTTACCAATGAGACCCAGAGCATTTCTGGATTGTATCCTCAAATCCTTATTGTTTCTGATTTTGTTAAACCTGTGAGTTATATGAGGTAAATTTCCTGCTAGTATTGGTGTATAATTCATATTTAAGGATATGTAGCTAGTACTTTCTTTTTCAGCAATCTAGACATTTCTTTTCTTTTAAACATCCCCATCAAATATTGTTAGATTTCTACTTCTCCATCTTAAGACCAAAGATACTTTATATGTTAATAGTTAAATACTCTGCTGGCTGCTTTTGCTGTCATTTTGGAACCCCATTATTTCTGATGAATTTCACTTACTCTTTGAAGGGAGAACCTGGTCCCAGGACTCAGGTGTGGCTGTTCTCCCTGTTTTCATTTCTATTGCTCTAAGTTTCTGAGATCACAAGAGAGGAGTGGACAGCCTTCTGGCTCTTTATTGAGTCTTACTGATTTTGCCTAGAGAACGCAAGGGCTAGTGCCTGCCCCTGCTTCACATAGTTTTTAGGCTGAGTTCAGAAGTTGTGGGCTACCCCAGCTTTGATGGCTGGGGTCCCTTTCTCCTTTTTATGAGTATTGCCAAGAGACTCTTATGTACTGAAAATAAAGTGGGGACAGCTAACCCAGGTGAGGCACCCTTACAGGATAGGGCCTTAGCAAGGTGGGAGGACTCAGCATTGTTGAGGAAGCAACTCCTAGCATATAAGCAGAAAAAGGAGAAAAGGTGAGCAGATGGGGTATGTTTTAACAGACACAGTGAGAGTGGAAAGTAAAATGCTGCATTTTTGCAAGGCTTGTAGGATGGGCCAGAGTGGAGCATTGATGGAACAAAGAAGAGACAAACACAGAAACAGAAAGCTGGAGTTGAGTGCACTGGGCTCTCCATGGAGAGAATGCACAGGATTCTGGAAACTCAGCATGGTTATTTTATAGAGTTGAACAGGGAGGAGGGGTTATTACATACCTCAGCAGGAGCAGTCTCTATAGGGGAGCAGTCTGCAGGCCTTAAACATCCTAGGAAGAAAAGCTATTGTCTTAGAGTTTCTATTGCTGTGAAGAGGCACCATGACCACAGCAACTCTTATGAAGGAAACCATTTAATTGGGTGGTTTACAGTTTTAGAGGTTTAGCCCATTATCATCATGGTGGGACATGGCAGCATGCAGGCAGACATGATGCTGGAGCTGAGAGTCCTACACCTTGATTGGCAAGCAACAGGAAATGATCTGTCTCACTGGGAGAGACTTGAGCATATATGAAACCTCACAGCTTGCCTCTACAGTGATACACTTCCTCCATTAAGGCCACACCTCCTAATTGTGCTTCTCCCTTTGGGGGCCATTTTCTTTCAAACCACCATACCTAAGGTGAACATTGTCTATACACGCTACAGCATCCACACTTGGGCAAGAAGGGAAGGCTTTGCCATTTCCCTCTGAGCCTCATTTCCCCACAACCCCCAGGATATTTTGCCATTTTCCAGTGTGTCTGAGGCTAAGGTCCTTGAAATGACTGTGCCCATGTCAATAGCACACATTTACTCAGGACTTCTTCCATTCCATGTAGTAAAAGAGTAAAAACATTTTTAAATTGTTATCTAAAAATGTTAAAAAAAAAATCTTTTCTAAGGAACCCAAGGGAAGTTGATAGTATGAATGATGTGGTATACACACAGGATTAATTTTATATAAGATTCTGTGAAAGACTTACGGAGTAGATGTAGATGAAAGCTGTAATCTAAAATCAGATGAGTAGAGGTAGGTTTCACATAGCATGTCTTCCTTCTAACCTCATATGCTGTATCACCTACCTGTGCTGCCTAAGTGGTCACAGTAGCAAACTGTTACTTCAAGGCATTATTCTTTGATGGATGCTATTATTGCTTTGTAAAATAAAGTTCCTTGCATTTGAAAATCTGATACATAGCTTAGTGAAGATATTAGGGTCAGTCATGTCTTAATCTGGTTTTTAATGTCCCTTTCCCATTCCTGAATGTCCTTTGGGCTCCTAGATAAACTGATGACTTTTATCTCTCTATATTTCATTCTCTCTTTTAACTGTTCATTTCAATTGATTTAGGATGTTGAAAGCCAAAATAAAACATCAGGCCCAGAGCCCCAGTCTTTGGATGAGTTCACCAGTCTGCTGATCGCTGATGATACCCGGGTGGTGGTGGACCTGCTCAAGCTGTCAGTCTGCAGCAGGGCTGGAGACAGGGGCAGGGATGTGCTTTCAGCCGTGCTGTCTGGCATGGGCACTGCCTACCCACAGGTGAGTGATGGAAAGGCACTGTGTGTGGGGCCAGCTTTCTCTGCAAAAACCACTGTTCTTTACACATGCTCTCATCCTGGACTGCTCCATGGACAGAGGTTTAGAAGCAGTCCTTTAAGACAAAATGTATCACAGTTCTCCCTGTGATATCTTTTATCCAGTCCATAACTGGTTTGTATATCTGCCCTTAAAAATTGTTTGTTTGTTTATTGTGTGTGAATATTTGCCTGAGTGTATGTGTGCATACCACGTTCACACATGGTGCCTGAGGAGGCCAGAAGAGGGTATTGGATCCCCTTGAATTGGAATTACAGATGGTTGTAAGCCACCATGTAGGTGGTAAGAACCAAACCTAGGCTGTCTGCAAGAGTAGCAAGTGCCCTTAACCACTGAGCCATCTCTCTAGCTCTTGTTTTTAAAAACAAAACCATTTTTGCTGGATGGTGGTGGTGGCACATGCAGAGCAGCCAGCCACTAGAGAGTTCTTACCTCTCCGAACCCTCAGACTGAAAGAGCTGAGCTCCTGTCTCTACCCCGCCTTATCACTTCCTCTCTCCGCCCAGCCATATCACTTCCTGTTTCCTCCTCCCAAGTGCTGGGATTAAAGGTGTGTGCCTCCCAAGTACTGGGATCAAAGGCTTGAGATCCCAAGTCCTGGGATTAAAGGTGTGTGCCACCACTGCCTGACCTCTAGTGGCTGGCTCTGTACTCTGATCTCTGGGCAAGCTTTATTTGTTAGATTACAAACAAAATTTCACCACAGCTGTGGGTCACTTGAAATGCAGCCACTGTACCTTAAAAACTGAAGATATATTTTATTTAACTATGATTTACTTTAATTTGTGGGTCAGACATGGGGGAGCCTTCAGGTAATTCCAGCATTCAGGGGTCAGAAGCAAGAAGCTCTTCCAGCCCCAAGAAGTTGGCTGGCCTTTCCTTGATAGGGATGATGGTTGGCTTGGCAGAGGGAGGTCCTGAAATCCCAGGGTCACTTGTGGATTCTGTACATAGACAGTGGTTTGACGATTTTGTGACTCAATGAGGTTCCCGGAGAGACAGAAATAAGGACACAATCGTCTTTATTAATTTGTTTGCTTTGTTTTTAAAGACAGGGCCCCACAAAGCAGCCTTGGCTGGCCTAGAAATTGTTGTGTAGACAGTTTTCTCAAAGTCATAAAGATCTATCTGCCTCTGCCTCTGCCTCCCAAGTGCTGGAATTAAAGGCATGTGCGACCACACCTTAGAGATGAAATCATCTTTAAATTGTCCTTGCAGTGGTGAGATGGATACTCTATGTCTTGTCCTGATCTAATATTTGGGACTCTTAAATTAATGATGTCACTTTGCCATTAATATAACTTTATTAAACTAAATTGTTATCTAAATATGAAGGAGATAGAGTAGAAGAATAATCCTGAAAATCATAGAGTGGGGTTTTTTTGATGTTAAATTTGGGGACTGACAAGATTGCTCTTAGTCATGTCTCCTTAATTTTTATTTGTTACTAGTATGGGAAAGGTAGCATGCCATCTACATGTGTGGAGGTCAGAGAACAATCTGTGGAGTCCTTTCTTTTCTTCCACTTTGCATGGACTCCGGGATCAAACTCAGTTTGTCAGGCGTACATGGCAAGCACTTTCATAAACTGAGCCAGCTCTCTGGCCCAACCATGTTTGGGGCCGCTGTTGAGATACTCCATCTTGCCACAGTAGGGCCCGAGTGGTTTGCTTGTTCCTGGTTCCTGCCCCCTGGCCCAACTTGACTCTGAGTACCTTCTAGAATCTTGTCATTTTTATCCATGTAAAAAGCCAGGTATGTCAATGCACAACTGCATTCATCCTGCCTAGGAAACAAAGAGAGGTGGGTCCTGTCTTTCTAGCCAATCAGTGAGCTCTGGTTCAATGAGAGACTGTATCTCAAAAAACAAAGTGGAAGAGTAATGGAGGAAGCCACCTGACATTGACTTCTGGCTTCAACACACGCATACTTGTGCGTGCGCGCGAGACACATGCACACACACACACACACACACACACACACACACACACACACCAGAGAAAGAAAGGAAGGAAGGGAGGGCGGGAAGAGGGAGAGAGGGAAGATACAAGCAAGCAATCAAGAAAGTGCAGAAGAAGGGGAGAAAACTGAGTTAAGAAACAAAGGTTTATTTAGACCTGGCTTCCTTTCCAATACAATCAAGGCACGGTAAAGGTACTATGAGAACTAAAGACTAGCCACATGAAAGCAGGTGGAAGGCACCTCACACAAAACACACTCATTGTGTGCTGACTCATACACTGAAGCACCAGTGATGACAACCATCCCTTCTACACCAAGATTACTTCCTGGTGAGAAGAGTCTGTCTATGGACAAAACCACCATGGGAAGGAGCAGATCTCAGGTCTGCATGCTTGTATACCAGTGAGCCATTTCCTCAGCCTTTTAACTTGTTTTTGTTTGTTTATTTGGTTGTTTGGTTGTTCTTTTTTAAACTGCAAGTCTTCCACTCTACCACCCTGTCCGTATAGAAAGCAGAGGGCAGGATGAGCATGGGTAGGGCCTGGATGACCCAGGGGTGGTGTCAACTCATTTCTTGGTTCTTTCTTAGGTGGCAGACATGTTGTTGGAGCTCTGTGTCACTGAGTTAGAAGATGTGGCCACCGACTCCCAGAGTGGCCGTCTTTCCTCGCAGCCCGTGGTGGTGGAGAGCAGCCATCCCTACACAGACGACACTTCCACCAGCGGCACCGTGAAGATCCCAGGTATGTGGCCCGCACTGGGGAGGGCTGGGAGGCCCACTGTCTGTAGAGGGGCTGATACTGCAGCTACTTCCAGAGGAGCAGCCATTTCCCTTTTGTGAAAAAGAAGTCATAAGATTATTTCAGATTTTTTTCCAAATCTCTGTCAAAAAGTAACATAGAAACAACACTATATTAGTTTTCTTTCTGTTACTGTGATGAACACTGTTACCAAAAGCAGCTTGGAAGAAAAGAGTTTATTTGACGTATACCACCAGGTTACAATCCATATTGAGGGAAGTTAGAGCAGAAACCTAGCCAGGAACTGAAGCGGAAACCACTGAGTGATGCTGCTCACTGTTCTGCTCACTAGCTCATACTCAGCCAGCTTTCTTATACAGCCCAGACATGGCGACTGTGCTGTCCTTGTTTCTAGGCATTTTCAGTGGACAGAGAGAAGCTGCATGGGTGGACGGACACAGTAGCTGACTTCCGTGTGTACATTGACACTTGACTACAGTGGTGAAGTGCAAGGCTTCCACCTTTATAACTGCATCTTAGTGGTGCTGTGTACAGTGGGCTGGGCCTCACATCAGTCGTCAGTCAGGCCAATCTGACCTGGCAGTTCCTCAGTTGAAGTACCCTCTGGTGATGCTAGGCTGTGCCAGGATGATAGCTACAGCTAACCAGAACATACACCAAGTAAAATTTTAACTTGTCATCTGTTAGGTGAATGCTCTTTCCCTAAGACTTAGGTCTAAATTCTGCTGAGCAACTCTTTAGAGGCAACACCCACATCCTGTGAAGTGAAGCCCCTCTGATGGACAATTCTGACAGCCTCTGTGCCTTCCGTCGTACAGTTTTAGTTTCTTTCTCCCCTCCCCCTTCACTCCTGCCTTTCACCTGTTACATGGCTTATCTGTTGGTGTGTCAGGTGGCTGAACTTACCCTCCTTGGACCACTCTGTCTTTGTACACTTCATGGTTCTGCATGTTCCTCAGCCAGGCCTTGTGATTCAGGGTGCCATTGGCTCATCCACTTGGCAAGCTTTTTCATTGGTTTCTCCCCGCCTCAGTGATGCACCTAGTGTCTGCACATCTTCAAGTGTCAGTTGCTATTGTTGCTCAGCACCAAGGTTATTGATCCATTGGGGGTTGCAAAATAGTGCTGTTCACTGAATAGTTTCCTCCTTATTTATCAGCTTTAGAAAGGTATTTTCTCTCACCTTTTAGTTAGCTACCTAGGGATACTGTCCACACAAGAAAAGCAGGGTACAGGCTTGTTTTTTTTTTGTTTTTGTTTTTGTTTTTGTTTTTCCCCTCGTGTTTACTGTGTTTTAGGAGAGTGAATCCTTTCCCTGTCATTTTTCCAAGTGCCCATGTAGTATTTGTGTGTTTATGTGATTAAGAACTCATCTCTAGACAGTGTTGCTTCCAACGTCGTTCTGGTGATCTGTTGCTAGCTCCCATGCAGTCTGCAGTGGCAAATAATTCTAGGGTTGTCTTGTATGTCCTACCTTCCACTTAGGATTGGCTGTGGTTTCAAGATCGCAGCTTGGTGCTAAGAGACTTACTGCTACTGTGTTGTCATTGTTTCTAGACATTTTCAGTGACAGGAATGAGCTGGATGGGTAGATGAACACAATGACTGACTTTCATGCAGACTGCATTGTAAATTGCAAGGCTTCTGCTAACCTTGTTCCATCACATCTGCATCTCTTTCTCCATGTCAGATCCTGACCAGAACAGACTTGGGATATTAATTCTGTTACTAGCAAAATCAATCATTAGAAACAGAATTTGACATGACCCCTTCCTTCTTCAGATCTTGCCAGCCTAGGTCTGAACTCTTATCTACCGCAGGAGCTCTTAGATATAGTGCCTTGCCTGTTTCTGTTGTTCTGTAGCCTCAGTGTTACTGCACCAAGTGTCCCTCCCTCAGCCTTTTGTCCGGACTGCAGTAAATTTCTCTGGAGCTCCCCGGGCAGGCTGCTCTACTCTTGGTTGTACCACTTGAACTTGAAAGGTTGCTTTTCTGGTGTTAAGTTCTTGGATCACTTACTCATCTGTGTAAGTGTGAGCATGCTGTTTCCTCTTTTAAATCATTGTGCTTTCTGCAGTAAGAATTGTGATAGAGTATATGTTCACTTTAGTCATTCTGGGCAGTATTCTCAGGTAATAAAGGGTATGGCTTTAGTTCTTAACGTCCTTCCGGAGCAGTTTCTTGAACCAGTCTGTGAGGCTGTGTCACTGACTTAGCTCTCTTTTTAGTGCATTTGTTATCTGTACATTGGGTGTCTTGGGTTTAATGCTGATTTCCGTCCTTGAGTGTTTTTACCTCTGACCCCTTCTGTCTGTCTTAGTGACTCCATGTTGTGCTGAGTCTTCTTTTTCTAGTTTAGGTCTTCATTTTGGAAAAAAATTATTGTAAGTTATTTGTGAATGTTAGCACTTACATTTTTTAGTTTTCCTGATTTTTATCTGTTGCTCCTTGCTGTCTTGTGTCTTTCTGTCTGTTGTTTTGAGATGATGGTGGCAGTTCTTGGTGGTATGTGGAACCTTTCTGGCCTGCATTCATTATCTGTTTGGGTATGACTCCAAACTTTTGTTTTTTCTAACAATAAGTTTTAGCACTTTTATTTTGTTCATTTTTTTTTATGTGCAGTTCATTGTCTTAAACTTTCAGAATAGGTAGGGTTTAGGAAAGTATATTTTTTTTGTCTAGCTTTATTTTAATTTTAATCTGTTACACTTTCATGACAAGTTTTAAAATCAG
Source organism: Peromyscus eremicus (assembly GCF_949786415.1). NCBI lineage: Eukaryota > Metazoa > Chordata > Mammalia > Rodentia > Cricetidae > Peromyscus > Peromyscus eremicus. Next base: position 142,741,953 of record NC_081416.1, on the reverse strand, counting down.
GGCTGTTCATAGTAGCACAAGCTTTTAATGCCAGCACTTAGGATATCTAGAGCTACATAGTGAGACACTGTCTCAAACAAAAACAAAACAAAAAACCCAGAACAAACAAACAAAACACACAAACAGAAAATTTAAAAACGGAAACAACAGTAAACTGCTTGCTGTGTCATCATGAGTACCTTAGTTCAGTCCCCAACCCATGTGAAGGAAGTGGGCACGTTGGACTCCAGCCAGCGGAGATGGGTACATGCATCTCTGGGACTCAGCGGTAACCAGCCTAGCCAAGTTGATGAGCTCTAGGCCGGGGACAGACTCTGTCAAAAGACAAGGTCGGTGCCTGAAGAGCAGCACTGACTTGTCCTTAGTCCTCCGCTCCTGTCTTCACAGACCGTACGCACACTGCTTGCATACATGCAGTACAAATTCAATAAGAAATATTTTTATCTAGCAATATCTTAAGATAGAAATCATATAATTATCTTCCTCATTTCTGTTTCTCATTTCATACCCATCCACCAACCAAAAATATGTTCCAAATTCGATAATTTCTTAGTAACTCCATGCTGCCTGGGCCATTCCAATATAATATGTTTTCCTTCCACTCCCTACTTGTTTTATTTTGTTTTTTGAGACAGGGTTTCTCTCTGTAGCTTTGGAGCCTGTCCTGGAACTCACTCTGCAGCCCAGGCTGGCCTCAAACTCACAGAGATCCATCTGTCTCTGCCTCCCGAATGCTGGGATTAAAGGCGTGCTCCACCACCACCCGGCTCACTCCCTACTTCTTATGTCCCCTCACACAGCATTCAAATTCCGTCTCTTAAAACTAGTCAGAGCTGTCAGTCACCCATGAAGAACTGCACAGTTATCTCTGTGATTGTAATGTGATCTAAAGTCCTGCACAAGGCCAGTGCTTTCTCTCCTTGGCTCCCATGCCTTTTGCAGAATCTCCCCTAATTGTTCTCACAAGACTCTGGATACCAAATATGTGAGATACACACTAAGCAATTCTCAGTGAACACCAACTGGCTGTCTCACAGTTCGGCTCCGTTCTGCCACTACTAGAACACCCAAAGGTTAATGGTGCAGTCCCACAAGTCTGTTCCTACTTCAGATGTCAGCCCACAACTTACATCAGATTGGCCTATAAGTCAGAAGTTCCCACAACCTGATATTGTTAGTCACATTTTCTTGTAACTATTGTAACAAAATACTTGAGATTATCAGCTTATAAAAAGTAAGGGTTTGTTCTGCCTTGCAGTTATAGAGGTTGCACCCCATAGTCAGTTAGCACAAGGCAGCATGTCACACAGCATGTCACAGCAATATGTGCAGAGGGTGGAACACAAATCACTCACCTCACAGCCATGAAGCAAAGAGACAGAGTCCCATAATCGTTTTCATGAGCACACCCCTGATGACTTAAGGGCCTCCCACAAGGCTCCTCCCACCTCTCAAAGATTGCTTTACCTCTCATAGTGCCAAACGGGGACCCAGTCTGTAACTCAGACTTAGGGGGGCATTCAGGATCTCCCTTAGCACCTTCTTCAAAGCTTCATAATATGATATAAGCTTGGTCAGGTGATAGAATTGCAACATGGGAGTTTGCCTGGAGGTGAAAAAAGAGAACAGTTTGGCCAAGTGGGTGGTTTTCTGGCCCTTTAGTCCACGGGTAGAACCTTTGTCAGGGGCAAATGATGAGGAAGGTGACCAGGCTTAGGCTGTGATTTTGGTGTTGGTTCTTTGCCAGCTCCTAACTGTGGTTTTGGTCTCACGCTTCCTGCTTGCTGAACTGTGACTTTTACTTGCTCTCTGGAGTTTCCACTGTGTTTTCTGCTTGCTTATACTCTAGGTGCAGAAGGACTCAGGGTGGAGTTTGACCGGCAGTGCTCCACAGAGAGGCGCCACGATCCTCTCACTGTCATGGATGGTGTCAACAGGATTGTGTCCGTGCGGTCAGGTGAAGAAGGGAGGGCAAGTAGGGACAGTCCTCCTCACTTGAGCTCCATAAGTGGAGTTGTTAGCCTAAGGCAGGACACTGATGCTTCATTCCATGGGCACTTTAAGGAAGGTACAGTAAGGTAATGAGTTGTGAAACAGTAGGTTTTGTCGTCTTCTTCTTTTCAAGTACTTTGCAATAAGATACGATCTGTGTAATGTGTGCTTCATACCACTATCAGAGGGGTTATTGAGGGTCTGGTGAGAGAGCTGTCCAGCAGTTGGAGAACCGTAGATGTGTTCGAGTACTGAGGCCTGTGTAGCATTGTTGCCATACTACAGAGCTTCTTAAAGGAATTCTGCTCCGACTGATGGCAGTGGGGGTATGGCTCATGGAGTGCTGTGTCTGGATGTGAGCAGAGTGCAGTGGATGGGAGGTGTGCTGCATGGTCTTGTCTGTTCTGCTGAGTTCCATGAGGTCAGGAAGAGGGGTCTAATAAACTCACTGATCTAAAAGAGCATTTTAGAATTGTTAATGCAAGGATATGCATCTCGGGCTGGAGAGATGGCTCAGCAGTTAAGAGCACTGGCTGCTCTTGCAGAAGTCCTGAGTTCAATTCTCAGCAACCACATAGTGGCTCACAATCATCTGTAATGAGATCTGGTGCCCTCTTCTGGCCTGCCGGCATACACGCAGACAGAATACTGCATATATAATAAATTTTTAAAAAAAGGATATCCATCTCTTTTTAGGCCTTTTTAATGGTGGTGGTGGTGGTGGTGGTGGTGTGTGTATGTGTGTGATTCACACCCCACATACACACACACACCTCCTTGTGCTGAGTATTGAACACATGATCTTGTGCATGCTAGCAAGCACTCTAACACTAAGCTACATCCTATTTTATTTTATTTTATTTTATTTTATTTTATTTTTGGTTTTTCGAGACAGGGTTTCTCTGTGTATCTTTGTGCCTTTCCTGGAACTCGCTTTGGAGACCAGGCTGGCCTCAAACTTCCAGAGATCCGCCTGGCTCTGCTTCCCGAGTGCTGGGATTAAAGGCGTGCGCCACCACTGCCTGGCCCTACATCCTCTTTTATAAAGGGTGAGAAATTTTCCCAGTGGAAGGCTAGGTGTGTAAATGTTTGAGATTTTTGGGCTGCATGTGGCCTGTCCCTTACCACTTAGTGTATGTAGTAAGCAGAATGACGGTGTCACAGAAGTCCTTGGGCTAATGTACAGTGATGATGGACATGGTTTTTCTGGCATTTTGGTAAATGTCTGTCAAAATAGTTCTCAGTAGTAGTATTAGTTATGCTGGGTCTCTCTGCTTTGAGAAGGAAGTGCAGCAGGCTGTGTCCACGCAGTTGCCTCATGCTCCCACAGCATTAAGTTGCCCAGTCTCGTCTGCTTTTTAAAGAGGCCATCACATAGCTCCACAGACCCTTGGATCTACCCAGGTTGCTCCACCCATTTCTTGAGTACTGCCTGTCTTGGCCATGCTGAATTATTTACAAATGCCTTTTGTGGGGATTTTAGCTCTTTCTGCCATTACCTAACTACCTGCCACACTCAGAAGTATCCCTAGAACCTACCCTGGTGTGGGCTTGCTCTCCCTGCATCCTACTTGTATGCATCTTCATTTCCCCATTTGGTGGTAGCTTCCTTGGGGGCAGTGCATTTATATGTGCCTTCAGGTTCTCCAGTACTTAGATCAGAGGCTGAATAGAAATCTGTGGGAAGGTAGAATATCCTCAACCCACCATGAATATAAGCTCGAGAGGTCTTGGACCTTCCGACTAGTGTGAACAACTTTGCTCTGCTCTAAGGAGTTCTCTTGGTTAGATGATGGCATAATCCTAAACCCAGGCTGTACTTTACTCTGCTAGGTCGAGAATGGTCTGACTGGTCCAGTGAGCTGCGCATCCCTGGTGATGAGCTGAAGTGGAAGTTCATCAGTGATGGGTCTGTGAATGGATGGGGCTGGCGCTTCACAGTTTATCCCATCATGCCAGCCGCAGGTAAGAGGGACTGTGATCATTAACCTCTTACTGTTTATTACCCAAGCAAGTGGAACTATGCACACTTCATTCTATGACTTAAGGGCTGTCTTCTGCTGCCTGGGAGAAAACAGTGTCTGAGTCTCTACCTGGGAAGGATCAGACAAAGAGCCAGCTAAGCCATCCAGTTGTCAGGGTGCTTAGCCCCATCCTCACCTCTCGTAGAAAGAAGTTGGTGCTGGTTGTAGCTCCTAATGCTTTTGGTTCACAGTTAAATGTTAGTTTGAAGAGCATGGCTCAGGGTAAGAGATGGTTACTCAGTGGTAGAATGTTTGCAAAGCATGCACAGTCCCCAATACAGGGGGGAAAAAAACAAGCAACAAACGGACAAAAAGGTTGTCTTACATGACTTAGTGCTGTGGGCTTGTCTTCCACTGTGTTCCAGTTGGGAGTTGAGTTTGTGAGTTTATCCATAGGAGGTGGTCCCATGATGTCACATAGGGCCATTTACAGGATTTCTTCACAGGCCCTAAGGACCTCCTCTCCGATCGCTGTGTCCTCTCCTGTCCATCCATGGACCTAGTGACCTGTCTCTTGGACTTCCGACTCAATCTCACCTCCAACAGAAGCATTGTCCCTCGCCTTGCTGCCTCTCTGGCTGCATGTGCTCAGCTGAGTGCCCTAGGTGAGTGGTACCTCCGTGGTCATACCTGTTTGCCTGGGTAGAAGAAAGTAGTCCAGCTTCTAACCTTTCCCTGTATGTTGTTTCAGCTGCCAGCCACAGGATGTGGGCTCTTCAGAGACTGAGGAGACTGCTCACCACAGAATTTGGGCAGTCAATTAACATAAACAGGCTGCTGGGAGAAAATGATGGGGAAACAAGAGCTTTGGTATGAAGCATTATGGTTTCTAGACCTTTAACCCTTTAGGGAATAAATGTGCTGCTTTAATCGTCAAAACCCCTAAACCAGCAAGAAGAATTGGGAATTCTGTCCAAGTATCAGGCAACTTTTGTTATATCCAGGCTTCTTCCCATGCTACTAAATATGCTAAGTTTAAGCTGGGCTAATTTTTATTTTAAAGCCTGCGTGTATTGACCCCTGTGAACATAGGTCTATGTTAGACTTTACAAGCTTGACTGCCCACATCCCTTTTATTGTACTTTATGAGATGGTTCCGTTCTGGTTGTTTCTAACCATAAGAGAAGATGGGCAGGATTTGTATGCCAGAGAGGGTAAGTTCCCTGAGAGTAGCTTTCTAAACCAGTGCTCAACATTCTGAATGTTGACACTTCCTTTTCATTTTAGACATATACTTTTATCTAATTGAGAATTTAAATACTCATTTTTTTAGGGGATATAAAACTCTTTACTTACAGGAACAAAACAAACCCGGATCTCCACTGCATTCTGGATTTCTATAATAGAATATTGTTTTGTTGCTTTTAAGAGCTTTACAGGCAGTGCTCTTGCTGCTTTGGTGAAAGGCCTTCCAGAAGCTTTGCAAAGGCAGTTTGAATATGAAGATCCTATTGTGAGAGGTGGCAAACAGCTGCTCCACAGCCCATTCTTTAAGGTAATGTTTGGCTTTTTTTTTTTTTTTTTTTTTGAGACAGGGTTTCTCTGTGTAGCTTTGCGCCTTTCCTGGAACTCACTTGGTAGCCCAGGCTGGCCTCGAACTCACAGAGATCCGCCTGCCTCTGCCTCCCGAGTGCTGGGATTAAAGGTGTGCACCACCACCGCCCGGCTTGGCTTATTTTTAAAGCAGTAGTCTATAGGTCTTTGACTGGGAGAGCCACTGGGAGCTGTTATGGAAGTATGGCTCTTTGGGAGCAGTCCTTACTATTACTGAAGGGTTATATGAAATATATCCCAAGAAGTTATGTGATCAAAGCCTTTATCTCATAAGCTGTTTTCTCATATTAGCATGTTTTGAGACATAGATGCTCATAGTTATTGTATACTGTGGGTGTTGTAACAGTTGTTGGTCTGGGGCCCTGTGTCTCCAGAAGCTGTTGTGTTCCTAGAAACTCACTTGAGGAATTGTCCTCAAGTCTTGGAATGGCGGCCAGTGGCCTTCGCTTAAACATTAGCTGTGTTTCTGAGTATCCCTCTGTTTGCAAATTTTTGTTGACTGCAGGTGCTAGTAGCTCTTGCCTGTGACCTGGAATTAGACACACTCCCTTGCTGTGCTGAGACCCATAAGTGGGCTTGGTTCCGAAGATACTGTATGGCCTCCCGTGTTGCTGTGGCCCTGGACAAACGAACCCCATTGCCTCGTCTGTTTCTTGATGAGGTAAAAAAAATAACATTTGTTTTATTTTTTGAATTGCTTTTGAGATGTGAATATAATGAAAATGATGCCAATATAATAAGACAGTTTGTTTTACTAAGAAATATCGTAAAGAAACTCATAGATAAAAATGAGTACTATAACGCATGAATTTCAATTAACATTAATTTTAGCAAAGTAAGATATAAAAATGATATGGTATGGACTTTTTTACCATCTCACAGTTGATGTGAAAATACTGATTTTTCATACTAAATATAAAATCATTATGCTGATGTTGGTATATTGTCATACTCCCATTTAAAGATTCCACTTGTTTTCTTACCTTAATTATTTTTTACTCTTTTTCAAGGAAGAAAGGTTAAGTCAAGGTTTCACACTATATCCTAGACTGGACTGGAGCTCACTCGATAGCCCAGGCTGTCCTTAAACTCCTGCCTCTGCCTCACAAGTTCTGGGGTTGCAAGTGTGAATCACCACACCCAACTTACTTGTTTGATTCATAATCCCATAATAATGTTTTGTAGGTTGCTAAGAAAATTCGTGAGTTAATGGCAGACAGTGAAAATATGGATGTTCTCCATGAAAGCCACAGCATCTTTAAAAGAGAGCAAGATGAACAGCTTGTGCAGTGGATGAACAGGTATTACTTCAGAACCAAGAGACAATGTTGTGTATAAGTGTTTGTACAAATTGTACAAACACTTACACAAATGTTCACATCAAATGTTCTTTTGATGTTTCTTGTAGACGGCCAGATGATTGGACTCTCTCTGCTGGTGGTAGTGGAACCATTTATGGGTGGGGGCATAATCATAGGGGACAGCTTGGAGGAATTGAAGGTGCAAAAGTGAAAGTTCCCACTCCATGTGAAGCACTTGCAACTCTCAGACCAGTGCAGTTAATTGGAGGAGAGCAGACACTTTTTGCTGTGACAGCCGATGGGAAGGTAAGGATGCAATTTTTTTTTTTTTTTCCAGAGCTGAGGACCGAACCCAGGGCCTTATGCTTGCTAGGCAAGCGCTCTACCACTGAGCTAAATCCCCAACCCTGCATTTTTTTTTTTTTTTTTTTTTTTTTGTCGTTAACATTTGAGAAAATGAGTAGATATTTTGTTTGGTTCTTGTATGTGTAAGGACTTGTATTTAAAAACTTTCTGAAGAATATTTATGATATCACCAAAAGCAGGGAGCATTCTTACATATTTCTGTATAATCTTTACATATACCTTAACTACTTTATACATATTTTTATTTTGAAATGCACTACATCTGTTAGCTGTATTTCTTTTAAAAATCGTCAGTACTTGATTCTGTCAGTTGTCTCTTCTCTCTGTAGTGCAGCTCATGAGTCTCTGTAGATAGCTATGATCTATCTGTAAGTGAATCTTTGTTACTTTTCAGTTTGCCTGCTTACAGTTTTTCTTTTGAATGAGAGGAAGGGGGCTCTATTTTTACAGTTGGAAATTGGGGTACAACATTGGATGCGGGGAGAAGGCACAGTCCTGCAGTTACACCTTGTGGACATCCACCAGTAACCTATAGGATTTTCTTCTAAGAGGTCTCATCTCAAAATCCTCACCATCTCTTATTAGTACTACCCTAGGGACCAAGGCTTTTAGACAAGCATTTGGAGAACACTTCTCGAAGCCATAGCAATATATAAAATCTTAAAATTTCCTATGATTTTTAACCTTAAGTTAAATTTTCTCTGGTGTAAAAATGTGCAGAATGCTATTTCTTTTGGGCAATTACTAAATACAGGAATATTTATGTTTTCTCATCTTAGCTCTATGCTACTGGCTATGGTGCTGGTGGAAGACTGGGGATTGGAGGGACAGAGTCAGTGTCTACCCCAACGTTACTGGAGTCCATTCAGCATGTGTTCATTAAGAAAGTTGCTGTGAACTCAGGAGGAAAGCATTGCCTTGCTCTCTCTTCAGAAGGAGAAGTTTACTCGTGGGGTGAGGCAGAAGATGGGAAGTTGGGGCATGGCAACAGAAGGTATTGTGTGAAAATATCATTTTCAGTATGTTTTCTTTGTGTTGATCTTTGCCTTTTAGAACACTTGCAGTAACCTGCTTAAGTTAAATGATGTTAATGGCTTATTTGTCAGAAATAGGTCCACAGGTCACTGTATGTGAGTTTACCTGTATGACTCCTGTACTGGGAGGGAAGCATTATGTCTTGAGGTTTTTATTCACAAGTTTTACAAATACTAAGCATCTTTTTGTCTTTCACCTTGCTACTGTCCACTGAATGAATCACATTGGGCATTTGTTACATGATACCAAAATCATAAGTATAGAAGAGATAGCACAAGTGATGGGGAAGGAACCAAGACTCAGTTGTTTTTGAAAAATTGGTTTCATCTACCACCAAAGTAGAAATGGAGATGTAGCTTAGAAATAACTAAAATCACCAGACAAAATATACAGCAGCCCTGAAGACACTGAATATGAGGCAGCAATATAGAATTCCCCAAGAAATAGGAAACAAAGAAGGCTAGTTCAAAAAGTTACCCCAGTAGATCATCTGTAGACAGTTTCCATGCCACAACAGGAAGGAGAGGCCCTGGCAGATGATGACAGCATCCATTGATTTAGAGATGACAGAACTAGAGAGCTGAGGAGGCCGAAAGAGGTAGAATATGCAGAGAGTACCACAGAGTAGGTGAGAGCTGTAGAGAGAGAGCCCAGAGACCTGTGGAACCCAGGAAGGCAATCATATGAAGCCTAAGAGCAAACCACTGCAGATGATTGAAAGAAACTTTCGTTGGTGCTCACAGAGGAGATAGAGCTCCTAGAAACCTTATAATTCATATGTAGGTAGAGTACAAAAAAGTAATAACTAAGGACTGGAGAGATGACTTAAGAGCGCTTTTGACCTGGGTTTGGTTCCCAGCACCCTTGTTGGAGATTCACAACCATCTGTAACTACAATTCCAGGGGAATTACGGTCTCTGTGGGTACTGCACGCATATGCTACACTTACCTTCAAACAAAACACTCATATGTATCAATAAATATATAAGTATACATTAGTGGGGAGAAAATGAATCATATACTATAGGCTGCGGTTCTTCCACTAAAACTTAAAAACTAAAACCATTTAGAGATCAAAGCTCAATTATTTTTATGAATATAAACAAACCCTTAACAAGGTAAACTTTACAATGTCATGTATCCACTCAAAAATTGCAGATACGCAGAAGAACAAAACAACTCATGTGAGAACAAAAACTAGTCAATCAAAACTGATTCAGAAATGCCACTGTGGTAGACTTTTCTTTTAATCACATACCATATTGTGAATAAGCATGTAAAAGCTTGAGCTTGTTAAGTAGAGCCTAAAAATTATTTAAATACCCAAATGAAAAATCCTAAAGATGAAAAATACATTCAAAGAAAGGAAAAGTAAATTATATGTAGTTAATGCTCGAATAGATGTGATAGAAAAAAGACCAGTCAACTGGGAGATAGGACAATAGAAACTACCCAGAGTGAAAGTGCAGGGAAAAGGGATATGCAAATGATGGAACACCAGTGAACTTGGGACAGTGCCACGTGGCTTAGTGTGTCCATAAAGAGCACTTAAGAGAGGGAATGGGAGATTTCTATGAAATAACTGAAATGCAAAATTGACTAGCAGCTCTGAACTCACAGGTACAGTAATCTTAAAGAATCCCAAGCAAAAGAAACAGGAGGAAAAAAAAGACTGCACCAAAGTAAACTGACAGTAGAATTTGAAAAGCAGTTGGGATGGGTTTGATTAAGCTGTGGTAGGTTAAAGAAATATTAAAGGGGTAAGAAGCAGAAATAAAGTAATAAAATAGGCATGAAATCATAAAACATAGGTAAGTAGAAAACACACAGCAAGGTGAGATCTTGAAGCCAAGTATATTTACATCAGAAGGAATGATCTGAACACTCAGAAGGCAGATGCAGGCCTGGGGAGATGATTCAGTCTGTTGCATGCCTGAAGACCTGTGTTTGACCCCCAGAACCCATGTTTAAAAACAAAAAACAAAACCAAGGGAACATAGTGGCATATGCATGTAACTCCAGTGCAGAGGAGGCAGAGACAGGCAGCCCTGAGGTTCAGTGGCTAGTCAGCTCAGCAGACGTGACAAGTTTCAAGTCAGTGAGAGACGCTGCCTCAAAAACTAACTAACTAACTAACTAACTAACTAGCTAAATAAGGTGGGTGTCCTCTGAAGAATGACACGTAAGATTGTCCTTTGGTCGCCACACCCACACATGTTCATGTGCATTGCACACACTAAAAATAAAGTCAAAATGATGGAGAAATGTATACCATGCTAATACTAATGAAAAGCAAACAAACCCATAGTATTTACATTAATATCATGCAAAATACATTTTCACAGCAAAGAATATTGGCATGGATTAAATTGTTTCTTCATGATAAAGTGGTCAGGTCATCAAGAAAACAGTACATATTAATATTAGACACCTAATAGACACTGCAAATTGATGAAAGTAAAAATATGCCAGAGCAATGACTCAGTAGTTAAGAGCACCAACTGTTCTTCCAGAGGACCCACATTTGATCCCCAGCAACAACCTAGTGACTCACAACCATCTGTAACTCCAGCACCCACTTGTGGCCTCTGAGGGCATTGCACTCATGTTGTGCACAGGCGTACTTGGAGACAAAAAAAAATAATTAAAAGATTTGTTAGAACTGCAAGGATAAATTAGACAAACCCCTATGGTCATGGTTTTCAATACCCTTTCATAATTGGTAAAAATGAGAAGATTAAAAATATGAAATGGATAAAAAAGTTGGCTAGCTGCCAACCAACTTGATCTAATTAACATTTTTAGAAAATTGTGCCAAACAAAATTCTGATCTTTTAATATGTGCACGGAACACCAACCAGTATAGACTATTTACTGGACCACAAAATAGCAGATTTTGTATGGCAAAAAGATTTATGTTTATACAATGTTTATTCTCTTGTCTACATGGAAATTAAACTGGAAATCAATTGTGGATCTTTGGAAATTATCCCCTAATGCTTGGAAAGCAAATAAAACATTTCTGTATTCAGCCTTAGCCAAGAGGAATAAAAGCAATTAAAACACCAAAATAACTGATGGATCAGAGAATGAATGAAAAAACAAAAATAATTTTAAACAGAATGAAAGTAAAATTGACTTACCCAGATATGTGAGATCCAGCAAAAGCTTAGAAGGAAACTTATAATGTGAAGTGGCACTTAAGACAATAATAAAAATGGTACAAAACTATGATGTAATACACTATACTATAGGAATTCCTATAGGAAGAAGGACAAATGCAACTCAAAGTGAGCAGAAAAGAGGTTGTCAGAATCCTTAGCATAGAAAGCCAGGAGAGAGTAGGAAAGCCGGTTCTTGGGGGAAAATACAACCAGGAAAACTTCTATCAAGACTGATGGTAAAAAGAGATTTCAGGCTGGGTGGTGGTGGTGCACACCATTAATCCCAGCACTCTGGGAGGCAGAGATAGGCAGATCTCTATGAGTTTGATGCCAGCCTGGTCTACAGAGCGAGATCCAGGACAGGCACCAAAACTACACAGAGAAACCCTGTTCCCCCCCCCAAAAAAAAAAAAAAGAGAGAGAAAGATTTCAGGTCAGAAGAATTTAAGAGATGAAGCAGTTATCTCTCTCTCTCTCTCTCTCTTCTCTCTCTCTCTCTCTCTCTCTCTCTCTCTCTCTCTCTCTCTCTCTCTCTCTCTGTGTCTGTCTCTCTGGTTTTTCAAGACAGGGTTTCTCTATGTAGCTCTGGTACTAGCTCTATAGACTAGGCTGGCCTGGAACTCACAGAGATCCACCTGGCTCTGCCTCCCAAGTGCTGGAAGTAAAGGCGTGTGCCACCACCGCCCAACTGCTGCTGAAGGGGTTTCATATATAGTTTGCAAGTATTTAGAGATCACAAAGGCCAGGGATGTAGCTTAGTGGTTAAAGCATTTGCCCACCTTCTTAGCTTATCCCAGGGCCTGAGCTCAGTCCCTGGGACCACCAAAATACACGAGATCTTTAAAATCAAAACAAACAAAACAACCACCATAGCAAAAAGCAAACAGAAAACCTAGAGCAGCTACCAAGTGTGATTATGCTTTCCTGTAGTCAAGATACTTGGGTGTAGAGGCAGGGTAGTGGTCACAGATTAATTCCAGGCCTGTCTGTGGTCTACATAGTGAATCTAGGCCATTGAAGATCATCTTAAACAGAGCAGAAACCTCAGTTTAATGAATAGCTTTATGGCAACAAACCTGACTTTTTAAAGATTTGGACAAACTTCAAACAAAAAAATCTCACAACGCACAGACTCAAAATATTAATTTTCTAAAGATACATTTCTGTAACCAAATATCTCCCAAACCAAATGACCAGTGATTTCTGATAGAATGTAACCTACTTTTTGAGGACATTGGAGAAAAAGGAGAATTCTTGATTTTTTTATTTTTTATTTTATTTTAGTTTTTGTTACTGTTCTTTCCTTTTTCTTTTTGGAGACAGGATTTTGCTATTTAAAATAACCCAGGCTGGCCTCAAATCTGTGATAGGTTAGGTTCTTGCCTAACCTCCTGGTATTATAGATGTGCATCACTAAACCTGTCTTTTTGTTTGTTTGTTTGTTTGTTTGTTTTGGGGCCTTTAGGATGCTGGGCAAATTCTCAACCACCAAGCTACAGTCTTTAACTCATTTTTTTAAAAGATAGCTTTACCTTTATTAAAACCATACTCAGACATTATTAGGAAAATATAAATCAATATCTTACATCTACATACATAGGAAAAATTCTTAATAGTTTAAGAAACCAAATCCAACAGTATAAAAAAAAAAAGAACAATACTGTATGATCAAGTGGCATTTATGCCAGAATTCTTAGATTGGGTCAGCACAAGAAAGTGAGTCAATATAAAAAGAACACAGTAGTCATATAGCATGTTGAGCAGACCGTGTAAGGGCCAGGTAACTCTCCCGCCCCCACACCTACCACTACCTACACACAAAGAGCAATCTCTGGCTCATAGGCCTTGTAAAAACACAAAACCACATCATGAGCCTGGCTTAAAGCTGCGAAAGCCCTATTCCTGGCATTCAGCTACTCTGTAAAGGAAGATAGAAAATCTTGAAATTTTGATTTTAGGTCTAAATGGTTCTTCTTTATTGATATAATAATCACTTGGCTGAGAAGGGATATTTAGAGGCACACATTGAATAAATAAGTAGCAACCAGAAATGTTGAAATTTTTTTGTTCAAATTTTAAGAGTTTAAATTTTAAAATATGTAAGAATAAGAATATATTTCAGTCGTCTTTATTTCTCGCAGCCCGTGTGACCGCCCTCGTGTCATTGAGTCCCTAAGAGGAATTGAAGTGGTTGATGTTGCTGCCGGTGGAGCCCATAGTGCCTGTGTCACAGCAGCTGGGGACCTCTACACATGGGGCAAAGGCCGATATGGCCGCCTGGGGCACAGTGACAGTGAGGACCAGTTAAAGCCAAAACTGGTGAGAAGGTACTGGGTTTAAAGGCCCAGGTCCAGGCTCGAGTGTCTGCTCATGTCATAGTGTTGAAGTGGGTTGGGGGCAGTTTGTCTTTGGTGCTGTGTTCTTTTTATTTTAGGGCCAGTGGTTTGTGTTTTCTTGTTTACAGGAATAAACTGTCTTGGTACACATACATTCCTTACTAAGTAGTGAATGAGCAGTGCTCATGGTGGTGCATGGTTGGTTCACTGGGACCCTGATGCCTACTTTCTACAGTTCAGATTTATATTGTTCAAATAGAGGAGTGCATTTCTATCTTAAAGAATTACTAAGATTTTTCTTTGTGAAATCTAACATTCATAAAGTGGCAATACTATTATAAAGCCCTCCTTTTTTCCCCAGTGATTTCCGTTGTGTACTGTCAGTTGAGTCCTGCATTCTTTTTTCCTAAAGGTGGAAGCGCTACAGGGCCACCGTGTCATAGACATTGCCTGTGGCAGCGGTGATGCCCAGACACTGTGCCTCACTGATGACGATACTGTCTGGTCCTGGGGAGACGGAGACTATGGCAAGCTTGGCAGAGGAGGCAGTGATGGTTGCAAAGTGCCCATGAAGGTATTTCCTGTGTGTGCAACCCAGGTCTCTAATCGCTTTCCCTTTAGTGTGCTTCTCAGGAGCATTCTGTTCATTGCAGGAAGTACACAGGAGTAAAAAGTGAGTGACGGGGCCAGGACCTTTGGATACCTTAAGTGCTATTTGTGTCTGCTTGGGAAAGGCATGTAGTACAGCAGGGTTCCAAGTAGCCTGTGGTTTTACTTAGTTTGTGGATGGGTTTGAGGTATGGCGCTGACACTGCTTCCACTCTCAGTTTACAGTGGTAAATAGGGGCCATATCATCTAATGTAGGACAGAGACAAGAACTTGCTTCTAGTGGATCTGATGGATCTCTAGAAGCAAAGAGAAGAGGCCTTGTGCTGCCAACTCCGTAGGCCTAAGTTAGGGACCATTGTGTCGTTTTTTGTTTATTTGTTTGTTTTTAGGGAGTGAATGACTAGGCAATTTCTTAATGCTGTCAGACTGATATGGTGTCTTCGGTGGGTGGGTGTAGAGATTGAAGGGACCCATGTGTTAGGTGATCAGTGTGTTAGATCACTTACTCTGTGCCCTGCGGTATGTAAATGTGGTGGTATAGTATAGTTGGGACTTGGGTGTGCTCAGTGTCCCTCCTTGCTGAGCACAGATGTGAACAGAGAGGCTCAGGGACACAGACACCCCGGGATGGAATCTGACCAGGTGCTTCTATAGGAGAGGCCCTTATTCAAAGGAGGTCCTGCTGGGTCCAACCACATAGCTTTTTTTTGTTTTGGAGTTGTGCTTTTCAGTACAAGTGCTATTGATTTCAGGATGACTTTTTCAGTCTAAGTCAGTTTAAATTTTAAAAATGAAAATTCACGGTGAGGCATAGCAGTATATAGGCTGTAATTGCAGTATTCCAGTTGTAAATTCACAACTTAACTTGTGTTATAGAATGAGACTGTCTAGAAGAAAAAATCCTTTCCCTCACTCACACTGAGATGCTGAATGTATATCCCATGGTGGCCCCCATTTCCCTCGTCTGTAGCCCTTTCCCGTTTCCAGTACACATATATACTGTAACCTCATTGTAGGTTGCTCAGGATTTCTACTTTTATGAAAGAAAGTGGGTTGCCTTTTTTGATTTCACTAACTAAGGAAGGCATTCTGCATTTGAGCATAGGATGTTGGACATGGGAAAATCTAGAGGAGTCTATTACTGGTGGCACTGACAGGGCAGGAGATCCAGAGAGACTAATTAAGAGAATGAAGTTTTAGTTAATTTTAAAATGAAATATAGGAAAATAAGTAGGAAGACATACACGGAGATCACAAGGAGCAAAGTTTGTGGGGTAAGGAGAAGTGATGACCAGTGAACTGAGGCCCGACAGGATTTCTGACACAGGATGGAGAGGTTAGACACCGGATGTATATGGGGTCAAAACAGGTCACAGGGTTGCTAACTGGGAACATGTTCATGATGCTGACCTGGGTGGATGGACAGGAGCCCAGTGTTCCTGGCCATCTCTCCCCTGCTGTCTGGGGTTGCTTCCTTGTGGGTCTCGGAGTCTGACAGTGCTGGCACAGATGAGGACAAGCACAGAGCTTCCTGGAGACTGGTACCTTTATGTCAGTCTTAGAGAAGACTTTAGACTTCACCTGGTGACATATCCTAGGCCTTACTGTGACAACGTCACATGTTTCTGCTTCCTTCCTGAAATTACTTTGGTTGTGTTAGATGTTAATTTTAATATTATATTAAATATTCTACATGGTCACTGGTTGGTGGTGGCACACACTTTTAAAAACACACTTTGGAGGCAGATCTCTGTGAGTTCAAGGCCAGCCTGGTCTACAGAGTTCAGGAAAGCCGGAGCTACACACAGAAAAACTCTGTCTCTAAAAACCAAATATATATATATATTACACAAGTACAGATTTTAAGAGTTCTTAATAGATTTAGTTAAGTCTCACTGTGATTGTAGCAGTCAGCACTAACCTTGATGGAGCCTGTCTGATTGAATTTTTTCTCTTTCTAGATTGATTCTCTCACTGGCCTTGGAGTAGTTAAAGTGGAATGTGGATCTCAGTTTTCTGTGGCTCTTACCAAATCTGGAGCTGTTTATACATGGTATGTCAGATTCTGTTTGTGCAATCCCACTGAAACCATAGTTTAAAAAACCTTAATTTTGTTTGGGTATTTTACCTGCATGTATGTCTTGTGTACTGCATGTGTGCCTAGTGCCCACAGAGGCCAGAAGAGGGCATCATATTTTTTTTGGTTCTGAAGTTAGAGATGACAGTGAGCTACCATGTTGGTGTTAAGAATTAAACGTAGGTCTTCTGGAAGAACAGCAAGTTCACTTGATAGCTGAGCCATCTCTCCAGCCCCTAAAACCATTGGAACTATTTTAAGTCCCTTCTTGTTGACTTCTCTGCCAGGCTGTGATTCGGATGCTGGTGTAGAGCTTACACCATGATGGTGGCAGGGTGGAATGCAAATGACCATAGCTCAGTAAGTTCCATGCTCTCTTTTTATGCAGGGGCAAAGGTGATTATCATCGGCTGGGCCATGGATCTGATGACCACGTTCGGAGACCTCGGCAGGTCCAGGGGCTGCAGGGAAAGAAAGTCATTGCCATCGCCACTGGTTCCCTGCACTGTGTATGCTGCACAGAGGATGGTAGGTGGATAGTACTTCACTGTTTGGGTCCAGCATGGACCCTAAAAGTATAGTCAGTGTTGTGAATGATGAAGCTTATGCCTAGGTTATGAATAACTAGGAAAGGGTTCCTTTGAACACATGGATTTTGTTCATCTTAAAAACTGACTTTTCTTCCTTTGTTTAGCATTCAGGAGCTGTTTAGGTTTTTACGACTATTTCCTTAAGTTTTATGTTACTTGATCTGATGGAGAAATGCTGCTATTGCATACCTGGTCCAGTGAACTAATGAACTAGACCAGACTAGAGAAGGTATATTGGCCAAGAGGTGCTATAGGGAGTCCTGGGAAGTGTGCTTACTTCTGGATAGTAGTGCGATTAGTGTGTGTGACATTGAGAAGCTAATGCTTAGAGAGGTGAACACTAACAAAACAGAAGGGCAGTAAGTGCTACCAGTGTGATGGGAAGATGTTGGGGTTGTGCATTCACTGCTCCTCTGTCTAAGTTCTTTACATTTACTTCCCTTAGGTGAAGTTTACACATGGGGTGACAATGATGAGGGGCAGCTAGGGGATGGAACAACAAATGCTATTCAGAGACCTCGATTGGTAGCTGCCCTTCAGGGTAAGAAGGTCAACCGTGTGGCCTGTGGTTCTGCACACACCCTCGCCTGGTCAACCAGCAAGCCAGCCAGTGCCGGCAAGCTCCCTGCACAGGTCAGTGTTATCTGGGTAGGTGTGCCAGAATAGGAGGACACTGTTACAGTTAGCCGTCGTGCAGGTCCAACAACATACGACTCCTTCTTGAATTACGTGTTTATAGAGGTGTTGCACTGATAACAGTTCAGTTCATAATGCCACAAAGCAGTGGCATTAATAACTGTAATATTGGGCTGGGAGCATAACACAATGTTAGAATGCCCACTTGCTTGGCATGCACGAGGCCCTGGGTTCACTCCACAGGAGAACAAAAAGGGATAGAGAAAAAGGGCCTTAATATTGATACCAGCCAATAAACTACATAGAATAACTGATAGTATATGTGGCCCATGTTTCTTGGTAAATCTATTTCTGTAAACTAATACTTCTAACATTCTTCCATGTTTACATTATTTGTCTCAAGTAATCAAACCAACTAGAGAAAACATGGGAGTTTTCAGACTAATTTCAGAAATCGTAAGGCTGTATTTTGGCTTTCCGTGCTTTTGCCACTTAGTGGACTTAGTGAAACTTTGATGTTGCAGGTACCCATGGAGTACAACCATTTGCAGGAGATCCCCATCATTGCCCTAAGGAACCGACTGCTACTGCTGCATCACATCTCAGAGCTCTTCTGTCCCTGTATCCCCATGTTTGATCTAGAGGGCTCTCTTGATGAAACTGGACTCGGGCCTTCAGTTGGGTTTGACACTCTGCGAGGGATCTTAATATCTCAGGGAAAGGTACTTTGTAGCAGTCTGTGGGACAGGAGCACTGTTACCTTCCGTAAACTTTCATTCAACAAAAATTTTTATTCTGGGACTATAGATAAAGACTTTATTTCATTCAACAAATGATCTTTGAGTGTCTCCTACATGCCATCCAATTCTAATACTTAGAACATGTTTATATATTAAAAAAAAAAAAAAAAAACCCAGCCATGAAGCTAAGCCTTGTGCTTGTGGTTTTCTCTGCTTGTCTGACCTTGAAAGTTTGTGATCAATTCCACTGACACAGGAGGGGAAATTCTCAGGTAATTTCTTCTCCTCTGTATGTCCAGCAGAGGGCTGGGAGCTTGGAGAGAAGCTCCAAGGTTGTGTAGGTGGAGATTTCTTGCCGACTGATTTGACAGGGACAGGGAGTAGACAAAATCAGGAATGCTGGCATCTAGAGGTCATGGGATGGATTTTGACCCATTGACATTTTTATTAATAAGAGCTTCCTAGAGGGAATGTCAGGCTGAGAAGTAAAAGAGTAAGCTATTGAGTTTCTGGTGCGCAGCTTGATACGATCTTAGAGGAGACTCAGTGCATAGCAGGCATGGGAGCTTGGTGTCAGGAAAGGAGCACAGAAGGTGAGTTAAAGACTGATCCACCCTAAAGGGCTCTGATTCTTTGACATGTGTTGTTATCAAGGAGTGTAGTCTATTCTTACTGATAAAATAAAATTGAGATGTTTTGTTGTATTGAGCAGGAGGGCTCTGTGCATTTTATGTCCATTGTGCCCAATGCTGAGCAATAAAGATGGTGTTTAAGGGAAGATACTCTCTCTGCTGATAGGTGTAGGAAGAAACTTAATTTCAACTGTTTTTCCAATAGTTAAAGTCCAATAACGACAGAATAGCAAAGCTGAGTCTGTCATTTTTACTTTATCTTTCAAAGAGGAGAGGACAGTGGGCAGCAAAGGGACAGAAGCAGAAGAACATAAGAGGCAGGCTGCACCCTGCATGAGGGAGTTGGAGTGCACCTCCCACAGGTTGCAAGAACCTCTGGGGTGGGCTCCCACTAAGTTGAACATGGGACAACATGGACAGTGGTGTTGGGGTTCCTACAATGAGGCAGTAACAGTAGAGGGCAGCATACAGTGGGTGTCTGCAGGGACCCCAGCAGCTGGGCAGCCTCTGCTAGATGGCTCTGGATGGGTGTTATAGGAGACAGTGCAAAGGTAGAAGTCTTTTTGCCTCTGACTCAGATTACCAGTGAGGCGTTGGGTGTGTTGATAAATACATGGTAATCCCAGGACTTGGGGGGTGGAGGCAGGAGAATTGTGAATTTGAGACCATCCTAGGTTACATAATGAATTCAGGGCTAGTGTAAGCTTCATAGCAGGAGTTGCAAGACCTTTTCTTAAAAAACACACCAGACAATTCTAACAGTATCACTAGAGGAGAGCTGGGCAACCAAGGATTCAGAGCAGGAAAATGCTCTCTTGGGGGAGGAACTTAGCCACAGGTGTGAGTGGGGCAAGCAGGAAGGCAGATGAGGTGAGGCTGTGCATGAGGCATGGTGGATGGCTTTCTACCACTAAAGCCAAATCTCCTCTTACCTTTAGTGCTTGGAGTTGCTTAATGTCCCTACTTCTGCTGTCCTGGGTTGGAATTCCTAAGAGTCTAATCTGAGAGAAGGGCTTAGGATCTACTGGAGGCCCTGTGGTTCTACAGCTCTTTCCCTCCCCAGCTCTGAAAAAGGACACTGTTGTCCCCTTAGCAAAGAAGCCTGAGACCCACTGTTTCCTTTGAATGCCCCTCAAGTGTCCTTTCATGGGTGATGCCCAAATCCTTAGTGTGATAGCCACACTGTCCTGGCCATCTTCACTCTGGTTTCGTTCAGTGTATGCTTACAGTATGTTCCCCACCCCTGGTCTGGCTGGACCCATGAGTTCCTTGACTTACAGCTGCTTTGTGATGCAGTTAAAAGACCCTGCTGCTGCGATTGCACTTGAGTTTGGCAGGGAAGCCTCAGTCTAATAGACCTGTGTTGGAGCAGGTATTTGCAGGGCTC
This sequence comes from Peromyscus eremicus, assembly GCF_949786415.1. Classification (NCBI taxonomy): domain Eukaryota; kingdom Metazoa; phylum Chordata; class Mammalia; order Rodentia; family Cricetidae; genus Peromyscus; species Peromyscus eremicus. The sequence continues at coordinate 142,721,509 of NC_081416.1, read as the reverse complement.
CAGCCCTCTGGTCTGCTCTTCCTGAGAGAGTTGCTTCTTTCCTCAATGGTCAGTCATTCTTACAAACTCCAGTTCTCTACATGGATCTCTAGGCTCCTTGGCTCTATCCCACACCCTGAAAAGGACAGCATTGTATCTTCTTAAAGAAGTCCGACTTTCAGAAATAGAGGCTATAAAATAGTGATGTAGTTTCTCGGCGTGCTGATTTCTGTTTCAGACTCTAAACTGTCTGTTTTTCACGTTTTAGGAAGCAGCTTTCCGAAAAGTAGTGCAAGCAACTATGGTGCGAGATCGCCAGCATGGGCCTGTGGTGGAGCTGAACCGCATCCAGGTAGCTCCCTCCCCTGCTCTGACAGTTGTACAGGTGATGCTTCCATGGTGCAAGAGGTGTCCCTGTGGTCTTGGGGGAAGACAGCACTCCTAGGCTTAAGGAACAGGCTTCTTGAATGTAGTGCTCTGGGATGCAAGAGGCTTTAGGAGTGGTGGTGGGGGGTGTTTTTATTTATGTGAAAATAGCAAGTATTTACCTGTCATAACACCAAAGCACAGGCAAAGAGAAATTTAAAAAGGTAAAGTAAGGAGCAGCCATGTGTCCCCACAAGGTGATAATGCCCCCTCTTCTGTGTGGCCTTTGTATTTTTGTTACAGGCAAAGCTGGGTCATTCTTGTAACTGGTGGTTTTTTACATGCCAACAGTTCATATTCCTTTGAGCCTTGTAACAGCCCAACTCTTTGAGTTTTCCAGTTTAATAAACCAGTATTGCTAATGTCTCAGGAAAAAGAAGGGAAAAGCAGGCCATTTCTGAATTAACACTGCTTCTAAGTACACATAAACTTATACTTTGAAAATTTTGATTAGAAATACAGAGGAATCCCAGTTAGTTATTATGATAGTGCATGGCATTTGACATTTAATACGCAAATGAAATTAGCCTCGCCTCTTAGATGGGAAACAGAGAGCTATGAAGAACAAATTCTTTGTTACTCAACCTTTGTATTAACACATGATTTTTATCCTGATGTTGATTACATGACAAGAATTTTTTTCTGAATTGTACTTGGGGGCATTTTGAATTAAGAGATGAAACTCTTGTCCTTTGTTGGACAGCACATGTGACCACATTGGTAGAACTGGTGTCTCTAGTGATGATCATCACAGTATCTAGTGCTAGCTCTAAGTTGGTCATCTAGTTGCACAAATAAATGGGCTGTTGAATTAGCCCCATAAAAACGCTTTTATTTCCCCACCTTGGATGACGTGCATGCTAAAGTTTGCAAGACAAGGAGAGCTGTACATTCTTGGGTCAGGTTCCTGTCTCAGACAGACATACAGGCTCCTTGGAGCCAGGAGTCTCCCTAGGGTGTCCAGGGCTGGAGGTACCAATGAGGCCCTGACTGCTTGGAGCCAAGGGTCCTGCAGTGGACATGCTGCTCCTTACTGTCTTTTTTTCCCTGCAGATTTTCAGTAATACCTGTTTGCTACTTGTTTGTATGTCCTTAATTTTGTCTTTTAAAATGTTCACTATGTTTAAAAGAAAAACTGACAGATTGCAAAAGAAAACACACACACACACACACACACACACACACACACACACACACACACACACAAACACCCTGAGACCAGTGTGCAGTATGGACTGACATCTGGGGCTCCTCCATTATCCATAGTTTTGGGGCACCAGAGCTTGCAGTTAGTACAGTGTGATCTCCTGAGGGGAAAATTCCCCAAATGTTGGGATAGAATTGTTTTTCCACCAAAACTAGACTCTTGGGGTAAAGATTTGATAAATCTCTAAGTGAATTCAGGATGCCAGCACTGAGTCAGATTGGCTTTGTGGTACCTCTGCCCTGGGGTCGGCATCTAAAGTGATGCTGCACAGCACCAGCAACATGAAGACTCAGGAGGGATTGACACTGCCCACACAGGTCATCTTCTGGGGGAGGTTTTTCTTTTGTTTTGTATAATGAATTTTAGCCACATATTCCCCATTACCCTCTCTTATACTCCCTTTCCTGCTGAAACCTGTTTCTTTTCTACAAATGCCTCTGTACTTTCATGTCTTTGAATTTGTGTGACCCACTGAATTTAATTAGGGTGATTTACTGGATCATGGGGCAGTTTACCAGGTGTCAGTGGCTATCCTGTTGAAGAAAGTGACACCCTCTGCTCCTAGAAACCATTAACTGTCAGTAGACTGACTCTCAGGGAGGGCTGGGACTTGGAGCCCCTGGAGAGTTTTTTATTGTGATGAAAATAATGCTGTTTGATACCAGGAAGTTCTGAAAAATCATTGTCCATAAAAAGTACTTAACATGATTTTTTGGTTGAGGGGTGAGGGTTTTTTTTTTTGGGGGGGGGTGTTGTTGAGACAGGGTCTTTCTGTATAGCCCAAACTGGCCTCAGCCTCCTGCTTTAGCCTCCCGAGTGCTGGGATTGTAGTGCTACTACTCCTGGTTTAAAGTGCCTTAAAATTTACTACAGAACTAATTCATGCTCATTACAGAAAATTGGGAAAAGTCAAATTGAAGTCAGCCAGCATGACCTGTGCTCCTGTTGACCCCAGAAAGTACCGCCTGTGTGTAGGTTTATCTACTGTCAGTTTTGGGAACGTATCTGCATGGTGCTCGGTTTTTGTAGAAGACAGGCCGCTGGGCTCCAGTAGTTGGTGCATTTCCATGGCTGTTCTGTGGCAGTGTGCTGCTGTGGACATACTCCTTTGTCTTTCTGGAGATTAGGAATCCTTTTAAGGGTTGCTGTGCAGTTGAAAGGAGGTAATCTTTGTAGACATGTGGCTGGGGGTGTGAACAGAGAAAAGTTCTTTCTGTAGGAAGTTAGGGGTTTTGTTGTCATTTGTCTTAGATTTATAGTCTTAATTGTGGTTCTTTGTGCTGTTGAAGAAAGCTAGTGGGTTAAGCTTGACCTGGAATTCACTGCAGCTGGCTAAAGATGGTGAGGATTTGCTGGAGGACTCACAGTAAAAATATGTTTGCACGGCCAGTTTTTCTTAAACTGAGCATGTTGTTACCATCTCACGCCAGGTGGCTGAGGCTGGAAAGAGTTGGGGGGGGGTGGTGAAGGCCTCACCAACATCCGTTCTTGGTCTGACTTCCCTAGTGAGTTTAGGATGAGAACCATGGGCATGAAGAGAGTGTGCAGCGGTGACAGGTACAGTGGCCTAGAGTTGCACAGAGCTCAGTACAGCGAACAGACGGGGAGGAAATTACCACGGCTGAGCTAATATTTCTGGCCTTGGCCTTTAGAGAAACTTGGTGTAAGTGTATGAATATCTGTCTCAGTCCACAAGAAGGACTGTGTTGTGAAGTTGGTAGTTACAGTTGTAGTCATTGATGGTACCAAGTGTGAAAATCCACACAAAGGCAGTGTTGCCGAGCCATAGTTATTAGCAACACCTTGCCTTTAGCCCTATGTAAACATTAATGATGACATATGTTGTCATCGTTTGAAAGTATGTTCAGATTCCATAAGTAAGCTGCTGTGCTGTGTCACTGATGACCTGATGACTAGGGTGACCTCAGATGTTCAGAATGGAGTGACTGCTTTGTTTTGTGTAGTGCCTGCAGCAGAGATCTGAGTGCATCAACTCCTAGCCCACTGGCGCTGTGGCAAGAAAGCTGTGAAGTTTGGTACCGTCTCAGAACTGGAGCTGTGGAAAGCCCAGGAGTGGGGTGCAGGGTCAGAGTTAGAGCCCTTCTGTTTCTATGGGAGTTGTCCATGGATTTTTTGTTTGTTTGTTTGTGTGTTTGCTAGAGATAATAAGGTAATTGCTCCTCTTTGAGGGACCTGCTTATGGCAGAAGTCATCCAGGTGTTACATAGAAGGAGCCAAAGTGTTGTGAGGTGGTAGGGTGGGCCACTGTACAGGTGCAGAGAGAGTCTCTGAGTATGGAGTGAAGGGGAGGAGTTTTGAGGATCTTGTAGGTAGGTTTCTCTACAGCTGCTTCCAAGCTGTTTGTTTTCTGCTGCCCCAGTATCTCATATTTTCATTCTTTTTCTCTCTAGGTTAAGCGCTCCAGGAGTAAAGGTGGGTTAGCCGGTCCTGATGGCACCAAGTCTGTCTTTGGGCAGATGTGTGCTAAGATGAGTTCCTTCAGTCCTGACAGCCTACTCCTTCCTCATCGAGTCTGGAAAGTCAAGTTTGTTGGTGAGATTTGGCTGTGCATGCTCTGGAGAACTTACTTGCTGGGGGAGGGTGCCTGGGGGATGGCAGGCAGAATGGTGCATCAGTAGCAGGTGCAGAGGAGCAGAGCAGCCACCTGCCTGGTGCTGTTCCTGCAGGTGGGGTTGGGTGGTTTGTGTGTTGCTGACTCTCTTTTCTTTCCAGGTGAATCTGTGGATGACTGTGGGGGTGGCTACAGCGAGTCCATAGCAGAGATTTGTGAGGAGCTACAGAATGGACTCACTCCCCTTCTGATTGTGACTCCCAATGGCAGGGACGAGTCTGGTGCCAACAGAGACTGTTACCTGTTGAACCCTGCCACCCGGGCACCTGTGCACTGCAGCATGTTCCGCTTTTTGGGTGGGCCTCTCAGTTGTCTGTCATACTGCTCTGGAGGGCCTGGACCACCCTTAAGTTAATGTAGCATCTCTTGTCCATCTCAAGTCAACAGTAGACAAAAGTGATGTGCAGTGATGTTGTGCATTTACCAACATTATGGAGGGAAAAAAATACTGCTCTTCATTTTACACTTAGTGTTAAGGACTTGACAGTGGTGAACCATGAGAAGTTATGGCCATTCTATGTATAGTTATAACGATGTACAGAGTTGGGCAGTGTGTGACTGTGTGCTCAAGGCTAGATGCTTTCTTTGGCATACAGAGGATCTGAATAATAGGTTTGTGTTCTAAACATATCTGAAACTCAGGAATGCATGGGAAAAGATGGCCTTTGCAGTAGGCCTATCCCTCCTTGTCTGGGTCTGTGCAGAGCGCTCCCAGAGTGCTTCTTCATCTACCACTACTCCTTAACGAAGTATCCACCTTCTTGGAGGAATCTATCTCTTTGCTTTGCCCTCAAAGGGACAAGAATTGGCTTACTGTGGTTTAATCCCATGTATGAAAAGAATATGAAGAGTTAGAAACTTCTCTTATAGGAAGAAAAGGAAGTAAGTTTTGAATAGGACATGCTGTTTCAAAGTGGGCCTAGCTCTCAGTTTGGGTGGTACTGGTTTAGAAGACTCTATGATCTCAGTGCAGAGCTGATACTCCAAGGCATGTTTGAATAAGTGAGAAGCAACTTCTCATCCATTCCAAGTATTCTAACCTTCTGTTTTGAATGATCAGGGGTGTTATTGGGCATTGCCATTCGAACTGGGAGTCCTCTGAGTCTGAATCTTGCTGAGCCTGTGTGGAAGCAGCTGGCTGGGATGAGCCTCACCATTGCAGACCTCAGTGAGGTAATTCATTTGGGCTATGGGCTCTTGTTAAGGGGCCTAGGCTTTTCTAGGTATCTAACCTAACATGCATGGGTATATGAAGTGGTGTGAATGTGAGAGAGTTGGTGTGCTGTGCACTTTGTGGTGCTGAGCAACTGATGTGGCCTGATAGACAAGGAAGATCACTGTCACATGCTACACCTCAGGCTTCCAGGAATGGAGGCTGATAGGGCGGTCACAGCCTGGTGTCCCTTAGCTACCTTGCTCTTTGTGCCCTTCAGGGTTTAGGGGAGTGTCTGTCACCCACTAGTGACAGTTATTTTCTCAGCAGTTAATTTAAGAACTCTCTGGATCTTTCTTTAGCTCCTTGGGTGAAGTACTTCCTTGGAGAAACCTTTTTTATGGGGAGGGGGTGAGGGGAAACCTGCATACCCTTGTATTCTAGAGACACTCTGAGGCAGATAAAGTCAGGTATGGCTGGTGTGCTTGGCTGGGACTGGGCTCTGTAGTAGGGAACAACCCAGATTTAGCATGTATACTGTATTCCTCTTTGACAGGTTGATAAAGATTTTATTCCTGGGCTCATGTATATTCGTGACAATGAAGCCACTTCAGAGGAGTTTGAAGCCATGAGCCTGCCCTTCACAGTGCCAAGTGCCAGCGGCCAGGACATCCAGCTAAGCTCCAAGCACACACATATCACCCTGGACAACCGTGCAGAGTATGTCCGGCTGGCAATAAACTACAGGTTTGTGGTCATCTGTCCTTCAAATTGCTTCGACTTAATAAATTGCAGAAGTAACAGATTATAGTTACTTGGGTATCTACATTTTTCCAGATGTATAGTATATAAAAAGATGCTAATTTTTCTTCGCTATTGCTAATCTTTGTTATAAATTTTATTTGGTGGCTATTGTTCAGAGTACTTGTTATTGTCACTTGAAATTTCTAGGTTTCAGTAGAATAGTGAGGTAAATACAATGTGCTCATTTAGAGGACAGTCCCCCACGAGGATATCAGGCCTCTCTGTGCTCCTCTATACTTTCTTTGTCAGCTCCTCAGGAACAGGGACACAGACGGGGCCATGTGAACACAGAGCAGCCTCCACCAGACCCAAGAGTGCCTGTACCTTGACAGTATAGCTCTGGTGAAGTGTGGCACCACCACTGCCCAGCACTGTGCTTAGAGTGTGTGTGGCTGTAGTTAATCATGAAGGTCCTGTCCCCTGTTTAGGTGAACTCAGTAGTGTTGTATATGAAGAGCATTACCTAGAGCCTTCCTCTCAGTCCTCCCCTGTGGTGAGCGTTGTAGCAGTACTGTGTATAAAGCCTGGTCCAGCAGAGCAGAGCCCAGTAAATGTAGGCCCAAGTGTAAGGAAGGTTTTGTTTTTGTTCTTTTTCAAGACTCCATGAATTTGATGAGCAAGTGGCTGCTGTCCGGGAAGGGATGGCCCGAGTCGTGCCTGTACCCCTTCTCTCTCTTTTCACTGGATACGAGCTGGAGACAATGGTATGTGGCTGCTTTGTGCTGCCTAGAACTGCCTTGGCACACTAGCGCACTCATTTGATCTTTTACTTAAAACCTTTTGGAAAACTAAACCTTGACTATGATAATAAGTGAAATGAAAACAGTGTGCCCCTCCCTCACTGCCTGCCCACTAGATGTTGAGGTTCAGGGTGGTGCTCTTGTTCACCTGGGTCTGTAGGAACCTTATTAGAGAAACAGGGCTATCCTGTAGAAATGAAAAAAGAGGGAATGTGTGCCTGCTCTAATAGGATGTCTTTTCTAGGTATGTGGGAGCCCAGACATCCCACTGCATCTTTTAAAGTCAGTGGCAACATATAAAGGGATTGAACCTTCTGCATCCCTGGTTCAGTGGTTCTGGGAGGTGATGGAGTCTTTCTCTAACACGGAACGCTCCCTCTTCCTTCGCTTTGTTTGGGGCCGGACAAGGCTGCCCAGGACCATTGCTGACTTCCGGGGTAGAGACTTCGTCATCCAGGTAGGCTCCTCACCAGGATTGCAAGGCACTCTATTGACGTCAGTAGAAGTGACCTGCCCTTTGAGTGTATTCTGCAGAGCAGTTAAGAAAACAGATTTTGTAAAAATGAAACTGGAAAATACCTAACTTCTATAATTTGAAGTCTTAAAATTTTACAATTACAGATCTTGAATACCATCACCTATTTTTGCAAAGTGTATCAAAGCCATAATCAGAGCATGCTGGTGTTATACCAGCATTTAGATTTTGAATGCACATTCAAAAGCATTTATTTGATTTTCTAGCTGGATCAGGTAGATCACTAAATATTATGCTCACTATTAGATGAGAAAAATGAGACTGCTCATACATTTGAGAACAAGTTTGCTTTGTCTTAGAACTCAATAGTCTGATGATTTATTTATTTATTTTTTTTTTGGTTTTTCGAGACAGGGTTTCTCTGTGTAGCTTTGCGCCTTTTTCCTGGGACTCACTTGGTAGCCCAGGCTGGCCTCAAACTCACAGAGTGTCTGATGATTTAAATGAACTCAGTTTACCTGCTAAGGTCACTGAGGTGGGCAAACCAGACCTGACATTCTCTTCTCTGTCCTGGTAGCAATAGTGTAGAGATACATCTATGGCCACGGTTATCAAAATAACCATCTTTAAGAAACATCTTTGACAGCAAACATAATTTTTCTACTAAAATAATAACAAATCATTTATACTGCTTAGTATCTTGGTCTAAAAGTGGGCTGATACTCTTAGAAAGAGTGTCCTCTGGTAGTCATGTGCTGGACCCCAGTCTTATGCCCTGGTGTCAGCTGGGTGACAGGGGTCTACCATACCATTAGAAGTTGATGGGTGGGGCTATTCCATTGGCCATCCACATGTGACTGCTTGATGATGATCAGGAGTCACAGTGACATTGGTTTGCTTCTTTGATTGCAGGTCCTAGGGATGAGTTACTTTTTTTAATTTCTAAAATTGGTTAGATTCTCCATTTTCTTTTAGTTTTTATTTATAGCCAAATATATAGTTTCTGTAAGAATGAAGTGAACACAATAAAACAAATCCAGAGTTTTACTCATCCTTTCCACAATCTCTTATTATTTAATATTTTCTACCAACAGGTCCTGGACAAATACAACCCTCCTGACCACTTCCTTCCTGAGTCCTACACATGCTTCTTTCTGCTAAAGTTGCCCAGGTATTCCTGTAAGCAGGTGCTTGAGGAAAAGCTGAAATATGCCATCCACTTTTGCAAGTCCATAGACACTGATGACTATGCTCGAATAGCTCTCACGGGAGAGCCAGCTGCCGACGACAGCAGTGAGGACTCAGATAATGAGGATGCAGACTCTTTTGCTTCAGATTCTACCCAGGATTACTTGACAGGACACTAAGATGGAAATGCCATCAGGAAGAAATGTGGCTGAACAAATAGGAAGAGTACTGCTGTGTAAATTGTAAATGTCGAGTGCATTTGATGAGGACTATCACTCGGTGAAGTGTGTGGAAGAGAGAGAGCCTGGCTGTCTGCGGTGAGAGGACAAATGTGGTAGGACAGAGGGAAGAGGAGCCTGTGCATGAGGAACACTATGGGGGCACTTCTTCCCCATGATGCTGCATTACCTATAGGACCCAGTGTTTACTACAGTGTAAATGTTTATATGGACACAACAGCATCACAAAGAAAAGCCTTTTTACTTGTGGGTGCAATAGATTCCCCCCTTTTCCCTTTGCAGTGTCATCTGGATTGTATATTGAAAAGACTGTGTAATGAAGAAATCGTATTATAAATATTTCAACTAATTTTACCCTGAATTTGTTTATTAAAAGCTTTTTGAACATTAAATTATTATTTCTTGAATGCATTTAGAAGTTACTTAAATCAGAACAGAAAACAAAAATGCCATTCATTCCCCCCTCTCCCCAGGTGTACCATTTTAGCATATGCATTATGTGACTGGAATTGAGGGATTTTGGTGGACAGTATGATAATTTCTATCATGGAAAGTGTACTATACTTAATGCTTGTGTCATGTATATGCCAAAATTTTAATCCCCTATAAATAAAACATGTGTCACAAAATTGTAGGCTGAGCTTTCTTAACCAATTAGACTAGCCCATGTGGATCTGCTACAACCAAACCATACTTAGTGACAAAACACTGAAGCCTTTGTTAGGGTAGAGCAGCAGCTCTCAGGGCCCAGAGGGGCCCAGGGACCTTCAGAGCTCCTTCCCCTACTCGCTTCAGACGTGCCCTCTTTTCCAGTCCCAGTGCCTGTTCCCACTGGCCTGGGTCAGGCGCACCCTTGGCCCTATTGGCCCTTGGGTAGGAATTGCTGTGTATGGTAAGCTCTCTGCAAAAGGAAGAATAGATAGAGAACAGCATAGGAAGAACTGGAAGGTAGTCCTAGTACACTAGATCTTGAGGTCTGGTACCTGATTGAGGCAAACATTTGTAGTTTGTGTTAGAGGGCAATTTTTGCAAAACTAAATTGTAAACTAAGACTGAGATGTCTTTGATTTTTCAGTCATAGGTTCTACATTTTGGCCCAAGAAGATACCAGGACAACTACATCTTAACTTTAACTTTTTAACCTTATCCAGCTTAAAATGAAGTCAAAATTCATTTTGCTACATCAAAATTTGTGCAGAAAAATCCACGGTAGCAAAGATGGGCCAGCTCTGTAAAACAAATATTTTAAATTGTGGATTTGTTGGTTGGATATATTGTGGGTTTTTTTTTTTAATAATAAAAATGATATTAGGTTACATATTTAAAATACACATAAACCAGCATTCTGCTTAAATTCATAAGAAGTGTAGTTTCTATTGACTATAACCAAATGCCTGAAGCTGGCTTAATTTCTTAAAGAAGATAGATTTAGCCTTTAATCTCGGCACTCGTGAGCTTGAAGCAGGAGGATCATGGATGCAAGGTCAGCTTGGGCTGCTGATTGAGACCTATCATGACTTTTCCTGAAGAGGTGTAAAAAAACTTCTGTTCACCTCAGGTAGACACCGACAGACTAAAGAAAAGATCTGTTCCATCAGGTTGGTAACTGAAGCATTTATAGGGGTGACATGAATATGCGTGCATGACTTCAAAAGGCAGCTGCATCACTGGGAAGTCCCCTGGGCAAATTATAGACAACCACAATACTGAAAAGCAGCAGCGTAGTAGCGTGGGTTGCTCTGGGTGACTCACTTGGTGTTCTAGTTATCTTTCTGTCGTGTGATAAATCACTCTGACCAGAAACAAGTTGGGGAGGCAAGGTCTTCTTTCATCTTCCAGATTCATCATCTAGGGAAGCCAAGGCTTGCTTTCAGGCTCACGGTCGGCTGCCCTTCGTATATAGCCCAACTCCACCTACTTAGGGATGGTACTCGCTCACAGTGGGCTGGGCCTTCTTGCATCAATTAGCAATCAAGAAAATGTTCCACAGACATGCCCATAGGTCAGTCTGATGAAGACAGTTTCTTAGTTGAGGGTCCTACTTCACAGATGTGTCAAAATGACAACCAAGAATAGCCATCACACCTGGGCAACTTAAAGGAAGCTACATTACTGAAGAGCCCCTCCCAGACAATGATTTAACTCTTGTTATAACCTCACAGAATGGAGAGGCTTCATTAGGGTCTTATTTGTAAACCCCGTCAGTACTGTGAGCTTCACGAGCCCTCTCCAGCCATCCATGAGTGAATATTAGTAGTCCTGATCTCATGATAATTACAGCTACTCTAATTCAGTGCAGCAATGGTTGTGTTCAATCTGGAGGAAATATACATAACACTCCATCTTCCTCCAGCTCTTACATTTTTTTTCTACCTCTTCTTCTGTAGTTGAGTCTTGATAGGTACAGGGTGATCGGATTGTTTTCTTTCATTTATGTTGCTATGCTATAGCAACAGTTTAGACCACAGCAACAGACCTTCCTAGCATTTTGACTGCATAGGAGTATCTGCAGTAACTGCCAGCAGTTACTGTAAGGTACTGCCTTCCACTACAGCTGACAGCAGTTACCAATGGACATAAACCCAAATTTTTAGAAAATAATTTGATAAACACATTATACCTATTTAATAAAACAATACCATAGTCACCTCACAGGGTATTGGGATTTCCCTACCTCAGGTTTATGGTGCCAAACCCGAGCCTCTCCTGTGGAGCTGGCTTTAAATACAGTCAACAAGTAACGGGTGTTCTACTATTGCAGCAGCAGGAGCATCCTGCAAGCCATGCTAGCGGTGTAATATGCAAGGGTCCATAGCCAAGCTGGACGTTGGTGACAGCTCCCCTGCAGCCTGCATACCACCTTTTGGCACTACAAATGCCAGCCAATAGGGAGCTTCTAGCTCAGACCCAGCCTGATTTTTCTGTCTTACAACCTACTGTATAGTGAGTGTCTTTAGTGACAGAGTGTGTCCAGGATTTCTGAAGGACCATTCCAAGCAAGTGAGGATTGGTTTGGGACGGAAGTATCCCCTGGATAACTTGCAGACCCCCGCTATGCTTACTGGAGTCCTCTCCAGTTTGTTGTTCTTCTCATTTATCGAAGTGACTTGGGTAATACCATCTTGTCCTGACTCTATTTTGTGCTTGCTTAAACAGTTCTCCGCTTTCTACCCCACCACGTTTGCATCTACTTCAGCAACACATTTGAGATTTCCGTGGCCTTGACTTTGGCCCAGAGGTATTAGCCAAAGTAAGAAATGTTTATACAAACTTAACATAAACGAAAATAACTAAAAATAAATGTCATGTTGTGTTTGAAATAATTACTATGCTCTGCCAGAAATGAATGTTTCAAGGTTTACTCTTACCTTCATCTAACTTTGATATAAATTATGTTTTTCATAGTTTTTGCCTAAAAAAAGGCTGTATCCCTGAGCTTTGGCACCAAGAAACTTTGAGGCATGAACCGGCTCTTGGTCACTGCCCAATAAAGAATTAACACACTTTTAACCAGTGTGGTTGTCTGTATCTTTCTTGCGAGGATTATTACAGTGTAACCTCAGGAAGGTGAGTGATTTGTGTTGTAAAGGCTCGTGAGCTCCATGAGCCCCATCAGCACTGTGAGGGGACTCTTGTGAGTCTTGTGAGCCTCTCAAGTCTTCAGAGCCATGTCTACCTTCCCTCTTCCCCGGGGAGGGAATGTTAATAGGCTGGATCTCTTGAGGGGTTTTCTGCACATGAACAAAGCTGCCCTGAATCAAGATAGTCATTGTCATGACTATGACCAACCCAGAGGGAACAGACAGCAGACCCTGACTCAAAAGAGAGTGGGAGGGAAGGTCGTAGGGAGGGAATAATTTAATGCAGCTCAGCTCTGGTGGTGACTTCATGGCAGTTAGCATCACGGTGGCATGCACGTGTATGAGGGAGCCAAGGAATGATTGATGGCTCTGTCGTAAAAAGCCTCTTGAAAGAACTAAATCAAGACCTAGCTACCATAATCTCTTCTGTGGAAACAACGGTGACCTAAGGGCTTTCCACTAAGCTTCTCCTCTCAGTTCCTTTCACTTCTGACATTGCCACGGAAGACTCCCTCAGCTTCTAACACATGAACCCGTAGGGGACAACCCAATTCAAAGCATGGCAATGTCTCATACACTTCACCCTTATGATCCCTGTCAACAGCTGGTTTCCCTGCATGGATGGGCTCCACACTCGTCCCCAGCAGGCAAGGTGCCTCTCTTCCAAGACTTGGCCAAGACAACTCTTAAGAACTAGGAGGTGTAGAAGTTGCTTATCAGGTTCTTAAGTAGAGAAGTTGGGAAGGGGACTTTTCCCGCCAGAGGCTTGATGCAACCAAGACCTCAAAAGTAGACCTTTCTGGCTCTGAAAGGCACCTGATGGTCAGCCTGCCTGGCAGGATCACTTAATGAAAGCTATCTCAAAGTCTAGGAATGGGGCCAAGCAAAATGGCTCAGCAGGTAGAGGCACTTGCCAAACCCATTGACCTGACTTTGATCACTGGAAGTGCTGACTCCTGCAAGTTGTCCTCTAGCTACACACATCCTGTGGCGTGTGTAAACACACACACATGCACACAAAATCGTTTAATTTTTTAAAATCTATGAATGGTGGGGAAATGGGATAGGGCACCTGGGTGGTATATGATAAAAATATGTTGGATTCATGTATGGAGTTATCAAAGAATAAATAGTATTTTGTTGTTGTTGTTTTTAAATTGACCAAAGGCTGTACCTAACCCAGGGACCGTCTGAACAAGAGGGTTTGCAGTAGCAATGCCTGGCTTATACTCAATGGATGTGATTTTGCCTGAATGGGTTTGTTTTTATCAGTGAGGTCTGTGCCCAGTCTATGGTTACTACTGACTGTCCACAGTGATCAGGTACCACTCTCAGGTTTAATTAGAAGTCTAGGACTTCCAGAGACAGCTCCCTAAGTCCATATTTGATTTGCAAATCCATTCCTTTGAAGGAGAGAGGTCTGTGGAACGGTGTCCCTTTTTTGAAACGCCAGGGTTCTTTGTGAAAACCTCTTTGAATTGCTCTGAATTCATTTAGTGAAGCTGACAGACTCCCCAAGACTCCAAAGGCACCCAAGCCTGAGCAATGTGTGGGCCTCACTTCGTACATGGAACTACTCACAACATCCACACGGATTAGTCCACCAGAGCAGCCTGGGGAACACGTGAGTGTGAGATTCCTGGGAGTATAAGTTGGCCCTGTGGCCTGGGGTCTTGTGATCCTTTGCCAGTCTCCTTGATAAAGTTCATGCTTTGGCATTGACATAAGCTGATTAATCCTTAAACTCTTTTTTTTTTTTTTTTTTTTGTAGGGAAAGACTTCTGCCTAAGCATTTCTCTTCTCACTAAGATCTTAGTGTTCGGGTAGAATCCTTTTCAGTTGAGAACAAGGCAGTAAGAAAGCTGTGATTCCTGGAGTAGACGGTGCAGTCAGGGGGTGCAGGTGCTGACTGATCCAGGCTCCTTCCTCCCCTCCTTGGCTGCAGGAGTATTGCACAGGGTCACTATCTCTGGAAGAAATCAGCTGTAGGGACTTCTGATCTCAGGGTCAGTGGTTCCTGGGAACCTGCTTTTCCTGGGGACTTGCACAGGATGAAATCTACACCAGCCACCCTGGAGTAGGGTGAGTTTGTGAGGCTAAAGGTTAGGTGGCCAGGCCAGGGGCATGAGGCTGAAAGTCAGGAGGGATGGTGGGCCAATGAGTGGAACTGCTTCCCAGGAAGTCTCAGGAGCCTCTTCCTGGCTGTTTTAGGGACCCCAGCCATTTCTGTCTTCAGAGATGAGCCTTGGGCAGTACAGGATAAAGAGGACCTTCTCATACAGGGGCCTAGGCTCCCTAGACGTTCCTCAGGATAGCTCCTACCTTTCCTAGTGCTATAGAGAGGCAGTTGTGATACCTGAGCTCTGCTGTGGGTGACATAAGCCACATGCTCTACACTTTGCCACCAATATAGGAGTCATCCTTGGCTGCTTCTGCCTATTCTTGCCAACATATCTAGGTGGCCATAGGCATTTGGCTGGCTGTTTATTCTGGTGTAGGCCCTGGTGCTGAGGTCCCAGTGTGGATCCCATGACAGTTAAGAGCAAGAAAGGAAGGCTACCTTCATTGGATCACCTACACACATAAAACACATGCACACACATACTCAAATCCTACCGTGTGAGCAAAGGGATTCTATAAACATGCTGGGATTTACATTCAGGTACTTGAAAACAATCTCCTTTAGTTACAGGCTTGATTTCAATGATGCAGCTATCTACCAAGAAAAGAGAGGAGCTCTTATTTGGAATTTCCTTCTGGAATGTTCTGAGTCATTCAAAGACATGGTCATATCTTGTTTTGCACCTGAACCCTTCTTCACAGTTCAGGAGAAAACTGAGGTTTCTAGGCTAGGTCCTAATCACTTCTGACAGAGGAAGCCTGTTCTCTCTTCAAGGCTCTTAGACCATCCTTGAGTTGTGCCGCCATTTTCATCTCATGTCCACTCCTAGCTGCCAAGAAGAAGCCTCATCTAGACACTGTTCTATCAGCCAAGATAGCTGATTGGTTCTGCTGACAATGCTGGAGATAGATGGTACCTATGTGGCTGGCTATGGATCACAGAGATTTCGTCTTGCTCTGTGGGAGCCTGATCATGTCTCTCCCCAGAGGTCCCAGCCTGTGGTTTTAGGGCATGAAAATCTGGTTGTTTGAGCCAATCCATGGCAGAGGTAGGATTTTCTCCAGAGTCAAGGCCGTATAGTCCGTCCCTAGAGTTGGGGAATGGAGTCCACTGCAAACGGTTGTCAGCCACACAAACAAATCTGTGAGGCACAGGGAACCCGATGTTTGGCAATGTTTGCACCATTAACGTTTATACTCTTCCTTTGGACAGGTTCCCAATGCTTTCTGTCCCACAACCAGGTTGCCATGCACAGTGGTCATGAGCCATGCCCACACCTGGTACCTAGGCAGTCCAAATTGGGACATCTACAAACTTCATGGTAGGGGTGATCACAACAAGCTTGGTCTCTTCTGTGTATAGAAATGGGGTGCTGTGGACACAATCGGTCCCTGCTGATTGGGCAGCCCCTCATGCATCCATCACTGTGTAATGGGCTTTGGTTTAAAGCCCGTGTCTTACAAACATCTAGCAGGGTTCTCAACCTTAGCTGGAGAAGCTTCTTCTGTGGTGGGTAACAGGTAATGCCGTGACTCACGACTGGTCTAAGGGCTGAAAATGAGTGACTGTGGGTGCCGAGTCCTAAATGGGACACTTATATCAATCCCCACACCCGAGGCTCAAAGACCATGGTGGAAGAGGGGGCAGAAGGAATACATGAGTTGGAGGCCGGTGAGAGCTGTGAAAGGCTGTCTCCTGGATGTGACTGTTGCATTCATGGTCTCATTGCCGCTTCGTGACATATGAAAGACCTGTATGAGATCAGCAGGCAATACTGATTGAACTCGATGAGTTGTAAAATAAACAAAAGGGGAGGATATGGAGGGGGAAAGGGATGTTTTGGGAGATGTCTAGGGGAGTGTTGGGGTGGATAGGATATCAAGATACATTGTGTATAGGTATGAATTGTCAAAGAATAAACAATATTTAAAAAATAAAAGTTAAAAAGTTTAGAGGCTGGAGAGATGGCTCAGTGATCATGAGTACTTGCTGCTCTTGCAGAAGACCCATGTTCGGTTCCCAGCACCTAAGTTAGGCAGCTCACAATCACCTATAACTCCAGCTTCAGGGCATCTAATGCTCTCTTCTGCTCTCTCTCTCTCTCTCTCTCTCTCTCTCTCTCTCTCTCTCTCTCTCACACACACACACACACACACACACACACACACACACACACACAAAACTAAAATAAATCTTCAAATGTTTTAAAAAATATTCCTCCGGGAATAAATGATGCTCCCCAGGAGTTTACTAAGCTCTTCCTAGAAGGGGCCTTTTTGTGCCGTTACTTTGTGGACAAAGTCAAGAGCCTCTGAAGTCCAGCCACCTCCTGTATGGTGCCCAACACCTGCATGTGATGTGCCTGCATGTGGCCATTTCCATGTACAGAGAAGATGTCCACATACAGTGGGCAGCACAGCTGCTTAGAGACCCTTGTCACCCTTGACTCCTTTTCACAAGTTCCTTATCAGGTTCTGACATAGAGAAGTTAGGAAGGGGGCTTCCCCTGCCAGAGGCTTGAGCCGGCAAGACCTCAGCAGTAGACCTCGCCCGCCGGCTCTGAAAGGCACCGGGTAAGGCTTGGCTGAGCCTGTCTGGCAGGCTCACCTAAGAATCTACCCCGAAATCTCAAAACGGGGGCAAGCGAAATGGCTCAGCAGGTCAAGGCACTTGCTGCCAAACCCAGTGACCACACATTGGTCACTGGAAGCCACCTGATGGAAGAAGAAAATTTACTGTAAGTTGTCCCCTAGCTACATATGTCCTGTGGCATGCATGAACACACACACACACACACACACACACACACACACACACACACACATACACAATAGTAAAAATTTGTAAAAATCTGTGAATGACTGGGGAGGGGAAGCAGCTCCTTGCGCCATTGCAGAGACTGCTCTACCATTTGCTGGTCTGTAGGGAGGCATTGGGGAGCTCTGCTGTGGGCATTGGTGGCATCTTGTAGTTTATGTCTGCTTGTATGATGCGTGTCATGTGCCTGCTTCTGTGCTTGTTTGTGTCGCTGTGTATGTATGTACTTCATGTGTGTATCATGTGCATTGGGATTGTGTGGTTTGTGTTTCTGTGTGTCTCAGCCTTCTATATGGCTTCTGGCTAGTTGTATAAAGTTTGTGTGTTTCCATGTAGCTTATAATTTCTGTGAACAGACTCTGTGTATTTATTCATGTCCTTGTGTGTCTTGTATGAGCGAGCTTTCCTCAGCTGTAACCCGAGGCACCCCCTGGTACCTGGAGAGTCTGAGTTGGAGGAGAACAAGATAATGAGGAAGTTCATCATCTCCAGGAGAGAGTTCTTAAAATGCAGATCAGTTTCCATTTCCTCAGTTCTTGTTTTAAAGAAAAAAATCTGCCAGGTCCTTGGCCACCTGTGAAGTGGGGCTTGAGCTTGACACACGTGCTTGGGATTTTACAAAAGCCTGGCTTCTGCAGCAAGGCTCTCTACTTCCCAGAGTTCCCTGAAGCTCTCTCATGCTGCTGGAGCAGTCTCAAGTGGGGGTTGGGGGCACTGAGCCTTCCTGCTCTGTGAAGGTTGGTGGGCGTGGCCAGCAGAGGGTGGGGTGAGGAGCACAAGCCGTCCAACTTCCCAGGGCTGTGAGTGCCTGCTGAGAAATCTTACCCCCAGAGTTGTGTCCCAGACACCACTCAGAGCCTTTGGATTTGGACACTAGACTTCACTGTTGGAGAAAGATCAGCAAGTCATCAGGTAAAATGGTGGCTGGGAGTCGGGTGGTAATAGCTTCCTATTCTGGGGTGCTAGCAGGGTAACAAGTCGATAATGAAAATGTGCAGATAAGGAGATTGAACAGTTTGTATGAGCATTTCTGATTTTACTGGGGAGCCCAGCAGCAGCAGCAGCAGCAGCAGCAGCAGCAGCAGCAGCAGCAGCAGCATTTCAGACCACAGCTCCCTGGAAGTCTGTGTCCCAGGACAAAGGAGAATGAGGTAGGGAATTTGGAAATCAGAGCCTGGCCATTGGGCATTTCTTTGGAATGGAGCTCACTGAAGTGAGAACATTAAACCATCAAAGTTGCTGCTTTTCATCTAGTCACACACAGTGAAATAAACGGGATCCACATAGCCAGCACTTTTCCATGACATGGTTATTAAGCACAGAAGTCTGAGCGAGTGGACATCCTTGGGAAATCAGAGCCCTGGGGCTCAGTTACGTCCCTCTAGCTTGTAGAACTTGCTCAGTGTCTTTAACCTTCAGTGATGTTTGAGGAACACTGACTTAAACCAATGTGACAATTCTACAAAGCCTAGGTTCGGGCTAATAGCTGTGAACCGCAGCTACCCACTGAAGCCACCATGAAAATAGCATTCCCTGAGGTTTGCTTGCTGACTGGTGCCAGAGCTGGGCTGGCAACAAGGCCAGCCTGGATGCCTGTGAACTCTAGTGTAGCTGGTGATACCAACTCGCCTCTGGAAGCTTCTGAAGATCCAATCTGCAAACAGAGGAAAGCTCCAGAAAGTAGGAAAGGGTTTTAGGCTGTGTTTACAAACTCTTTTATACAGTTGTTCACCTGGGGTGTAAAATGGGGGTGACTTAGGAACATAAGTTTTCTTGACATCCCCAACCTCATGGTTCAGTTAGCTGAGTTCTAAAGACATGAGCAACTATTGTGACTGCCACTGGAGACCAGCATTGTCCTCACCTGGAACCTTGGCCAGCATATGGCCAATGTGTATTTTGAAAAGGTGGTGTTGGCTAGGAGGTAGGGGGCAAGAAATGAGGGCTCACACAAACCCCTGCCTGCTGAAAGAGGTCTGCTTGTCTCAAAACAAAGCCAAACCAAACAAATACACAGACATGAAACCCCAAGTGGCTGCTGGGTCAGGGCAGGGAGCATTTTGCTAGTGATGAATCTTCAGGGAAAATGTGAGATACGGAGACAGTGGGTTTGGATACGTGATGGGGTCAGGCATGGGGGTACCATGGGATCGCTAAGGGAAGTTTGGGGAGTCTGGAGGCATCTGAGCACCTTTGCTTCCGCGGAGACCAGAGACAAAGAGGACACAGTGGTCTGGGCTGCAGAGGAGCTGTGGGGGTGGAGTGGGGTGTCTGTCATAGGTGAGGAGAGGGAAGAAAGGCCTTTTAGTTGGAGGTAGGTCTGCAATGCGATCCTAGAAATGCCAGGGTCGAAGGCCCCTCTAGCGGTTTAGGAAACAGCTGGGGCGTCGACGAGGGAGCCTGGTGTACTTGTTCTGATGTATGAGAAACAAGAGGGCGCCCCCTGCCCCCCAACTGACTTGAGCTGCCAGTCTTCTGTCCTTGCAGGATGTTGGCTTTCCAGGTGGTTTGATGAGGAATTGTGTCATCTTTTCTGACTGCCCTTCCTAGGGGTGGGCAGAGGCACTCCCTGGTACCCCAAGAGGTCCTGCCGCCCTCAACTAGATGGCTTGTCCTTGCCTGGACACAAACGCGGTCCAAGGCCTCCAGCGATCCAGGGAACTTACCTGGCTGGGGTCTGCCAGAGGGGTCCTGCTCTCAGCCCTGCCTGCTGCAGGTGATGGGGGTGGTGGTGGTGGGGGGGGTGAGGGTGTGTTCTGCAGTGCAGAGGGAATCACCCTCAGGTGGTGCTTGGGTCTTTCCTACTTGAGGCAAGGATCAGGGTTTCCAAGCTGATCTGCAAGGTGTGCCGCGGAAGGCCAGCGGAGCAGTGGGCAGATAGCCGAGCCTCTGGAGCCCAAGGGTCAGACAGCCTTTGCTGCGCATGGGCGTCTGGTCCCAGCAAAGTCAGGGGGCCCAGACCCGTGCTGTGCATTTCACATGGCTTTCTCTTCCTTGCCTGGAGCTATGATCCCTGCAGGGAACTGTCTCTGGTCTGGAGACCCTGTGGGTGTTTCTAGAACAAAGCCCTCTTCACCCTAAGACCTCTTGTTGCACAGAGAGGGTCACTTTCCGGTGCCGCCCCAGGCTCTCCTTCCTGGTTGCAAGGGGACTCTTTAAAACAAGAAGTGACTAATAGCCATGCCACTTGGTTGAATGATCCAGAAGCTTCCATCAAGTTCACATGGCGTGACACTGGGGGTATCATCAACACTCCAGGGCAGGGCACATGCCCAGGAGTAGCTGTCCCACACAAAACGGACTTCATGGCAGTGTGTGTGTGTGTGTGTGTGTGTGTGTGTGTGTGTGTGTGTGTGTGTGATTTTAGTTTGTTTTGATTTTCATTTTTTTTAAAATTGTTGTTTGCTTTGTTTTTTGAGGAAGAAAGACCATGAAGTTGGGTGGGTAGAAAGAGGGGAAGGATCTGAAGAAACTGGGGGAGAGGAAAACCAAATGATCAAAATATATTGTATGAAAAAAATAAAATAA
Source organism: Peromyscus eremicus (assembly GCF_949786415.1). Lineage (NCBI taxonomy): Eukaryota > Metazoa > Chordata > Mammalia > Rodentia > Cricetidae > Peromyscus > Peromyscus eremicus. Next base: position 142,700,618 of record NC_081416.1, on the reverse strand, counting down.
AACATTGCATACTTGAAAAATGTATTGTGTTCTATTCTAGAATGTATGAAATGTACTGAGATGTCAGCCTTGCAGACAACCACACGCTCTCCCTTGTGTGAGGCCACTAGAAGGGCTATGTTTTAAGTACCCTCTGATTGTACAGAGTCTGCTTTTCAGCAACAGTGAGTGGCTTCTTTCTGTCTGACCTAGAAAGACCCGTGAGGGGACATGCACCTAGAGAACAAAGACATCAGGCCGCCCTCAGCCGTGCTGGAGGTCGAGCTCCGCCAGACATCGGCTGTGTCTGTTCCCACGTGCTCAGACCCTGGACGGCTGCTGACAGTCAGACCCACCACAGGAAACTACAAGCCCAGTCAGCCAGACCCCTACATCCGCTATGCTGGCCGGGCTGCTGGGAAGAGTCACCGTGTTCCTGAACATGCACAGTTTGGCTCATTCCTCATGGAGGGGAGGTGAGTGTGGAACAGTCCGTGTCACGGGCATGGAGCTGGTAAATACTAAGTTTCTACAAGTATACTTTCCCTCCATTTGGTGGGAAAGATTTCCAGAAATTTTGTAAAAACATTTTCAGCATTAATCTCTTTCCTGGTTTATTTTAGACAAGTGCTACTTTTAAAATATAGTAAACTTGGCTTCAAATGATAATAGGAACAGAAAGAGTTGCTGTCTACGGATGTGGTAATTTCATATGATATTTAAAGTATTTCAAATACATGATTTTGCAAGTATGTGTCATCTATCCATATCTTAGAAAATACTCTTTCTGTAAACATAGCATTTGAATTAATTTAATAATTTTTATGTCATAAACCCTGGATTAGAGGAGGCTGGGGAAGGCCCCGGAATGGCAGACACGATATGGCAGGAGGAATAAAAAGAGAGAAATCCCTGAGTTGACATAAAGGAGAATCACTTTTGATAAACCTTAAAATATTTGCTCATGTAAAGATAATAGACTTTATATGTCAATGCTGATACCCTAAATTCATAATTTTCACTTCATATATACCTCCTGATAATGCTGGGTGACTGTGTCTGGCTGACTCAGGGAATGCTGAGTTCCTTACAGTCGCTAGGGCCCACTCTGAAACCTTGTATCACCCACTGAATGAGATAGTATTAGAAAGTGGCTAGGGGCCAGGCCGGCTGTGGTGGTGGCGGCGGCGGCGGCGGCGGCGGCGGCGGGGGGCGGCGGCGGCGCACGCCTTTAATCCCAGGGAGGCACAGTCAGGTGGATCTCTGTGAGTTCGAGGCCAGCCTGGTCTACAAAGTGAGTTCCAGGACAGGCTCCAAAAGCTACACAGAGAAACCCTGTCTCGAAAAACCAACAAAACAAAACAAAAACAAAAACAAAACAAAAAAACAAAAAACAAAAAAGAAAGTGACTAGCCCCGAGGCTTGAGTCCTCATGAACAGGGTTAATTATCTTATGAGAGGGCTGGAAGAGCTGGGGAGACCTCTCTGTGCCTTCTGTCTTCTGCCTTCTGCGTGTGAAGATAGAGCAAGAAGAGCTTGGGCTCCTCAGCCCGCAGACTGTGAAAGTAAAATCAGTCCATTACAAATCAGTCCAATCCAAAAGAAGGTATTTTGTTACGGCAGCACAAAGGGACTAAGACACAGTGCATTTTTGAGAAGATTCACTTATTGTATGTGTTTGAGTGTTTGCCCGCATATATGTGGGGTCACTAGACACATGCTGGATTCCTGGGTACTGGAGTTACAGACAGCTTTGAGCCCCTGTGGGTGGGTGCTGGGAACCAAACTCAGGTCTTCTGTGAAAGCAGGAAGTGCTTTTAACCGATGAGCCATCTCTCTAGCCCCAGACACAGCGTACTGAAGAAATATTTGCACATTTGTGTTCACAACAGCATCAAGCAAGTGTATGCATGTGTAAGTAAAATGGGGCATATACATACAATCCATTCCACCTCTACCAGGGACTTCTGACACCTGTGATAATATGGGCAAGCCTTAAGGACATTGCCTAAGTGGAGAAGCCAGTCACAAGATGACAGCGCCCGTGTGATTCCATTTACATGGGGTACCTTGGAGAACACATTTAGAGAGACAGAAAACACCACGGTGGTTTCCAGGCTGGGGGATGGTGTGATGTGGAATTTCTTAGTGGGACAGAATTTCAGCTTGGTAAGATGAGTTCTGGACCTGGGTGGTTTCCAGGCTGGGGGATGGTGTGATGTGGAATTTCTTAGTGGGACAGAATTTCAGCTTGGTAAGATGAGTTCTGGACCTGGGTAGTGCTGATAATGGTACACTATTATAAATATACTTAGCATCTCTGAAAGACATACTTAAAAATGGCTCAGACTATTTTTAAAATTTGTAATGCATAGCTCACCACTGTTAGGTCCTGGAATAGCGCAATTAACAGGGAGCAGACCACCGAAGTCTATTAACTAGAATCAACTTCATTCACAAACATGGGATGGTGAGGGGGCTTCTAACTAGTTAGGGCCACAGAATTATTTGGTTCTGTGACCCTCAGAGAAAGGGCTATAAGCTTCTTTTTATAGTCAAAGGTTATACACAGGGCAGGAAGTACATAATGGTATTTACAGCATCTTGGTGTTTCAGCATCTCAGGAGTGATGTCCTGAGCTGGAGCTAGGAGATTTACAACACCTCAGGATTTAGGGTACATCTCAGCATCTTGAGACTTGAACCAGGGGTTTTATGGTGGCACTCTCCAGGCTATCTGAGATCTAAGGGGGATCCGGGATTTGTGACTAATGATTACAAGGTGTTAGTTAAAAATGTTTACATAGCCGTGGGTTCATTTAAATTGCCTTTCCCTTGTCTGGGAGAATACAGGGCAAAGGGCCAAACTGGCTATCAGTCCTAATACACTCAGAAATATGCATATAGATTATAAGCATACAATTTTTTCATATTCCTGGGCTCTTCAACCAAACCACACAAAACAAAACAAAAAACCATGTGGAACTAGATTGGTTCTTCAGGTTTACAAGTCCACATCCTCGCCAGTATTTGTCACTTGCTGTCTTGATGGTGACCATTCTGACGGGGATGAGATGGAGTCCCACAGTATTTTAACTTGAGTCTCTCTGATGGCTGAATAAGCTGAGTACTTCTTAATTTGCCATTTAAATTTCTTCTCTTCAGAATGACCATTCAGCCCTTTAGCCTGTTTATTGATTGGGTGGTTTGTGGGGTTTTGGGTGTTTAATTTTTGCAGTTCTCTATGTGTTATGGGTACTAATCCCCTGCCTGATGGGCAGTTGGTAAAACTGTTTCTCCTGTTGTCTCTTTAGTGATTGTTCTCTTTGCTGTGGAGAAGCTTCTTAACTTCATGCACTCTTTTTTTATTTATTTTATTATTTTTTATTAGTGTTTTGCCTGTATGTATGTCTGTGTGAGGGTGTTGGATCCTGGAGTTATAGACAATTGTGAGCAGCCATGTAGCCCTGGCTGTCCTGGAACTTGCTTTGTAGACCAGGTTGGCCTTGAACTCACAGAGATCTGCCTCCTCTGCCTCTTGAGTGCTGGGATCAAATTCGAGCACCACCACTGCCCTCTTTTTTATTTTTATTTTTACTCTTTTTCTTTTTTCTTTTCCTTTTTTGAATTATTTCCTGTGCTATTAGAGTTCTGGTTAGGAAATCCCTTCCTATATAACTGTGGTGGTTTAAATAAGAATGATCCCTATAGGCACATATTTGAATGTTTAGACATCAGGGAGGGGCACCATTTGAGAAGGATTAGGAGATGTGGCCTTGTTGGAGGAAATGTGTCAATGGAAGGCCTAGTCTCTCTCTCTCTCTCTCTCTCTCTCTCTCTCTCTCTCTCTCTCTCTCTCTCTCTCTGTCTCTCTGTCTCTGTCTTTCTCTCTGTCTCTCTGTCTCTCTGTCTCTCTCTCTCTCTCTCTCTCTCTCTCTCTCTGACTACAGATCAGATGGTAGCTCTCAGCTACTGCTCCAGTGCCTGCTTGTGTGCTACCATGACACCTGGCATGATGGCAATGAACTAAACTTCTGAAACTGTGAGCCAGCCCCAATTAAATATTTTCTTTTATAAGAGTTGCCTTGCTGGGCGGTGGTGGTGCACACCTCTAATCCCAGCACTCAGGAGGCAGAGCCAGGCGGATCTTTGTGAGTTCAAGGCCAGCCTGGTCTACAGAGCGAGCTCCAGGAAAGGTGCAAAGTTACACAGAGAAACCTTGTCTCAAAAAAAAAAAAAAAAAAAAAGAGTTGCCTTGGTCATGGTGTCTTCTAGAACTCTGTTAAAGAGGCTGTAGTTTCTGCGATGTGTGTTTCTGAAAGAATGATGGACTTTGTCAAGGCCTTTCTGTATTGACTGAGATGATCATGTAATTTTTCTCCCTAAGTCTACTTATGTGCTGAATTATGCTTTTTGATTTGCACATGTGAGTCAACCTTGTATCCAATAGAAAATAAAACTTGGTTATAGTGTATGGTCTGAATGTGTTCTTTAAAGGCAAATGTGTTAAAAATTTCTGTATCTATGTCCATCAGAGAAACTGGTCCACAGTTTTCTTTCTTGAATCCTTGTCTGATTTGGTATCAGGGTTATGCTTACTGTTTGGGATGAGTTTGGTGTTCCTTCCCTTTCTATTTTATGGAACAGTAAGGAGCTTTAGAATAAAAGTGAAGAGGTTGGGCACCCTTGTCTCTTTCTAGATTTTAGAGGAAATCTGGTTTTGGCTTTTCTTTGAAGATTTGGTAGCATTCAGTAATAAAACTTTCAGGCCCTGGACTTTATTTTGTTAGAGGATTTATTAGGGTTTCATACTTGCTTGTTATTATATTTTCCTTCTTTGCATATTCTGATCTCTGGTGGACACACTTAGGTTTGCCTTTGGAGTGCTGGGCAGAGTCTCCCACCCTCATAAGACTCTCCACACTGCACCCTTGGGTGACTAATATTTTAGGTAGGGGTGCCTCCTGAGTATGAGAGTATGGGAAGTGTTCATAGTACTGAGATGAGTACATGCAGAAGCCTATCTCTGTGTTTTCTAGGCCTTTGATTATTAATTACCCCACTGGAGAAATGCAGCTATGAGTATCATGTACATCCCTAGAACTTGGAGATTTTCAGGCTCAACAGCAGTGAAAAAACAGATCATTCCAGAATTTGGTTTATATTGTGTTGGAGATTTTTATGTTAACTTGATACAAGCTAGATTCATTTGGGAAGCTGGACCCTCAACTGAGAAAATGCCTCTACCAGATTGACCTGTGGGAAAGGCTGTGGTGCATTTTCTTGAGTGATTGTTGATGTGGGAGGAAACAGCTCACTGTGGGTGGTGTCATGCCTGGATGATAGTCCTGAGTGCTGTACGAAGGCAACCTAAGCAAACCATCAGGAACAAGCCAATAAGCAGCGCTCTTCCATAGCTCTGCTTCAGTTCCTGCCTCCAGGTTTCTGTCCTGACTTTCCTCAATTATGGACTTGTGACCAAGGCAATTTACAGAAGAGTTTATTGGGCTTACAGTTTCAGAGGTGAGTCCTTGACCATTACATCAGGCAGTCAGGTATGATGCTGGAGCAGTAGCTGAAAGCTCACATCTTGAAACACAACCACAAGGCAGAGAGGGACACTGGGAAAGGCGTGAACCTTTTGAAACTTCAAAGCCTGCCTCTAGTGATACACCTCTTCCAATAAAGCCACACCTCCTAATCCTTCCCAAACAGTTCCACTAACTGAGAATGATTATTAAAATGTATGAGCCTATGGGGGCCATTTTCATTCAAATCACCACAGGACTTATAAGCTGTAAATGAAATAAACCTTTACCTCCCCAAGTTGCTTTTGGTCATGGTATTTTATTACAACAATACAAGCCCTAAGACCCCTACTGGCTTCAGACTTAGAACTATCAAACTTTATGGTAATTCTCAGTTGATGAGACCTGATTCTGGCTACTGAAGGTAGCTTTCTTGTTAGCCATATTAGAGCTTTTTAAAAAATGCAGACATGGATGGAAATATAGCAGCAGTACAGTGCTTACCTGGCACACTCTGGGCTCAGTCCCTAGCATGAAAAACAAAGTCAGGAATGGTAGTGCAGGTTTGCAGGAATGGTAGTGCAGGGTTGCAGGGATGGTAGTGCAGGGTTGCAGGGATGGTAGTGCAGGGTTGTGGGGATGGTAGTGCAGGGTTACAGGAATGGTAGTGCAGGGTTGCAGGAATGGTAGTGCAGGTTTGCGGGGATGGTAGTGCAGGTTGGCAGGGATGGTAGTGCAGGGTGGCAGGGATGATAGTGCAGGGTGGCAGGGATGGTAGTGCAGGGTTGCAGGAATGGCAGTGCAGGGTTGCCAGGATGGTAGTGCAGGGTTGCGGGAATGGTAGTGCAAGGTCACTGCAGTAACAGCTGTTATTTGCCTCCAGTCTATTTTCAAATATCTGATGGACGCCATTCTTTTGTAATTTATCTTCATGTTTCCCAATCAACTCTTGCTTGTTTCCCTTTGGAACTGTACTGTTCTTTGCTTTGTGCTGAGGCCACCGTTACCTACAGTTAGAATGTGAGCGCAGAGGGGTCATGCAGCCTCCTCTCTGCAGCCGCACTCTCTTTACCACACAGCTGCTAGAGCTGGTCGTTTATAAGTTCCCAAGGAGCTATTTCTTTCCTCAGTCATTAGCTGGAATGTTAATTAATTCCATCTGGTGTACAATTCATAGTATCTTTGACATCTGAGATTTCATAAGCTTGTGGCAAACTCGGAATCCTCTTTCTCTTTTAATTTAAAAGTTTTAATGTTTTTGAGGGTTTCATACATAAGTCCTATATTTACAGCATTTCTACTCCTCTACTCCAACTCTGCCCATGTCCTCCTCACTGAATGAAAAAGGAGTATGTGACTGCTCCTAAAGAATGGTTGAGGAGAAGGTTTTGCTGTAGACATGAAGGGAAAACAGCCAGAGGCATCTGGAAGGTTCCAGGCGGAACCGGGCCATGGGGGGAGGGGAGAGTGAGTGAGGAAGAGGAGAGGAGATGGAGGGGGGAATAAGAGATGAGCCTGGACCAAGAAGAGCCAAAGAGAAAAAGCAGGAGCCCAGAGGCCGCGTAGTCGGAATGGCTGAGTTATAAAGGGATCAGAAGCTGGAGGAAGCTAAGTGAAGCCCAGCCCCTGGGTTGGACATGTTTAGGGTAGGGTGTGAGGTGAGAAGGGCTGAGGAGCCACAGGTACTGAGTGAGACTTGCCCTGGGTTTCTTTGAGACCTAACACTCACCCCCTCTCAAATTAATGGTGTCTTCATTTTAAATTATTATTGTTTTATATATATGTATATATGTATACACACACACACACACACACACACACACACACACACACACATATATATATATATATATATATATATATATGTCTATTGAGTCCATATCATGTTGCTTATATGTGTATGTGTTTAGGGCTGATCACTTGGGATTGGGTACCTACCAGGGTACTGAAGAGGATTGATTCTCTCTATCTCTGTCTCTGTCTCTGTCTCTGTCTCTCTCTCAATATCCATTAATTGCCTGTAGTTCTTTATCTAGAGGTAGGGCCTGTAAACTGAGGCTTTTCTCTGTTCCTCCCATACCACAGCCGTTTCCAAATAATCACTCAGAGGCTTATATTAATTATAAATGTTTGGTCAATGGCTCAGGCTTATTACTAACTAGCTCTTACATTTAAGTTAACCCATTTCTACTAATCTTTGTATCTCCACATGACCCATAGCTTACCAGTGCTCTGGCATCTTGCTCCTTCTGTGGCTGCAGGTGTCTGCCCTGACTCTGCCCTTCTTCATCTCTATCTTCAGTTTGATAGTACTGCCGAACCTTATTCTGCCTCACCATTGATGAAACAGCTTAATTTATCAATCAATGAGAGCAACAGATATTCACAACATACAGAAAGGCATCCCACAGCAAGGTCTTGTGAGATTTTCTCCATCCATGTTGGCATGTCAACTGATGTTGTCATGGAGATCTTGCTTAGGCAACCATATAATATTGAGAGTTCATTGGTGCAATTTCCCTGTCATACATAGAAGACACCATCTTCCAGAAGACTTCCTGGTCCTCTGGCTCTTAGAATTTTTTTACCCTCTCCTCTGTGATGTTCCCTGAACCTTAGGAATAGGAGTTGTGCTGTAGGTATATCAATTGGGGCTCAGCACCCCATGGTCTAGTGTTCTCTGTATTCTGACCAGTGTGTGTATGTGTGTGTGTGTGTGTGTGTGTGTGTGTGTGTGTGTGTGTTTGTAAAATGGTCTCCATCAGCTGCAAAAAGAAGCTTCTTTGGTGAGGAATGAAAGCTACATTTATGTGTGGTTATAAGTACAGTTATTTAGAATGCATTTAGAAATTGTACTAGTTTAGGAAGGTGGCAAATGCTACATGTTCTCTCTGTGATGGTTTGAATAAAAATGACCCCCATAGGCCCATAGAAAGTGACACTATTAGGAGGTGTGGCCTTGTTGGAGGAAGTGTGTCACTATGGAGGTGGGTTTTGAGATCTCATATATGCTCAAGACATGCCCAGTGAGACAGTTCACTTCCTGTTGCCTGCAGATCAAGATAAAGAACTCTCAGCTTCTCTCCAACACCATGCTTCTTCCTGCCATGATGATAATTGACTATACCTCTGAAACTGTAAGCCAGCCCCAATTAAATGTTTTCCTTTATAAGGATTGCTGTAGTCATGGTATTTCTTGACAGCAATAGAAATCCTAAGACACACTCTCTCTTTTTTTTTTTAATCATAGCTTTGAGTCATTAGATATGAGTATATAACTTGGAGTAACCACAGATACTAGGAAAGTAAAAAGGGACCATGGGGTATCATCTAGGCCTAAGCTACTACTGAGGGCCAAGTCTGGGTCCATGACCCTACAGCAGCCAGAGTCTGAGTCAATGTCTGTAGCTCCTGTTGCAATTTAGGGCCGTGTGGATGCCCTGGGTCAGGTGAGTCACCTGATTCTATGTTGGCGTCAGAGGCCCATGCTGCAGCTGGAGCAATGCAGATCTGAGTGGCCTGTGCTACTACCTAATGCTATGGTGATGTCTGGGGCAGAGCTGTACCTGGGGGTCATGTCTGGGTTTGTGGTCCTACCATAGCCAGGGTCTGTGTTGATGTCTGAAGTTCCTGTTACCATCAAAGGCCATGTGGATGCCTGAGATCTGGGGCCATGTTAGTGTTTGAGGGCCACGCTGCTGCCGGGTCCATGCCAATCTGAGTGGCCTGCACTGACACCTGGGGCAGTGGTGACATGCAGACTTGGCTGCTGCCAAAGACCATGTCTGGGTCTGTGGTCCTACCATAGTCAGAGGCTGTGTTGAAATCTGAGGCCTGTGTTGCCATCAAAGTTTATATAGAAGCCCAGGATTGAGAAACGTGTGGCCTTGTGGGTGTACAGGGGCCATGCCATCAAAGCCATCCTGATCTGAGTAGCTTGTGCTTCTAGCCAGAGCCAGGATATCTTCTAAGCTGTTGTCAAGGGTGTAGCTGGAGTTTTCCTGCCTGGCCCACAGTCAGGACAAATCTCTGTTACCCACCAGTCCCACAGCCACTCAGACCCAACCAAGCAAACACAGAGACTTATATTGCTTACAAACTGTATGGCCGTGGCAGGCTTCTTGCTAACTGTTCTTACAGCTTAAATTAATCCATTTCCATTAATCTATACCTTGCCACATGGCTCGTGGCTTACCGGCATCTTCACATGCTGTTTCTCATCGTGGCGGCTGGCAGTGTCTCTCTGACTCAGCCTTCCACTTCCCAGCTTTATTCTCCTCCTTGTCCCGCCTACACTTCCTGCCTAGCCAATGGCCAATCAGTGTTTTATTTATTGACTAATTAGCAACACATTTGCCATACAGAACATCCCACAGCACAAGGGCCATGTCTAGGTCCATGGTCCAGCTGTAGCTGGAGTCTATGTTAATGTCTGTGGCTCGTGACATCTTAGGGGGCCATAGGAAACATGTGTGATGAAATCAGAGGGCCATGTTGAGCTCGCCCTGCCCTTCGATGGCCCTGGGATAGCTGGCCCTGCCCCTCACTGGACACTGCAGCAAGTGAGCTGGCCCAGAACCTCATGGGCAAGTTGGAGGGGGGTGGCCCTAGTGGTCTGGACTGACCAGCTCAACTGCTACTCAGGCCCACAGCTGGACCTGGGGTTGGCCAGCTCTAATATCTACCCTATCTAGGACCTGCTGGAGCACGTGAAGGGACTGGTCCCATGAAACGATACCCTCAGAATCTCCATGACTTGGGGTGACTGGGATATCTGAGAGGAGTTTCATTGAGGATCCATTGATGATGGTGTACCAGAAACCAGAGGCCTTGAGCCAGACTAATGATTCATTGTAATGAACATTTGCAAGTAAAAGCAATTGGGCAAAAGGGTGTGTGTGTGTGTGTGTGTGTGTGTGTATACACATACATATATATATATATATATATATATATATATATATATATATATATGTTGTGTGACACACTGTGGCTCCCAATGCCACCAGAATGAATGAAGAGGTGCTGGAGAGGTGGGAAAGATGGAGGAGTGAAGAGGTTTTTGTTTTTGTTTGTTTGCATGTTTTGTTTTGCATTGGTTTGATTTTTTTAAAAAAAACTTTCTTTTGGGGGGCACTGCAGGGGTCAGGGGAGGACATGAGGTGACTGGGAGGTGAGTGGAATTAGGGTGCATGATGTGAAATTCCCACAGATTTAATAAAGAAATTATGTTAAATTAAAACAAGGGACCATGGGAGTGAAAGTGTGGCAGAGAGAAGGTAATTAACTGGTTACTGAATGGATTTAAGGTCCACTCCACAGGAAAAAATGCATGTCAGTTATGGGAATTATGGACAAGGGAGCACATAGGCTCCAGGGGTGAACCTACTCTGGTGGTTTTGCTAAGTGAATATAGTATCAAACTGTCTTTAAATTCATACTTTTAAACTCATAAATTAGTATAACTCTCAAAGTGTTGAGAATAAGTGTCTGTGGAGGGCTCATTCACAAGTAGGACATCTGTCTCATACCCCTCCCCTAAGGCTCAGGACCCTTTCTGAAGACAGAGCAGAACTATTCTAAGACCCAGAGGTTGGAGAGGACTGGACTGAATTAGTGTCTGCTGTGGAATATTCCTTTACACTGTGCATTGTGACTGGTTTAATAAACAAGTTGACTGGCCAATAGCTGAACAGGATAAACTTAGATGGGAAAGACAACCTGAGAATGATGGGATGAGGAATGGCAGAGTCAGGAGATGCCAGGCGGCTGCCGAGGGAGCAGGAGATGAATGTGTCATGGTAATAAAAGGCACTGCCATGTGGCAGAGCATAAATAAGGAATATGGGTTAACTTAAAATCTAAGAGCTAGTTAGCAATAAGCCTGAGCTATTGGCCAAGCATTTACAATTAATATAAGCCTCTGTGTGGCAATTTGGAAGTGGCTGCCTAAATGGGAAAACAAGTGTCTTCTAGACATGGCAGGGCCACTCATGGACACACAAGATGGGCACAAGATCAAGCAACATTCCAGCATAAAGGGAGAGGAGCTCATGAACTTCATCCCTAGCTGAGGAGCTGGTGATAGTTCATGGCTTCTTGGGGAGAGAGACTCAATTTTCTTTAAGGGTGTGGCTCCCACACATGAGAGTGTATGGGCAGCACACACTGGACTCAGTGAGCTATACAAAAAAAAGTGAGGCCACAAAGTTGGGAAGGGGTTGTGGGTGGGGACCGGATCTGAGAGAAGTTAGGAGAAGGAATGTAGGGTGAATATCATCAAAAATATTGTATGCATGTATGAAATGCTCAAAAGAACAACAAAACATATAAGAATACAAATAAAATAAAAAAATGCAAGCTTATATGTTATAAACTTTAAAATACCTTTTCAATTGCTGTTATTGCAATAAAAATGTATTATATTGATATTTAAATATTGCTTTATAAACACATATTAGATATAATAAACATCTGTAGTTATATATTTAAATATATATAAACTTTTGACATTTTAACCTTTTTTCAAACAAATTGTATTTTTGACAACTTCATGTATATGTTGTATTTTAACCACATTATCTTCTCTTATCTCCCTCCAAAAACCTTTTTCCTTCCCAATTATTCATCCTTTTTTTTCTTTTTTGACTCATTGAGTTTAATCAAGGTTGCTCGTATGAGCACAGGTAGGGATATTTCCTAGAGTTTGGCAACTGAACCATGTCTATGCTGCTGTAAAAAAAATGTGTCCCCTTCTGCCCTAGGAATCATCAACCACCAACAACTTCTCAAGGCAGGGTGGAGCCTCATGAGCCTTCCCCACCTGTGCTGGGATGCTGTCAGGCAAAGCCTTTTCAAATCTTGAGCAGCTGCTGTTGAGTACATGGATGTCACAGCCACAACATGTCTGGAAAACAGCTTCCCACAGCGCTGCTCACCATCCTCTGGCTCTTACATTTCTTCTGCTCCCTCTCTGATGATGTTCTCTGAACATTAGAAGGATAAGCATTGAACAATCACTTATTTTCAGCACTTTGACTAGTTACGAATTTCTTTAGTAACCATCATTCTTTGCAAAATCAAGCTTCTCTAACTAGGGAACAGCACTAACATGTGGACATAAGTATAAATGTTCAGGAGATGGCTTGAATGGCACAGTAGGTCCACTTAGCAAAACAACAGTAGCAACTTCCCTGCTAGGGTGATGATAGCCCCAGCCACTGGGCTTTTGACCAGATTCATAGTATCAGGCCTGGATTCTCTCCTGTGGAGTGGGCCTTAAGTCCAGTTAGAAAGCAGTTGGTGCTGGGGATTTAGCTCAGTGGTAGAGCACTTGCCTAGTAAGCGCAAGGCGCTGGGTTCAGTCCTCAGCTCTGGAAAAAAAAAAAAAAATCTCCAGTTTTGCCGGGTGGTGGTGGTGCACGCCTTTAATCCCAGCACTTGGGAGGCAGAGCCAGGCGGATCTCTATGAGTTCGAGGCCAGCCTGGACTACCAAGTGAGTCCCAGGAAAGGCACAAAGCTACATAGAGAAACCCTGTCTCGAAAAACCAAAAAAAAAAAGAAAAAAGAAAAGAAAAAAAAAAAAAAAAGAAAGCAGTTGGTTACCCCCATAATAGTTAAACCACTGTTGTATCAGTGGGCATATCTCATTTGGTAGTTCAGTGGTATAGCATGTAAAGTTGGCAATACTGTTGCTTAATTTTCTCCCCTACCAGACTGAATAGCATAGGGTAGAATCTTCTAGCACTATGAAAACTAGCTAGCAACGCGGAGTGGCTGTAATTGTGGGGAACTGAACTTCCAGCCCATTTCCAGCTTGATTTCTCTGTGTCCTGCAACCAAAGCATGACGTGTCTTCAGCACTATCTATTTTTGGTAGGCAATCAAGAGCAAGGTCAGTAACTTGTATTGTTTTGGGAGCCTCAGGAGCCCCTCTGACTAATCATTTCTAGAAAGGGAATAAGATCCCATTGTGTATGTACCGTCTTTTCATCTTTCGTGTGACGAACATCTAGGCTGATTCCATGTCTTAGCTGCTGTGACTAGAGCAGCACCACACGTGGCTGAGCGTGTAGGTCTCTGCACATATAGTAGGATATAAAGCTCTCTGGGTACATGCACGGGACTGGTATAGCTAGGGCACATATAGTTTTAGCCATGTAAGAAAGCGCGATACTCATCTCCATGGTGGTTGTTTCAATTCCGTTCCCACCCACAGTGAGTAAAGGCTCCTCTTTTCCGGTAACCTCGCCAGTTTGCTGTCACTAGTTTTCCAAATGGTGGACATTCTGACATTTTCTAGATGGTGACATTCTCTTGAAGTTTTAATTTGCATCCCCCTGGTTGCTAATGTTGTTGAGTGCTTAAGAAAATGATCGAGCTGGGTGGTGGTGGTGCACACCTTTAATCCCAGCACTGGGTGGGGGCGGGTAGAGGCGGGCGGATCTCTGTGAGTTCGAGGCCAGCCTGGTCTACAGAGCGAGTTCCAGGACAGCTAGGACTGTTACACAGAGAAACTCTGTCTTGAAAAAACCAAGAGAGAGAGAGAGAGAGAGAGAGAGAGAGAGAGAGAGAGAGAGAGAGAGAGAGAGAGAGAGAGAGAGAGAACACCATGATAGAGGGAGACATCATGGGGATAGGGAGAAACCAGGTGCTAAGGAGAAAGGATGGATGCTAAGACAGAAAAAACCAGGTTTTTCAACAATGACATTACGAGGCCTTTCAATTCCAGAAGGTCAAAGATAAAAATGTTCATTTATAATCACCACATTCTATACACTGCATCATTTAGTTCTGACTATATTTGTACATATATGAAAAAATAAATTGAATAAGAAGTGGTAAAAAAAAGAAAGAAAATGATGGGTAATTTGTACTTCTTTTTGAGAGCACTTTGTTCAGTTCAAGAGTCCATTTTTTTCATAGAGTTGTTTGTTTTTATTTTTATTTTTTGTATAGTCTAGATATCAATCCTCTGTCAGACAGATAGCTGACAAGAATTTTCTCTGACTCTGTGGGATGCCTTTTTGCTCAATGGTGGGTCTCCTTTGTTGTATAAAAGCTGCTGAATTTCATGGGTGCCTTTGTTGCTGACATAAGGTCACCGAGGGGCCATTGTCTCATACTCCTCACCTCTGCCTATTCTTCGAAGTCTTTTTCCTACTTTCTCCCCAGCGGTTCCCTTGTTTTCAAGGGAACCATGTTTGATCCATGTGGATTTTTTTTGTCCATTGTGAGAGATACAGACTGAGTTTCATTGTTCTGTTTGTAGACAGGCAGTTACCCCAGCACCATTTGTTGAGGAGGTCAGATTTTTCTAATAAGTATTTTTGGAATTATAGTTGAAAAGTGTACAGTTTAGTGACATTAATTAGACTTATGATGTATAATCATCACAACTATGTAATTTCAAAATATTCTTATCACCCTAGACAGGAATTTTGTATTTGTTAAAGCAGTAACTCCCCATACCCTCTCTCCTGCATTGGTACCAAAAACCTACCTTAGGTCTCTATTTGCTGACCATAGCTACTTCATAAAGGTGGAATCATACAGAAAATATTCTTTTACTTCTTGTTCATTTGCTCAGTAGATGAACGTGCTTCACTATGTAGTATGTACCATTTTTTAATTTTAAAGGTTTTTAAAAATTAACTTTATCATAAAAAGACAAGTAAATAAAAAAGCCCACTAAAATATAGTATGTGCCAATCATTTTTTTATGGAGAAATGATATTCCATTGTATATACATGTCACATTTTATTTATTTATTTATTTATTTATTTATTTATTTATTTATTTATTTATATGCATAGCTGTGTGTGCAGATGCATGTGTGTGTATGTATGGGGGAACCCAGGGTCTACATTGGATGTGTGCCTCAATCATGTCCCCACCTTATTTCTTTTTGTGAGAGGGTCTCTCACTGAACCGGAAACTCATTTGTTTGTCTAGACTAACTCGTTGGCCAGCAAGCTCCATGGCTCCTCTGTTCCCTGTCTGTTCAGTGCTGGGATCACAGGTGCTGCCTCCACATCTAGTTTTTTAAGTGGGTGCTGAAGACGCAAACTCAGGTCCTTACTTTAGCAGCAACCACTTTACAGACTGAGCCGTCTTCCTGGCCTTCAGTTGGTAGATTTAAGACTAGATATATTAATAATGACATTATCCTTGGAAAATCGTATAATTGAATAAAAAATATCAAGATTGAACTATATGCTACCAACAAAAGCCTACTGTAAGCATGAAAGCAGGTAGGCTAAAAGCAAACAGATGAGAAAGTGCCAACGGCACCAAAATGGCTAAAAAGAAGAGTGGAGGGGAAGGCTAAGAGCAAATATCAGAAATTACATTAGAAGAAGCTGTTTTATGAATCAAGACTTTTAAAAAAGAAAGAGTGGATTACAGAGAGAGAATGTTATCTGGGAGGAAGGGGCCACATCATACTTGTGAGGCAGTCAGATTATCAAAACTGTAATTGTTGATGTGTGTGCACTTAGCCACAGGGCATCAAAATCTTCAAGCAGAAACTGACCTAACACAGGAGGGAATCACAGAGATCTTAATGCCTTCTCTTGGTAACTACTGAAAAAAAGAAGCCAGACAGAAAATCCTTGAAACTTCACCTGGATCCAAGGCTTGAATCACGTGCAGAGAGAGTTGTGACTGCAAACTCTGATTCTGTCTTTATTTTCCATCCTGAGCCAACAGTTGAGGCTGGTGCTGGGCTTTTACTAGCCCAGGACAAAGGCTTGCTCTATCCTGACAAGCTAACATATTCTCAAGAAGAGCCTAGGAAGTGCAGTCATCCCTTGGCATCTGCATGGAATGGTTCCTGTGTTCCCTAAGGATGCTTCAAGTCCCTCACATAAAATGGTGGGGCATCTGCATAGAGCCTGCTTTCTCCTGTAGACTTTAATTCACCTGTCGATGACTTCTAGTATCTAATGCAATGAGAAAACTACATGAAGAGTTGTTATACCACATTGGTTAGGGAACAATGACAAGGAACTCTGTGCATGTTTAGTATTGATGCAAACACTGTAGGTAGTTGATGCAGAACCAGTGATATGGACATCTTACTGTATACCAAAGTATGCCACTGACAGGATCATCCTGGAAATGAGGGGTGGACTGAATCTGCTGTCCACTTTAGAAAGATTTTGTTTTTTGTTTTCATTCTTTTACATAGATGCCCTGGAATGTTTTATTGATTTTTAACTTAGTAATGCTTAGGATAATGTTTTAAAAAACATGTTTCTTTTTCTAAGTGAGACGTCACTGCTGAGCAAACACTCTACATATTCCTGATATAAAAATGTGGTATTCCAGAGGTCTGTCTACTCTGGCAAGACATAGCAACCTCTGTGAGGTGCCTTCAGTCTCCTCTGCAGCCCGGTGGGCAAGGCTGATGATCCCAGCTGGCACTCCAGTATCCCTTCATGTCTCTGTGAGCTGAGGGAGTTTACCCACCAACCCCACAGTTCCCCAGAGTTTTCCTGAGTGTGAATAGTATTAGATAGAAGGATTTAGAGTGTGGAGATAAACAAATAGAAAACAAAGGATAGCCTCGAAAG
The DNA here is from genome assembly GCF_949786415.1 of Peromyscus eremicus. NCBI lineage: Eukaryota > Metazoa > Chordata > Mammalia > Rodentia > Cricetidae > Peromyscus > Peromyscus eremicus. The sequence continues at coordinate 142,683,534 of NC_081416.1, read as the reverse complement.
GGCCTGGAACCTTTTCCAACGGGCCCTGACTATCTCTGCCTCAGGGTATTTATGGAGATACCAAGGGGTGGAGCAAAAGACCTCCCCCCAGCACAGCCAAGTGCAGACCATCTCAAACACCTGCACTCATGCCCATGGTCCTAATCATCCTCTCTATTCGGACCTGCTGGGTAAAGCCACGAGGAACCTGAAAACGGGCTCCCACACCAAGGCTGGAATGCACTTGATAGGTGGAGTCTCTCATTAATCTTCCTGGAAAGCAGATATCCCATCAGTGTGTGTATGTAGGGCATGCTTTTATTTTATGTGCAGTAAAAATACTTATCTCTTAATTAATTACCCCAATCCCAAACTATGACACTATTAATGATCACTTTTCTGGGTTTTCTGGCTAATTGAACTGAGTGATTTTTATTCTCTGAATTAAAACAATTGTTTGAATAATGTGTTCATTGCTCATTGGGTTGAGATGAGAAAACTCACTTATTATACTATAGCAGTTCTTCCAACATCACTATTTTCATTTCACTTGTTAGCTTGAAAAGGAAGGATCATGCCTTTTATGTCTGGGAAATTCTTAAGCCTTAGCTTGAAAGGTTCTCTCTGACTGCCTGTATGTAAATCCAGAGAAAGTAGGCATGGTGTGTTTGTGTGGTGTGCATATATGGGGTATGTGTGTGTACATTTGTATGCACATGTGTGTGTAGTTTGTATGTACGTGTGCATGTGTGCATGTGTGATGTGTGTGCATGTGTGTGGTGTGTGTGCATGTGTATGGTGTGTGTGGTGTATGTGCTTGCATGCATGTGTGTGCATGCATGGTGTGTGTATGCATGCGTGGGGTGTGTGTGCATGTGTGGTATGTGTATGCATGTGTGGGGTGTGTGTGTGTGCTTATGTGGTGTGTGTATGCATGTATGGGGTATGTATGCATGTGTGGTGTGTGTGTGGATGTATGTGGTGTGTGTGTAAGTGTGTGTGTGTGTGTGTGTGTGTGTGTGTGTGTATTTTTAGCACTTATTGAGTAATCACCCACTTCAACAGCAAGCTGGCAGGAATAGCAATGCATGTTTAGTTTTGTTATGAATATGTGTAGCTCTTGTTCACTTGGGCAAGTCATTCACTACTCCCTCATCCTGAATTGACTTTAACCTTCTCATTGAATCATAAACTTCAACAATCATCTTGTTGGTTCGAGGGAGTTCACTTGGTAAAGCACCGAAGTTATAATAATGCTAGTTGTTATGTTTACTTGTATGCACACTCAAGCAAGATCTTCTGTGATAATTCCTCTTTCAGAAAACACCTTTGCCTTGAAAGATACAGAACTTATGCCAGACCCTATAGTCAAGTTAATAACATGCCCGTGATCATTTACGACTATGTGCTCAATCTGCTTTCATATTGTGTACTAAGTTTAACCTGCCTTGAAGAAGGCAGTGTGACCAATCTTACTATGCCTTAGATTTCCCATATATATATGTACAACCTAAGCTAATTGCATAGCTTCAGTCTTAAACTATGTACTCATCCATACTCCTGATGAGAAGAATGTATTTGTGTTATAACCATTTGCTGAAAACAGCCAAGAAGTTGAAAGCCATCTTAACAGACACCCCATAAATGTTGGAAGCAGCATGCGGGTATAGCTTTGTAACATCTGTTTGAGGTTTGAGTGCTATTCTGGGTCAGTTGGAGTCAGGAAAGTACATTCTCCCCTTGTTAACTCTGTCAAAGATTTCTGTAGAAAAATATTCCTCATTCCTTACCTGCACCATGTTTTCTGTGCTGTTCAATAAATGCAGAACAAAGCCCTTTATTAGGAACAGGCAATACAGACAGGCCACAAACCACAAACTACAGACAGACAGACAGACAGACAGAAGATACAGGGAGAGAAGTGAAGAATTCAAATTTAAATTCACTCTTGGTCTTAAGTACTCCAAGAGGAAGTCTCTTTTTATTCCTTAATGAGATATTGATGAATTTTGTGAATTTTTGTGCCCTGTGTGAGCCTTCCTTAATGCATTATTGAAGCATCCTTCAAATCTTTGACCTAGTATCTCTCTCATTTCAACCTGAAAATCTCCTTTTAGTTATTTCTTGTGAGCTAGATGTTCTGGCCATGCTCTGCTTAAAAACATGGGGCTGGGCATGGTAACACACACCTGTAATCCCAGCACTACAGAGGAGAGGCAGGTGGGTCTCTGAATTCAAGGACACCCTGGGCTACATGGCAAGTTCCAGACCATTCAGAGTCAGTATTGAGAACCTGTCTCAAACAAAACAAAACAAAAAACTGGTAATGCCTTCCTTCCTTTCTCACTTTTGAAGGCTAGAGTTACTGACATAGCATTTTAGTTGACAGTGTTCTCCACCTAGCACTTTAACTATATACATATGTGGCTTCTTTTCCAGGATTTCTGCTACGAGTCTTATTGATGATCTTTGAGAAGTGATGGGTCACTTCTCTTTTCCTGTTTTCAAGATATCAATTTTGTCTTCACCAGCTTAACATCACATGTTACATCATGTCGGATTTCTTGTGTTTATGCTATTTGAAGTTTGTTGAGATTCTTATATTTCCACATTTATTTCTTCTATAAAACTTGGGATTTCCCAGAGGGTGCCTGGACTGGTCTACTCTGGTGACTGGTCTAGCAAATAACCTAGCTGTCATCATAGAGCCTTTGTCCAATGACTGATGGAGGCAGATGCAGAGATCCACAGCCAAGCACCAGGCTGAGTTCCGGGAATCCAATTGATGAGAGAGAGGAGGGATTCTGCAGGCAAGGGACATCGAGATCATGATGGGAGGACATGCAGAGATGACCGGCCACACTAAAGGAAGCCCATGAACTGTGGTCTGGTGGCTGTGGAGCCCTCATGGGACTAGACTAGGCCCTTTGGATATGGAAGATGATTGTTTGGCTTGAGCTGTTTGAGGGGCATCCAGGCAGGGGGATCAGGATCTGTTCCTGGTACATGAGCAGGCTTTTGAGAGCCCAGTGCCTGTGGTGTGACGCCTTGCACAGCCTTGGTGCAGTGGGAAGGGGCTTGTGTAGATGAACAGTCTTACTAAATAAGAAACACAGAGCCAAATTCAGAGTTAAAAGCCCAAGAGATCAGAGCAGTAGCTGAGAGCTAAAAACCCTTTCTTACCCTTCACTGTTGCTGCTATCTTCCCCCTCAGTAAGAACCCTACTTCCTGTGTATCTGTCTTTTTATTGACTTTCTGTTCTGCCTTCTCATTGGTTGTAAACCCAACCACATGACCTCCTCATCACTGCCTGTCTATACAGACCTCCAGGTCTTCTATGGTTGGTATTGAGATTAAAGGCTTGTGTCTCCAATGCTGGCTGTATTCTTGAACACACAGAGATCCGCCTAGCTCTGCCTACCAAGTTCTGGGATTAAAGGCGTGCACCACCACCGCCCAGCTTCTGCTATGGCTTGCTATTAGCTCTGACCCCCAGGCAACTTTATTTATTAACATACAAATAAAATCACATTTCAGTACAAATAAGATATCACCATAGGCTTGGACCTGCCTAGGCTCAGTGTGCCGGGCCCTGCTGACTCCCCATGGGAGATTGATTTGGGGGATGTGGGGAAGTGGGGTGGCTTAAGAGAGAGGGCTGGGGGTGGGTGGGAGGAGGGAGGGGGGAGATCTGTGGGTGGTATGTGGAGTGAGTAGAAAATTTCTTAATTAAAAAAAAAAGGAAAGGAAAAAACCCTTGGGATTTCTTTAGTCAGTATTTCTTCAAATGCTTTCTTCTTCTTTTCTCTCTCTTCCTTGAGACTCCTAAAACGTATGCATTGGTTAATTCAATTCCACAAATGCCCTAATCTCTCTTCACATAATCTTCTTTCTTTTTAAAATTTTCTCCTATATTTGATTCTGTTTTATTTTAAAGTTTTCTCACATCTTCCACCTGCTAAGTTAGGTGGTAGGAGTTTCTTGTGAGGCTGGGAGATGGCTTACTGCACAAGCCTGATGACCCAAGGTTGGATCTGCAACACCCACATATGAGTCAGGCCTGGTGGCATGTGCCCTAACCCCACACTAGAGGGCAGGGGTGGGCAGATCCAGAGAGCTCACTGGCTGACCATGGAGGCCTAGGTGATGATGAGTTCCAGGTTTGGTGAGAAGCTTTGTCTCAAAAAATAAGGTGAAGAAACAACTAAGGAAGATATTCCAACATCACTAACCTCTGGCCTCCACATACACTCACATAGGTGAGCATGCAAGTGCACACATGGGCGTGTGCGCACACACATATACACTCAGATGACACATGTTTTTTCGGCTCCAAATTTTTGTTTGGTCCTATTTGACTATTTCAGTCTTTTTGTTGATTTCTTTTTAATTTTATTCATTTTTTTTTAATTTCACCTGTTGCCTTTAGCTTTTTGTCCATTTCTTAAAAGATAGGGTCTCAGGGATACTAGGCTGGCTTTGAACTTGCTAGATAGACATGGATGGCCTGGAACTTATGATTCTCACTGTTTATACCTCCCCAATGTTGGGATTACAGGGGAATGCCACCACACTTGGTTTATACAGGACTGAGGCTTGAACCCAGATCTTCATGTGTGCAAGACATGAACTTTACCAACTGAGCCACATCTCCAGACATGTTTTGCAGACATCCTTTCTGAGGCGCTCCTTTATTGATTAGATGGGTATGCTTAAGTGTTGTTCAAATTTTAGATGGTCTTTTAATAAAAAACCCAGAGCCAGATATCAGGGTGAGAACTGGAAAATCAGAGAAGCAGAACAGCCAGCCATTAGTTCTTATCTCTATGAAATCCTCAGCCTGAAGAGAGTGAGTTCCTGTTTCCTCATGCCTTATATACCTTTCTCTGCCCTGCCATATTACTTCCTGGGATTAAAGGCGTGTATGCTTCCCAAGCAAAGGCATGAGATCTCAAGTGCTGGGATTAAAGGTGTGTGCCACCACTGCCTGACCTCTATGTCTAATCTAGTGGCTGGCTCCATCCTCTGATCCTCAGGCATGTTTATTAGGGTACACAATATATCACCACACTTGAGTTTGAAGCTCAGCTTGAGATAGGAGCCTTTGATCATTCCAACTGCTTACTAAGTGTGAATTTGCTTGATCATATGTATGGCATTTTCAATTTCCTGGTATACATGGCTGCTTTTGAGTATCTTACTTTCCTAAGGAGGGAATACTCCTTGTGAAGGTTTAAGTGGGGATGGGGGCAGAGAGATAGGGTAGAGAAGTGGAGAGTGGGTGGGATAACTTAAAGTAAGGATGTATGAAGAAGCCTTATGGAAATCTACTAGTTTATAAATGAATAAAGATACTATATATAATAGTATATAAAACTTTAGTTTGAACCCCATGCAGCAGGCTTTCTTTGGGCTGCCAACCAGATCCAAAATAAAGACATGGAGACTTAATATTGGTTAGGAATGCTTGGCCTTACCTTATACTTGTCCCATTAACTCTTATAACTTAATTTAACCTGTTTCTCTTTATCTGTGTTTTGCCTTGGGATTTTTTACCTTTCTTTCACTCTGTATGTCCTACTTTCCTGCTTCCGCTGTGTCTGTCTGTCTGGCCCTGGGCATCTCCCTTTTTTCTCCCTCATTCTCTCTCTCATTCTCTCAAGCCTAGATTCCTCCTCCTATTTAGTCTCTCTGCCTGCCAGCCCCACCTATCCCTCTACTGCCTAACTATTGACCAATCAGGTGCCTCAGGCAGGCAAAGCAATGCATCCTTACATTGTTAAACAAATGCAGCATAAACAAACATAACATACCTTTACATAGTTAAAGTAACATTCCACAATAACCCTGCATGAGTAGGTGACAATGGTACTCCCAGAAGACATGGATTATTAACTGAAAATCTCAGTGTCAGTCACAGTATATTTCTCTTCGAATTATTGTTCAGGGAGGCTCTAGGAGGGACACAAAAATAACACAGGCTATTGACATTGTTCTGGGTTGTCCACCAGAACTAGTTGATAAGATCCCATTGCTGGAGACACCATGTACTTTGAATGCAGGTCATGGAGAAATCAACTTTGGCTGAACAGGAAATCATTTCCCTGCTTGCTGGCTTACATAGTTGTGGTGATATTGTGTTCCCCAAAATATTGTGCATCCTAATAAACTTATCTGGGGTCAGAGAACAGAACAGCCACTAGATAGACATAGAGGCCAGAAAATGGTGGCACACACACCTTTAATCCTATCACTTGGGGGGCAGGGATCCATCCGGATCTCTGTGAGTTCAAGACCATACTGGAAACAGCTAGGCGTGGTAACAAGAGCCTTCCATCACAGGAAGTGATGGCAGAAAGGTGTATAAGGCGTGAAGACCAGCAACTAGAAGCTTTTAGCTGGTTAAGCTTTTAGGCTTTTGAGCAGCACAGTTCAGTTGAGAGGCATCCAGTATGAGGAAACAGGATCAGCTGAGGAACTGGTGAGGTGAGGAAGCTGTGGCTTGTTCTGCTTCTCTGATCTTTCAGTATTCACCCCAATATCTGGCTCTGGGTTTGTTTTTATTAATAAGACCATTTAAGATTTCTGCCACACATCGAGACAGAAGGTGCTGTGCAGAATTGCTGGGGGGAGAAAAGGCATCCACAGCCTCAACTGACACTACACCTTGCATGCTACAATATTGACCTCCTTAAAAACTGTGCCCACCATTGCAATAACGGCATGACTATTATGGGAACAACCAATTTCTTTCCAGTTGGATTTAAGGCCTGTATTACAGGAGAGATTGCAGGCCTTGTACTCCAAACTGCTCAAAAGTCCATGACTGGGGAGATCATAGGCCCTGGATAGGGGGAGTAACCATTGTTGTTATGCTAATTGGTTTGTTGTAAACTGCCTTCTAAATATTTATGTTCACACGCTTAGATCTGTGTTGCTCTCAGCTTTGGTCAGAGAAGCTTCTTTTGACTGTGGAGAGTGGTTTATGCAGAGAATCATAACTGCCTGAAGTACCAAGGATAAGTAGCTGTGAGTGTTTAGCTGTGGATAAACTGTTTATATTAACTCATCCCATCCACGGCTTAGGGAACATTTGCGGGAGACTGGGTGGGATGAATGTAAGAGCCGGATGGATGGGGAGGAGAGCTGTGAAAAGTCAGCTTCTGGATGTGACCTGGCAGCTGCACAAATAAATCAACTCAGTGACTGTGGTCACCTGCACAAGGCCCGTGCAGTATCAAGCCAGTCAAAATTCCGGCGTGGGTGGTGGAGGGAGGGACCCTTGAGGACCCACTTCAGGCATAGAAGCTAATTGGCAGTTGGTGGTTGCTGAGTGGATGGGATGAACAAAGGTAGCAGTCACTGGATGCAGGAGGTTATTAATAACAAAACCAAGAAGAGGTTATGAAGATAGGAAGGAGAGGGAGGCTTGAGAGGAAGCTGGAGGGAGGCAGTGATGGATGGATACAGTGCGTGAATACATACAATTTCAAAGATTAAATAAAAGTATTATTTAAAAGAAGACTTGGTAAAGGCAATAGTATTGCAACCTTACACATTCTAGGCCACCCTGTGTTTAAAAAAAAAAAAGACTAAAAGGAAGTTTTTAAAATATTAACAGTAAGGATCTCTGAATTCTAAAATCATGTACAATTGTTTAATTTGTTATCATCTTTTACAGTCTCCTAGTTCCTCAAAGTAAGTATAGGCACGTGCACTTTTCACTTACAATATCTCCTTATTTACTGCGACAAAACAAAAGCATTTGTGCATGCATGTGTGTGTACGTGTATGTGTGCATGTGTGTATGTATGTATGTATGTATGTATGTATATATCTGTGTATGTGTATATGTGTGTGAATATGTGTGTGAATGTATGTGTACATGTGTGTGTTTCTTTTTACTTGATTGAGAAACTAGAGGCACAGAGTAGTTAAATTATTTGAACAAGGTCCTTGCAACAATCAGCTTTCCCACAAGTACTCTGTAAACATGCAGGCAGCAACAGAGAGCAGCTGGATACTAACTGACACACTGGGAGACTTCTATAAATGTAACAGATGACCTTCTGGATCAGTTATGGGAGGTGGGGGAGCCGACTCACCAAACTGGTTAAGCCAGTTTGAGCTGCAAAAGCATGCTAAGTATTAAATATCTCAGGCAGAATTCTTCTTTCCCTTCCTTTAGAAAACTTACTTATTTTTATGTGTGTAGATGTTTTGCCTGATTATGTCTGTGCATCATGTGTGTGCCTGGTACCCTCAAAGGTCAGAAGAGGGTATTGGGTCTCCTAAGACTGGAATTATAGATGGTTGTGAGCTGCCCTGTGGGTGTTGGGAATGGAATCTGGGTTCTCTGGAAGAGCAGACATTGTTCTGAACCACTGAGCCATCTTTCCAGCCCCCATACCTTCCCTTTTTGGTGTCCTAAGTCAAGAAATCTACCTAATGTTTCTATCCTGATGTTCCCTTGTCTTTAGCAGCCTGTGAGCAGGGTTCTTGGGCACCTCTGTTCTCTATAGGAAATGGTGCAGGGCAAGCTCAGAACACACACACTTGTTCTAGGCAGACCGCTTTCTTGAGCTATGGTAGGTGCTGTTAGACATAGGGGAAGAGCATGACTTTTCAGTTCTCCACAAGACAAGAGTCTTATTGTCCATGTCCCAGGTAAACGCTTACATGAAATAAGGCAAACAGGATTATTTTTCTTAAATTCCTTCTTTGGTGTCATTTGTTCGTTTATAACCTGAAAGAATTACTGTTATTCCTCTGGGTGAATGTTTCATGGTGGCCACAGCACCTGTGTATGATATGGGCTCCATGAGAGAAGGAAGGCACCAGCGTAGAAGGTAATTAGGTAGGAAAACGGTTTCTTTTTTTTTTGTTTTTGTTTTTGTTTTTGTTTTTGTTTTTTGAGACAGGGTTTCTCTGTGTAGCTTTGCGCCTTTCCTGGAACTCACTTGGTAGCCCAGGCTGGCCTCGAACTCACAGAGATCCGCCTGGCTCTGCCTCCCGAGTGCTGGGATTAAAGGCGTGCGCCACCACCGCCCGGCGGAAAACGGTTTCTTTAACCTCTCGTGAAAACTCCTTTAATTTCATGTGTGCACCTTGGTACATGATGTAGTGTCTGGTTGGAGGGATGCCTTTATGGTGGCCCTTCCTCCACTGGACAGGCCAACATAGCAAATGCGCATCCTATCCGGGGCAATGTGGCTACTATGCCATGTTCTCTGAGAGCCATTCTGACCTGTTTACCTTGACTTCTGATGGTAGCTACTAGGACATCTTCCAAGAGAGTATATCCTGATTTCAGGAGACAGACTTTTCTACCTAAGAAAGAGACCCACTGGACGTTAATGTTTCTATTGATAGAAAGTGCTGGGTCATCTGCTAAAGTGAGCCCCAAAGGATCAGTCCCCTGGCAGATGGCATCTCTTATGAGAACTGCTTTGTACTTTTGATCTGTGTTGAGCTGAAAAGGAGAGTCCTCGAGCCGTCTGTCCTAAGTCCCAGCTTTCACTGCTCAGATAGAACTTTGGCCATGCAGTCTTCATTTGTGTCTGAATTGAGCACTCCATTCCAGCAAGCATCATTCTACCTCAGTGATTCTGGACTCTTCCCTGTCTTTCCCAGGACTTATTCACCTTTGTCTCAGTTCCGCTCCAGCTCCAAAGACCTTTGCTTTAAGGAAGACACTCCTCTGCTCTGGAATTCCTCACAAAAGAAAAGGTGAGTTCCCTTCTCCCCTTTTTATTAAATTAGTAACTTTTTGGAAAATGTCTGTGGTACTGAGTATGGTTTGTTTCACAGATGATGGAGAAGACTCCTGAGATAAGAACTTTTACTTTGATCTCTGCTAGATCCTTGAGAGTCCATTAGAGCAGATATTTGTGATTGGGGATTGTATTCTGTGCTTGTGAATTTCCAAGTGGCTTTGGGCATAATCCTGGAATGATGACCTTACACATGCATACACCCATGCATGCACGAAATTCTGACAGGCTGTCTGATTGACCCGTAGGCTTAACCCTTCTCCACAGGAGCATGACTTAATTCTCTTACTCCTTCCCTAAGAAATAGCTGAAAGCAAACATTCCACACATTTCTTTAGTTATTCCTCTTGAATTACTTGCTCAGCTATTAAGAGCTGACACATTTCAAATGTGCAGTTCACTACAAAACCGATGTATAAGCACTTGTCCTACGCATGTGGTACACAGAGACAGGGCTTAGATGTCAGCTGACCTCATGCCGGAGCCAGAGCAAGCTGGAAGCCAAAACTCGAGGCAACTCTGACTACAAGATGTTCTCCCTTTTTTTCTTTGGCATGTAGTGAATGAAGATATTGGTGGTGGGCTTACCTGGCAATCAACCCTGTGAGCTCCAATAACGACCAACCCGGCAAGATATGCCAATTGGTGCAATTATGACACAAATTTTTTGGGGTGCCAGCAGCTTTCTGTTTAAATTTAAGGCCTGTTCCACAGGAGAGGATCATATCTGATACTGTAAGCCTGGCCAAGACTCTGTGGCTGGGGTGGTCATACATACCCTCCTCCTGTTATTTTGCTAAAAACAGACACAGCATCCAACTGCCTTCGAAATACTTATCCTTTGACCCATAGATTAATGCAGCTTTCATCTCACATCAGAAGCCTCTTTTTCAAGCTTATTTTTAAAATTAATTCTTTGAGGATTTCATACAATATATTTTGATCATATTCACTTCCCTTCTCCTAACATTCCTCACATCCACACCCCCTTCCTTACCTACTCCGTTTTGTGTCTTCACTAAAAACAACAACAACCCACTGAGTCGAGTTGGTGCTGCCCATATACTCTGGTGTGCCCATCCATAGAACACAGAGCAGTCAGCCTGGCAATGACCGGAAGCTTTGTCCCGACTGGCTAGCTTTCACAGTGCTGGAAGGTGTGATACACACTGTTGGAGGAGAAACGACATCATCAGTCTCACTCAGCTGTGAACCCCGAGAACTACTATCATGACTGCTCTGGCAAGAAAAGCTAGTTGAAGCCCAGAGAATAAGCTGCTGCGGCATGCTCATCCACAAATGGGGATATGTATATGCCTCTCTCCTCCCAACATTCAGAGGACGTTATAGAAGAGAGGGTAGAAGGAATCAGAGGCCGGGGAGAACTGTTTCAAAACATTGTCTTCTGGATGGTACAGGACCATTGAATGAACTCACAACAGTGTAGTCTGCCTGTCGAAGAGCACAGATCAAAGAGTCTGTTCCCGCACGGATGAGGGAGGGTCATGAAGTTACACCTCTAGCTGAGAACTATTGACTGTTGGTGGCTTCTGGGAGAGGGAGAGTCAGTTTTCTTAAGGGATGTGGCCTCTCACAGGTTTCCATGCTCAGTGGATAGCTCTCTCTACACACACACACACACACACACACACACACACACACACACACACACACACACACGAAGCACTAATTGGAACCAGTAGGTCACAAAGGAAAGATGATATGAAGTTGGGTTGGAAAGTTGAATGAATGTGGAGAGTTCTGGGAGAATTTGGAGGGCTAAGTAGGGAGTAGATATGGTCAAAATACATTGTATACATGTGTGAAAACTCAAAGAACATGTAAATAAAATAAAAAATTAAAAAAAAAAGCTATTGGTGTTAGGAAAATCTTTTGTCTACTTTTCTGGTTTTTTTAAAACCACATTTCCTCTGTTACAATTTCAATATGACCAGCTGTTTATTATGAAAACACCAATTGCTTTGTAATTTTACAGAAGGGCCCATGCCATTTCAGAGCATTGAGGGTAACGGCACAGGGTTGGAGAGTGCCCCTCGCCCGCACTAACAGGGTGGTCACCACATGTGACGGGTCACCTTCAGCTCTCCAGTTACGCTGGTACAACTCAAGACTCTGGAGCAGATGGGGAGAATCCATCTCTACTCCTCAGCACACACCAGTTCACAGCGCTGCTATACACAGTGTAACCAGCAATGTGGTGCTTCTCTGTAAAGAAAGCAGTTTCTTTAAGAAGCTGCAGTTGTGGTTTTTTCCTCCAACAATTAAGAGGAAGGTGATACTATTTTTCACACATGGACAGTCTCCAGTCACAAAATCGCTTGAAAAGATAACTATTTCCAAAATCACTTATCTTGGCCACTACATTGTGGTTAAGCCAACCTGATGTCTATCTCTATGTTTTTCCTTAAGAATAAGATTGTTATTATTTTTTATGTGAAAAAGTCTTAAAACCGTGATGTGTTGAGAATTGCAATGCCTGACTAAATGAACATGTGACACCAGATCTCAGCTATGTTAAGATTAAGATTGTCATCAATGAACATTCCGTGGATGAATACAGAGACTTTCGGTACAAAGGGTCAAGTGCATCTGCACTGAAGGATCTCAAGCATTCAGCCATGAGGGAAATGAGGTGCTCACACAAAATTTAGGTAAAGGCTTATGATTCCTTCCCATGTGCCCTTGTAAATTCAGACCCCAGCCTTGAATCCTCATTAGTTGATGTTGATATTGTTCATTCTCCTTCACACTGCCGCATTGCTGTGTGGGAAAGCAGGTGGACCACTTTCCTACAGTCCATCATGGAAGGAGGAAAGCTTAACACAAATCACCCTATTGCGGGATACGTGGAACAGGGCTAGCTAGCGAGTGAGTGCTCCTGTACATCCAGAAAGAAAAACATAATGGAAGGAGCATGGACTGGTCTGAGCCAGAGGCAGCTGCACTAGAATCTCAGCTAAGTCCACTAAATATCCTTCAGGGTGACCACTCATTCTGAAGACTGAAAGACCCCACAAAATTTGAGTCAAATGACCTGTGATATCAAGAAAGACTCATTGCTGGGAATATGAGACTGTGCTATGATGTCTGTGGTCCTGTTTCACTGCTGTGACAAAATTCTCGACAAAAGCGACTTAAGGAAGAAAGTGTCCATTTTCCTCACAGGACTGTCCATCATGGCGATAAAGTCATGACAACAGGAATGTGAGGTGGCTGGTCACGTTCACCTGCAGTCAAAAAGCAGAGAGAGAGATGAATGTTGGCGTTCAGTCAGCTTTCTCTTTTTATTTAGTGGGGGATCCCAGTCCATCGAACGGTGCTGCCCACATTTGGGTGGCTCTTCCAAGCTTAATTAACCCAGCTGAGAACCTCTGTCATAGACATGCTCAAAGATTTACCTCCTAGGTAATAATACTGACAATCTGTAGTAAGTAAGAACTTCTTTTAAAGACCAGCACTGATTCCATCACATTTTGTACATCACAGCTGAGAAGAAATCTAGTTTTTGAGGGAGATACTGTTTCAGGAAATATAAACATAGTTGTTTTTTTTTTTCCTTTCCAGGTCACAGTTCATGCCTGTTCATCACCCAGAGTTCATAGCCACTGAAGATTCTTGGGAAAATGGCCTGACTGCCTGGGAGCAAAGATGCATGCTGGGCAAAGAGATTGTGGATATGCCTACACTGGCCTCCCCAGAGAAGGGGGATCTTGCAGGGAGTGTTCAGGTCTCCAAACTGGGGTAGGTGGATGTGGAGAGACAGCTCTGGCTGTGGATAAGTGGCTTTCTGTTTGCCCCGAGGCCTTGCCCATACTTCTGCCTTCCAAAAGTCTAGGGTTTAAAGGAGGATGAAGCTTTCCTAGTTAGCCATGCTACACTTTTTCTTCAACGTTATCTACCCTTTCCCTAGGCCATAGGAGACACAGAAGTCAGCCCTGCAAAATCAGCAGGGTACTGACCAAGTCACAAGGACGCCTGATGAAAAATCCAAATGACCCACATCTCCTGTTCATTCATTCCTGCTTATGAGGCTGGCATCTTCTTGACAAACAGGATCACTGGTTTAGGGATCCCTGTGGTGTTTTGGAGTTTATTGTCTAGCAGAGTTCGGTGGGCATGGATGGAGGAATGTATGTGGGAGTGCTAAGAGGATCTCCTGGCCTCATTTTAGCTTATCTGCCAGGCTTCCTTCCTCACATACATTTATTTGGAGAGAGTTCCTCTTAGGCCAAAGTGTTTGAAAGCCCATCTCCAAGGAAAGACCACGGCTTGAGAGCTAAAGCCAGCAGTAGTGACTGAATGACTGACAGGGCTGTGTGTGGCTATGCAGTTACCTGCTGTGACACGACATCCTCCACTCCATTGCCTTCTATGGGCTTACACAAAGATGATGGGTGTATGCCCAATATGAGTGTTACCAAACCATCCAGTATTGGTGTTGCATCACTATGTTTGTGGATTAGTTTTTTCTGAAGATACTGGAAAGGTTGTTTTTTCTGAAGATACTGGAAAGGTTGATGGACTCCGTTTTAGGCCTCAGTGTTTTATCTCTGCTCATAGAAACCCACCTGCCAAGTCATTACCAAGTTACCCGATTGGTTCTCCCAACACTTGTGACAGTTAGCAGAGGGCTAATAGCTGGGATCCTTTCACCTTGACCGTGAACTGTCCCTTTCTAACCTGTCACCTAACCACCAGCAGCTCCTGCACCCTGACTGCTCTCAGCTCTCCTCTTAGGCATAACAGATGTGTGGCTCATGAATCTGTTCCGAAATGATACAAATCATGAAATTATGTTTGGAGATCTGGCCACATGGGTCATTGGAGGTGGGGGTTAAACCCTGCCACTGTAACTACCTTTCCCCATCTGGCTGTTTAGTCGTTTCAGGGACTGGCATGGCATCAACTGTCTCACAGTGAGGTAACTTCCCATTCAGCGGTTCTGTGATTCAGGGGACAGTTGTTTCCAGCTGCTCTTTAGAACACAGGAACTCAGTGCCATAGGTTCACCTCTTGGTGATGACACAGTCAGGAGATAGACGAGGGAAGAATGGCTTATTACTTGGCAACAAGTAAGGAAGCCACTAGGTGACTCTGGAAACAGTGTCTGTCCCAAGTAATCCAAACAAGGGGCTTCATCAGGGAAACAGTGACAGTGTCATCAAGTAAGACTCATCTTCCAAATGTCTCTGAGCCAGAGGTTTTTCTTTGGCATGGCACTTTGTTATGGGCTGCCCACCAGAGATGACCACTCAGACACAGTTTACAGCCAATTGAGTCTCTATTCTAGCCAGCTGGGACCAAAGCGAGTATGGGGGGACCCAGGTGTGGCCTTGAGTGTCCAGAACATGAGACTTTTTGAAGGCAGAAACCAAGTCCTGGCATCTCGCTCAGCAGTTTCATGGTGGCGGAGGGGCTTAGGGTAAGCAAGCAGTTTGACAGAAGTTAAGAAGAGCTGTTAGCTGCAGGGCTAGGTTAGCTAGGACATCCTGAACTTGGGTTCCTAGAATACAGCGGGGTAATTTTCCGTGGGATTCTCCATCAAGGAGGTCAGGTTCTAGTGAAATTTGAAATGACCTCAGCAAGAATACAAGATAGAGGGATCTCCGGATTGTCTTGAACTGCCACGACTTCAGCGTCATGCTTCCTTAACATCCATCACCTGTTCAACACATCGGTGGACAAGGAACCTCTGGGAAGAGACTATAATAAAATGGTTTTGATTTTTAAGTTTGCTGTTGGAGCCCACTGAGGTTTCCTAGTGGCTTTACCCAGCAGGACTGCATAAGAGGATGATGGGACCATGGGCCTGAGCACCAGGTGTTTGGAAGGGTCTACCCTTGGCTGTATCTAGCAAGGGGGAGGTCTTTTGCCCCTCCCCTTGGCATTGTTATAAAAGCCCTTTTGAATAAAGTTCTGGGCCAGTGGGTAAGGATCCAGGCCCACCCGAGGCTGTCCTGCGTTTCTATCTGTTTTTCTCCCCTCTGTATTTCTATCTAAGTCTTTTATCCCTCACTCTTCAAAAGTCCCCGGGGTAAATAAATGTGGAAGCTGGTCTCCCACAGTTTGCTTTTGCTCACCTAACATGCCTCTGTGGGAGTGTCTGCTTCCTTATAAATTTCTCAGAAAGAGAGACCTTATCTGTAACCGAAAGCAACTTTTGAGGCATGCGTAGTCATCTGAATGGGCAGCAGCTTTCTACAAGCATGTATTACCCTGGAAGTGCCCATGGAATAGCTAACTGCAGGTCTAGATAGCACCGAGCATGAACAGCAAAGACATTTGCAAGAAACCTTTTATTCTGAGTTGTCAGCTCTGCTTCATGTCAGTTATGTTAAAAAAAAAAATTATACCTAGGATATCTCAATTATACTTCATACTTCAAAAAACAAAAGCCATTTAGATTCCCACTTAAGTAGGTGCTGTTGAAATGATATTTGGAAATGTGAAATGATTCTTTGTCAAATTCATTAAGTCTAAGAGAATGGAAAATAAAATTTCACCATTTTAAAATTTCCAGAATGGTTTTCTAACACATAGGGAACTTACCTAGTGAACAGAACATTACCAAGCTGTCTCATCATCCAAGACTTTCTTGCTTCCTTCAGATACCGAACAGAAGCTGCTACGCGCATGGCTCAGGACCCGTCTTGTCTCTTGCAGGTGCTGTGTGCGGTGGATGAAGGTCACAGGCTTGTTTGTTTTTGTGGTGGTGTGCTCTGTGAGTACCAACATCACCCAGAACTCCTACTGGATCAGTGTGGGTACTGGGAGCCTTCCTGGGTGGACACAGCCCTTGTGAGCTTTGGGATGGTTGGCTGAAAGACCTGAGGCCTGGGGCCTCCTGTTAGCAGTGACTGCCTGAGTTTTTAACTTCTTTGAAGAAGATGCTGAGTGCGCATGGACATGGCAGGCTGAGGGGTGGTGGGGGAAGCCTGCCCTTAGCAGCACCGGTTGGGCTTCTGTGTGTAGGCTGGGTCTGTTTCTCTTTAGCATGGAGTCGGTAAAAAATGGTACAGCTCATTCCTTCTGCCTGAATTGGGTACAGTTAGCTCCTAAGATCTGTGAGGAAGGGGCTCAGTGGTCCAGGATCCAGTAACCCACACCATGAAATAGAAACAACTGTCTGGAAACCTCACTGTTTAATTTTATTTTGGCTACTAATATTCCCCTGTATTTCTACTCACACAATTGTGTGGTGCTGAAGCCTTTGCTGAGCAGAGTTTGAGGGGTTTGCTGCAACACCAAAGGAGGGTCAGAGTTCACCAGCTTCCCCCTGGGCCCCAAAGACAAGTTGAGCTCAGCTTTTTTATTTGGGAAATGGACTTTTTTTTTTTTAAACTTATAGACACATCTGAAAGAATTTGAGAAATTGCTTTGAACGTCAGTAGTATAGCATCTTATCATTAATTTCTTTAATCAGTTTAATTTACTTAATAATGTTCTTTGCAATTTCCACAAACATGTTAACAATGGTCACCTAGGTACATTCCTCTGTTCTCCTAAATGAGAAAATGTCTCATATACACATTTGATAGTTTAATTTGCGGCTTGGGTATTTAGGAGCTGTCGAAACAAAAAATTGAAAGTGTGAAGCCTTAACTAAAAAACATCAATAATCAAGGCTCATTGTAGCTAACACAGGACGATGAATAAAAATATTTTTATGTTCTAATGCTATTAGGGCAAGCTGGTGAAATTTGTATGCATACATCACACCTCTGTTTTTAACAGTAATCAAAATTATATAAATCCTATGGTTTTCATATTAAAAAATATATAATTAAATGTTTTGAATGGTTGCAGATTTTATTCAGCCTGTATCCAGATCAAGGGAAGTTCTGGCAGCTGTTGGCTGTGTCACCGCTGGAAAACTACTGTATCCACAGTATGCATGGGGTGGCAGTTTCAGCGATGGGTAACTGCAGCGTCATTCAGAAACTATGACACCTGTCCCAGAGGGCCGAGCACGGACGGTCAGAGTTAGTGCTCCTACTACGTACTGTTTCTTAAGGATGTACCTGGTGGACAGGGGGATCCAGGCTTCTCAAAGGTCTAGTGTCCTGTGTCCCTGTCCCACCATTCTTGTAGAATTTCAGTACAGGTGACTCCTATTGTCTTGTCTTCAAGTTCTGGGTCTGACCTCTGAATGGATCTTCTGCTCAATTGCTGTTTTTTTTTTTTGTTTGTTTTAACATAATATTTTTATTGGTCACTTGAGAGTTTCACGTCATGAACCCTAATCACACTCACTTCCCAGTCCTCCCAGGTCTGGTCCCCCACCTACTCTTGTGACCTCCTCTACACATACAAAAAAGAAGAAAAACACAACAAAACAAAAACCAAGTCCAATTTGTGTTGCCCATATACTTACTGGAGCATGGTCAGACCCCCAGTGGCCAGCCCCTTAAAGAAAATGGAGACCTCCCCCACCCCCATCCCCACAGGAAGTCATCTATTGTGGAGAGCTATACTTCAGCATCCTTATCACGATTTTTAAGAGTTCTCTTTGATGGCTTTCTGTCTAAGCTGTGACTTTTTGGGGTGGAAGTGGGATGGGGTGGGGGTGGGGGTTGCCACAGAAGCCTTTATGTCCCTCTTTCTCAACTGTGAGTCTGCCGTCACCCATACTGCTGCAAAAGTGGCTTCTTTGTTCTCTCAAGTCTCAGCTGCTGTTTTTGTCTCTTCATTTTCTCTTGCCTTGGAATCTTCTGTGGAAAACCATCATTAGAATAGTTGGATACTGAGCTCCATAGTGTTTAAGGGTAGAGACAGACAACACCTTAACCTCTGTACTGCTTGGAGGGTTGATGTAAACCTAGTCAGAAGTCAGCTGGTCTAGGGAATGCTTGAAGCCTGGAGTCTATGTGCATTGTCTGACCTGAACATGGCCCTGTCAAGGACTCCAGTGCCTTAGACCCATGGGAACAGATATTGAGTGTGTGCAAAAACTAGCAACTGTAGCTTCCTCCTCTCTTACTACTGCAACCTAAGACTCCTCCCCTACAGAGACCTCCCACGCAGACGAGCTAACTCCTCCGCCTTGTGCTGAGTTTCTGGGTTGTATAGTTGGTGCCCTCTGTCCTAGTGAGCACAGCCCATCCGATCCCAGCTTTTCTGTATGTGTGTCTATTCTTTCTTCATCCTGATTTGCTCTGGTCAGGTTTCCGGTCATGGTGCCTTATGTCTAACTATGGGGAACTTGCCTAGTCAGACATGGGAATGCCCCCGAGAGAAGCTTGCAGATAAAGGGAAAGAGAAAGGGTAAGAGTGGGGCACAATTCCAAGTGCTGGGAGTAAAACCCGGGACAAACAGAATCTAGACACATTGGTGCTGTGGGGGACGCTGAGACACTGTGGAGTAAGATAAAGTAGTGCATCTTCATCAGTTTTTAGGTTATGTTCAGGAGATGTGCTCTCAGTCCCCCGAGGAAGGGACAGAAGGTTTTCTGCTTGGGAGGAAATAGGATGACTGAGGGATTGGGCACATGGTGGAGAGACCCCAGTGTATTCCCATTTTAGTTTATGGAATCTTATACATGATTCCATAGATCTGCAGCTGTTTCCTCACAGGAGGGCAGGCTCTGTAGAACTGGATCCTGGGGAATCCAGCCCCATAGACCTTGCTCCTCTTGCTGTGAAGGGGCTGGCCACCAATACATTATCCTTAGTAAACGTAACTACACATTAACACAGCCACCGTAAAGGTGCAGAGTGTTGCCGAATAAACGGGAAACCTTTGTTGTTAACTGAGATTCACCAGGGCCTAGAAGAATGGTATCCATAGTATCCCCGCAGGGGCGGGGTCCTTACATGTCTTTTTAATTTTGTTATTTTTTTTAACTTTGTTTTGTGCCAACGGCACACACTTTTGTTACTATGGCTCTGTAGCATAGTTTGAGTTCAGGTTTTGCAATATCTCCAGTATTGCTCTTTCTGCTCAGTGTGATTTTGGTAGCTTGGGGTCTTCTGTGTCTCATATGAAATTTGAGATTTTTTTTCCTAATTCTATGAAGAATATCACTGGGTTTGATGGGCATTGCATGGATCTGAAGATTGCTTTTAGTAATATAGTCATTTTTCACATTAATTTGCCAGTCCACAAGCACAGATCTTTTAGGATCTTCTTTAATTTTTTTTTTTTTTTAAGCACCTTAAAGTTTTCATGACGAAGGTCTTTCACCTCCTTGGTTAGGTTTATTCCCAGGCATTTAAAAATGCTATTCTAAATGAGATTTTTAAAAATGGGTTTGTGTCTCTGAAAATTCTCATTTAAAAAACGCAAGGAACTAATGCACTTGGAAAGCTAAATTCGGTATTTATTATACATACACTTTATAACATCGGGTCATTTTTCTACTTGTCATTGGTAGTTTATTTTTCAAGTCCTAGTGCAGGAGTCTCCCGTTTCCCCGACTTTCACTACAGGGTTGCTCTGACGTCTGACCGAGCCTTTGCTCACTCACACCTTTGTATTTTCTTCACTATGAGAAGTGGGTGCTTGAGTTCCAGTTGGGGAAGTGTTTCCCTGTGAGATTACTCAAGATCTAGGATGTTGGCAGACTGTTCTCTCACTTTCTCCCTCCCCCTCTCCCATTTCCTTGGTTGAAAAAAATCCAAGACTTTCCCCAGCTGTTTCGGGGCTTCTTTTGCCCCCACTTTCCCCGCCTCAAAGCACTGACTTCATCTCGGCCCCCAGGACTGGGATGCTGCTCTCCCTACCACTGGGTGGCTTTGTAGCTGAATCCCCTCTAAGGATCTGCAGAGTTGCTGGGTCATGTCTTCAGTGAGACTCACAGAGGGAGGAGATGTGTCAGCAAGCAGATGATGGGACTTAGTGCTGTGCTGGGACGTCCTGTGAGGACCAACAGTAAAATCCTCCTCACATAGGCACCCTACCTAATCATAGCAGTTTAGGCAGAGAATAGATACCACCAGGCCAATCCCTCCCACCTCCCACCATGATGTGCCCCCTTTATTCTAAAGCATCTCTTCAAAGCTCTTGATGGACAGTCATGTGTGCTAGTCTCTACCAAGAGGCCCGCCGCCTGTCTTGTTCAGTGGCCCATGTTTTTTGGGCAACACAGGTAATAAGGAGCTCATTTCCTGTTTTCTGGGTGGCTTGCACATTTGGATGAAGGAAAAGATAGAAGGGGATGGGAGAGATGGGGCAGCCAGGCAAGAGGGCAGGGGTGCTGGGGGATTAGGACAATTATTATTTTGTGGGAGGCTGACTCCAGTTTCTTATGGGTTCCTCAGAACAAGTCCACTGTCACCACAGGTTTCCTATGGCTCCTCTCCCAAGACACTAGGCTCTAACGGCACAGTGAGGGTTTGTGAAAGCTGTCAGCCTGTGGCCCTCTTGGGCTTTACCCCAGGGGGAGGTAGGAGCCAACTTGGGATTTGTGTACTGCGGAAGATGTACTGAGAGGTTCCACAGAGTGAAGTTCTGCTAGAATTGAAGAAGGGGCTGAAACAGCAGATTAATTTCTTGCAGAAAATCACTCCAAGTGCCCAGAGATTATGGGAAAAAAAATCTCTTTAGCGAGTGGTTGACTGTAGCCCTTCAAGGTTTAAGGAACCTTCACCCTGAACACAAATCTTCCTGAACTTACACAGGTCTGAGCTATCACCTTGCATTCTTACATACGCTTTCACATGTAAGTTGCTTTTAGGCTCCTGTCTCCAAGTTACACTTAAATCAATTAACCATTTCAACAGAGGCAAAACCTCTAAGTTCTAGTCATTTTGAACAAATGGGGGATTTACAGAGCAAAGATATTGTAGGGATAGCTGTTAACCAGGGCCATCCGGCTTGCCGGGCAGAATTATGTTCTTTGTGGTAAGGGCTCAGGGCTCAATAAATAGCTCGTAGCCAGCTATTGTCTGTCTTGTCTGTCTCTGAACTGACAGACAGACGCAAGCTTGATGGCACTAGTTCACTACTTTTCATTATTTTTTTCCTTCCGGTCTAGGATGTTGGTGAGGCATGGCTGTGATCTTAGCACTTGAGAAGCTGAGGCAGGAGATGAAAATTCGCTGCATAGTGAGACCCTGTCTTAGAACACCAAAACCAAAGAAACAGACAAGGTGTGCTGGGGCGGAACGGGGTTCTGACCTTAGAGGGCAGTTATTAGGTGAAAGAGAATTAGGCACAGCCTATGTCTTCTTCCTTGACCTTCGCCAGCCTTCTTGGTTGGCGCTGAGGCCAGGGGCATGGGCTATGTGCTGACAGAAAGGGCTCTCTCCCGCCCGCCCTCAGTTAGGAAATACCAAGGCTATCTCTTCCTTGTGAACATCTGCGTCGCCTTGTAGCAGTCAGGCTGTGTCAGCTCAGTAATTGCAGGGTTTATTTTAGAAACCTGTAATTGCAGGCACCTGAAGTTCTTTGTCCCTGAATTATTGTCTGCACTTGTTATGGGAGAGGATGGCAAGGCTCCCAGGCCGTTAGGTAAAGGAGCGGAGGCCAGTGACCCTTCACCTACACGTTACTAGATTTCTCCCTCTCTGCTCCCCTCCCCTCCCATTCTTTTTCAACCTCTCATCCTTTCTCTTTCTCCCTCTCTCTTCCTATGCTCTTCCTCCGCCCCTTGTCACACCTTGAGCTGTGGCCAGAGCTACCAGTGAATGTAGAGGAAACAGTGTAGGGGATGAAAACCATCTCTCCCATTGCCTTTTTAAGTTCTCCAATTAGGACCCCATAAATCAGACTAACAAAACACAGATAGAATATATGTATACATAGCTAGTTATAGATATATAAAACAAGCATATATATATATATATATATATATATATATATATATATATATATAATTATTTTAAGGCATTGGCTCACATGATTGTGAAAGCTGAGAAGTCCACCTGTAAGTCCAAGTGGACCTCAAAGGCCTGGGCATTTGGGGGTGGCTTGACCCCGCCCCCCAATGGAGGCTTTTTTTTCTTTTTTTTCTTCTCCATGCTCTTGTCTGTCTGGGAGTCTGGTCTATATTCAGAGGACTCCAAGGTGGCATATGTCCCAATCTAAGGCTGAAGGCCCGAGCCTAGAGCAGGAGATGAAGATCTGGCTCACTAGTAAGCAAGCTGATCAAATCCTCCCTCAGGGACCTTTCCCACCCAGGTTCAGTGGGTTGGATGATATCTGATGTGTTGGGGAGGGCACCCAGCTTCATTAAGTCCACCAGTTCAAATGTTAACTTCTTTCGGAAACACCCTCACCGGTGTACACAGTAACTATAATCAATCAAATACCTAGAAATCTTGTAATCCAGGTAAACTGAGCCTCAAAGTAGCTATGGCAAAGGAAGAAGGAATCCTTGGGTGGGTGTCAGGAGGACAGCTTGCAGGCCAAGGAAGGGACTAAAGCCAAGGACCAGTCCAAAAGAGAGCCAAAGCTTGAGCAAGCAGGGAGCCTGGGCCCGGTAATACTGAGCCTAATGTTTAATGGCTCCATAGCAAAGCGGAAGGTAAGCCTTTGGGGACTCAACAGCGTGGGTGTCAGCAAACGTCTCTCTTTGACTGTCCCATGCCCCGCAGTGGCACATTGCCTGCTCTCCTGAAGCTTCTTTCCATGTCTTCCTCCCTGCTACAAGTCCAGGTCTGGGCAATGGGAGGGGAGTGGGGGAGGGGGTCCCTGTCCCCAGGTGAACAAGGGGAGATAGGTAAAGCTTAAATTTAGGCAAATGGGCAAGGCAGGAAGAATGTGGCTGATGCATCAGAAAATGGAGGTTTTTTTTTTTTTTTTTTTTTTTTTTGCTTCTTCATGCTCTTGTGTGTCTGGGAGTCTGGTCTATATTCAGAGAACTCCAAGGATGATGCCACAAACACACCTTCATTTGGTAACTGTGTACTGTTTAGGGACATCTAATGATGTGAGAATCCATTGTTCTCCAGAAAAGTTAAAAAAGAAAAATAAGAGTAGGAAGCAGTTCCTTTGCTTGAAGAGCTACACCTGTTAAGGAGAAAATCTAAAGTTTGAGGCCACTGTGAGCAAGCGCCTGTGACAGACAGTGCAGCAGAACCCGGAGGAAGGGGTAGAAGGTGGGCACCTCAGGCGTGTTCCAGAGAACAAGCGTACAGTGACATTCTGCAGAAGTGGGGATCAGTGAGGGTGGGTGCCCCTGTGCAGAGAGCGACCTGGACTGTGTTAGGATCACACTATGGCTGGAAGCTTTGGGTTAAAGTGAGTTTCAGGGTAGGGTTCAGCCCCAAAGCTTGCGTTTGTCAAGTGTGGAAGTCATTGTGGCATAATGCCAAACTTCAGGTTGGGCTTGCCTGCATTGGGAAAGGAAAGGCGGCTACCTGTGTAGGCCTTTATTTATTTACTTACTTATTATTTATATATATATATATATATATATATATATATATATTTTTTTTTTGACACAGGGTTTCTCCTGACACAGGTTTTGTCCTTTGTGTTGTACAAACACTTGCTTTGTAGCCCAGGCTGGGTTCGAATTCATAGAGATCCTCCTCTGCCTTCCGAGTGCTGGGATTAAAGTTTGTGTCACCGTGCCCAGCTGCCCCTTGAATTTTTGTGTTCTCTGTTTTAAATGGCTAACTGTAGGGCGTTTTAATGTGACCCTGTCACCTCCCCACAAGTGCTTTAGACCCCACAAAGACTCATGCACTATTTTGGGAGGTTGTGGAGTCTTTGAGAGGTGTGGCCTCCTGTAGGAAGCAGATCAATGGAGTGGGCCTTGAGGGTTACAGCCCAGCCTTGCTGGCCCCAGCCTCTTTTCCAGAATGCTCTCACTGTAATGGAGCCACCTGCTGTCACGCCTTCCCCACCATGAAAGACTGGATTTTCTCAAACTGATAGCCAGAATAATCGCTCCTGCTCTCCAGTGTCTTCCTGTCAGGCGTTTGTTCACACGTAGAAGAAAGACACCTGAGGGCTAGGCGGTGGATAAACGCTCAAATACTGGAGAGACGCCCGCTGCTCTTCCGAGCCTTGCCTCTAGGTGGCACTGTTCTCCTTTCTGGCGTCTTCAAGGCCTTTAGCGCTTCTTTCCTATTAAACTATTCCGAGTGTGCTTCGGGGAAAGACCAAGGACAGGAAGAGTTTCAGGCTGGCAGAGCAACCGGGCCTCTTGGACCTTTTTTGTTTTTTAAATTTTTCTCCATGGGTGACTTCCATTTTCCATTTGTCTCTTCTAAACCCAAGTATGGAGCAGTGTGGAGGAGGGACCGTCACGCAGATCACAGGGCTCGTGCAACATTTTCCTTTACCAGGGTGTTGTGTACAGTTTTAAAAAAAACAGTACGTTTTGAAAATTAAAAAAAAAAAAAAACAATAAAAAAGAAACGAACCATTTACTGACTGACTTTCCCCAACAGGCAAAGCAAATCCTGTAGCTACTGTGCCTCCAACCAACCAACCAGCTGCATTTCTAGGGTCTGAAGTCAGAACAAAGGAACCGGCCACTGGGAAATGGTGAACCCAGCAAGCTCTTCCTGGAGTCTTTAGAGACCTGGTTCAAATGCCTGGGCTAGCTGTCCTGCACACTCTGCTATCGCTCTTACACACTCAGTTATCGCTCTTACACACTCAGCTATCGCTCTTACACACTCAGCTATCGCTCTTACACACTCAGCTATCGCTCTTACACACTCAGCTATCGCTCTTACACACTCAGCTATCGCTCTTACACACTCAGCTGTCGCTCTTACACACTCAGCTATCGCTCTTACACACTCAGCTATTGCTCTTACACACTCAAAGCTACTAGGACCCGGCAGCAGAGATGGGGAGGTTCTGAGACTCAAGACACAGCTGGCGCACATGGGCTCCTATGTTTGAACAACACACACAGGCGGGGATGTAGGAGGTAAGGGGAAGGGCTGGGCAGTGCCCAGCGCCACGGGAAGAACTGTGAAGCGGGCCCTGCTTTTCCTGATAGGCCCTGCTCGACCAAGAGCTTGACCCTCAACACTCTCGTTGCTGTGGACATTATTGATTTTTGCCAGGTTCAGAATGCTTTTAATTCTCATTGTAGTTTCTCATCTTATAACCAGGGATTTGATACCCTATGACTTAGATGTGGGTATGGGTTAGTTCATTCATGAGAGAATCTGACCTTCTATGGGCCCATGAACATGGCTGGGAATTTTATGCTGGCTGTAAACAGTGTAAACAAGAAGACAGTCTTTAAGTACTGTGTAGATATCATTCAGAACTCAAGCAACAGACATTGAACATGATGGAGCAAAATAAAACCAATTGTACGTGTCATAGTGAGGGGTTGGAGTGATAAATGGGCCAGGGTATAGGGAATGGAACAAATGGCTGGATGTATATTTGTGGGCTCTCCTAGGAAGGGGTGTGTCTTGGGGGGTGTTAATGGGGAATAGTAGGTGTTTCTTCCTTGCTCTGTGGTTCACCTTGATACACCCTCAGCTGTGAGCCTCAGTGGCCATGTGGACTCCATAATGCTTCAACTGGACCTGGCAGGGCCCCTGATGGCTGGTGGACCAAGCGGTTCAGGGAAAGAAGAGCATGTCGTGGTGGTGGTGACCCAGGCAGACCCAATGGGCAACAGGGGGCGGCGACCACAGCAGGTTATACTTCTACATTATTTGAAAGGAATTGTAAAATCTCTTCATTATAAATTGAGTTTCCCATTGAACGGATTTGACGGAAGCTGAAAGGCATTAACTCCATTATTAGGGAAGCCATTGATGCTTTTCTCTCGCTTTGTCATTGAAATTATTTTTCTATGCCATTTCAGTCGAATCGCACCTGCAAGTTTTTCATGCAATAAAATTTTTTACTAGCTTATTCACAGAAACATTATGGATGCTAGCGGTTCTTGTTGTAAAGCGCAAGTCAACTTGAGACTTGCCTGACGTCAGTGAGGACAGGTGGATGCCACAGCTGCCTTGTGTTTGTGGCACTGCTAAGCACATAGGTTCCTGAGCCACATGCTGTAGGCCCTGTGCAGAGCTTTGCCTTCAGCTCCCATTCTGGAAATGCACCTGCATTCAGAAGGAGAGCCAGTAGCAATCAGAGTCTAGGCAGCAAAGGCATGATGCCGCTCCATGGAGCCTCACTTGTCCCCAAGTCCTGGTGTCAGTGATTCCATTGGATTTCCGTAGGAACACCTGCATGGAAGATATGTCCTGTGCTCAGGAGTTTTCCCTGATGTAACCAACCATTAGAAGGAAACCCTGTTTATGGGCAAGGCTGTACCTCTTACATTCCCTGTTCAGCAGATCATAGTCCACAGGACAAAAGTCTAATTATAACCAAGGATGGTAATTGTCAATGCTGGTACAACGCTAACATTCTAAATCATAGAATGACCTTAAGACAGAAACTAAGTTCCCATGTGAGGGGCACAGCCCACTGCAATGAACACGGGGGTGGGGGGTGGGGGACGGACGACAGATATGTCTACCCTGTGCCTGTTGACTCTTACGTTGAAGACCATGGGGGTATAACCTGATGCCTTTAAACACTATTTTACAATTAAAATTTTTAATTGGCATAATATGCATATATACTTATATGGTAGAGTGTAATAGTTTGACACTTGTATACATGCAGTGTGTAATAATCAAATCAGAGTAATTGACATTGCTGTCTTCCCAAACATTCATCATCTCTGTGGCAGAAAGTTGCACATTCTTCATGTTATTTTACCATCACACGTCATTATTATAGTTTTCCTGCTGTGCTACAGGTAACTAGAAGCAAGGTCTGTTGTCTAGGTGCCTTCTCAGCTATGCAGATTTACTGTCCAAATTAAATGAGTAGTGTCACGTCTCCTTATTCTTGCCGGGAGGCTCTCTGTAGCATGCTAGCACTTTGCGAATGCTCACATACAAATTCATTTCCAGAAACACAGAGAACGTTTCCAGCAGATACTGTCTTTGCAAACACCCGAGTCTTTTAAGATGGTCTCTGTTTCCTCACATATGAGGTTCTCTGTGCAGACCTGTTTTAGAGCTCCTACGTTCAATTTCTTCCATCTGGGAGGGCGACCACGGTCCTCCCTCCCACTGCAAGTTCTCTCTCCGGTCCTCCAGGCTGCCATCTGCTGTGTTGGCTCAGGGCAGGTCTGTCTGCAGCAGCAGCTGTCCCAGCTTAGCTCTGTGGAAGGAGGCTGCCGTGACACAGGGTGCTGGAGTTTCTGGGGGCAGGTTTGTGCCTTCTGGCTCTAAGCAGGAATCAATTCTAAGGAGGCATTTTATTTTTATTTATTTATTTATTTATTTATTTATTTATTTATTTATTTATTTATTTTTTGGTTTTTCGAGACAGGGTTTCTCTGTGTAGTTTTGCGCCTTTCCTGGAACTCACTTGGTAGCCCAGGCTGGCCTCGAACTCACAGAGATCCACCTGGCTCTGCCTCCCGAGTGCTGGGATTAAAGGCGTGCGCCACCACCACCCGGCAGTAAGGAGGCATTTTAAAAAATGGCCTCAGAGAACTAAAAGATTGCCCAAGACTCAAATAATTCCAATAACTTATAGTGATTTACTCACAAATCAGTATTGTTGACCCTCCTTACCCACCACAGGTTCTACTATATTCAAGAATTAGATAAACTGTAATTTGAGAATATTTGTAAAAAAAATGTGTCTGTCCAGATTATATACCCCTATGTTTCAGGGTGGTTATTCCCAAAGACTTACCATAATAGTACATTTTGACTTCTACAGGTAACTCACAACTGGACTGTCCTTTTAAATCCAAGGAGGGAGCACATGGTGGTGAGCAGAACCTTTGAGCTAGTGAGCAGGTAGGTTTTGGGTTTTGGGATGTTTTCTGGGTAACGCTTACCATCTCCATTCTGTCTTTTGCTGGTTTACCAGAGTATCCTAGACTGAGTTCTTTCTAAGGAATAACAGTTTATTTATCTACTGTTGTGAGAAGTCCAAAAGCACAGGGCCAACATCTTCTTGGCATGCAGTGAGGCCTTTTGGCTGCGTCCAATGGCAGGACAGAGCAAGCCTGCCAGCCTGGAGTGCTCTTCTTCCACAGGCTCGGGTATCATTAGGGGATTCACTCTTCGGAACTCATCTAACCCACGTTCCTCCCCAAACACTATCGACATATAAATTTGCAGATTAAGTTTCCAGCACCGGACCTTTTGAACGTCACATTCAAACTGTATCACTTGCTTACAGAAGTTTAGCCTACAGGACACCAAACTTGGGCACATGTAGTGGCAGACGAGTTATGTGATTTGAACAAGGTACTCACACATTCAGTGTAGACAGCAAGTGCAAATCTCTGCAGGAGACATTGTAACTATCCTGGTCAGGACATACGAGGGTTGACTGAAAGACCCCCGGAGGAGATCTTCCCTCAGGAGAGACCCCAAGTCCAAGGAACACACCGAAACCACGGATCAGATGCAAACAGCAAGAGGGTTTATTCAGACACAGGTACCTGGGGCGACAAAGTCTCTCGGAGGACTTGCGCGCCCTCCTTGGGTAAAGGGGACTTTTTATAGGATCCCAGGGGCAGAGGCACGGTTACAGAAGCGAGAAGCATAGTTACAGGGTTCCCATTGGTTGATTCAAAGAAGGCCAGGGTGAACTTGGGGACATATTTTTAATTCTCGGAAATTTGATGTGTGTGGCTGACTTGGCCTTGGGGGTGCTTTCCCAGCCCAACTGTTTATTCCCCAAGGCCAAGTGGCCAACCAGAGATATCTTATTTTGACTCAATGGTTACTCTCCCAGGGCGGGTGTTTTCTTGGTCCCAGGCTTTTGCAGCTGGCTGATTACGGTTTATGCCAAGTGATTTATCTAAACGTACATTTTGAAGTTAGGCCAAGGACGCCCTGTTTTTCTGGTACTTGCCTCGCAGAATGGCGTTTCTTATGCTAAGTAAAAGCCTGCTATAAGTGGGGTCTTTCATGACTTCATTACCCACTTTGAAGTGAAGGCATGTTTTAGTCAATGTTCAAATTTTATTAATTTACAAATTCTATGGCAGTTTGCCTAAGAGGTTGAGTGTCCTGGTTTTGGTATCTTTGGGGTTTCTGGATACAATCTCTTGTTCCTTGTGGGGAAGTTGGGGCTTCTTTGGCTTCTTATTTAACAGAAAGCACACTATCTTCAACCTGCATTGTGGTTGTGGTTATGACCATAGTGATTACGACCAGTCAGTTAGGGTGGACACCCTGGAGGGCTGAAACATCACACATATTTATTCAGAACTTGAAATGAGAATCTGACATCAAGCCATTGACAGGCTCAGCTTACCATGAGCGTGCTCTTCCTGGGTCACAGTTGTCATCCTCTTTTGTCTTCTCTGTATGTCTGTGTCCTTATCTCTTCTGAAGGATGTAAGTCCCACTGAATTAAGGCCTACTCTCATAGATTCATTTCACCATTCTGTTTTCCTTAAGAAGCATCTCTAAATAGTCATGTTCTTAGGAATGAGGGGTTAGGAGTTCAGCATATGAATCTGGGGTGGGAGTGGACACTACTAGGCTCACCAAAGTTTTAATCGAGAGACTTTTAGAAAAGTGCTTCTGTTTTGGCATGTTCCGAGTGAACTGTCCTCAGGCTTCCCGTATTAGGTGCTAGTTAACATTCTTGTGGACCAAAGTTTAAGTAGCTGGTGTAACGAGGACTATGGGGGTCCAGCCCCTCGATAGTTCCCTCCCAGGGTCTGGGAAGAATCTACAACCAGCAAATAATTAATCTTTGATGATAGGAAATGGATCTACATACATGAAACTTCTTAGTCTGTACACTTTATTGTTCTAAGTCAATTCTCTCTCTACACAGCTTCTATTCTGCTCTCACACCTAGCTCCTTTCTTACCTGATTTCTTTCTACATTTACCTGCTGTCTCCTCTAAGTTCTATCTTAATTCTCTCATCTTAGTTCTGCCCCATCTAGGTTCTCATCCATCTAGTTCTTTCCCACCTTGGCTCCTCTCCCATCTCCTTCTTTCTCATCTTGTTCTTCCTCATCTTGTTCTCCCCCATCTGTCTCTTCTTCATCTTCCATCTTGTTCCTCTGGTATTCTCTTTTAGCTTTTCAATCTAGTTCTTCCCATCTAGTCCATTCCTCTCCAGTTCTTACCCATCTAGTTCTTCCGTTCTCTATTTTCCTCTCTCTCTCCTCCTCTCAGTCTCCTTATTCTCTCCCTTCCCCCTAAGTCTCTCAGGAATCCAGTTATAAACCCAAGCAATAGCAATCCTCTGCCCTTTCGAGGTCATAAAGGCAGGTAAGAAGTTTCCTCAGGCAGTGACCACCAGGCTTTCTTTTACAACCCAAAATGGGAGTGGTAAAAGAGGAGGTCAACTGAGAGCTAATGACTGGTTAGTATATCAAAAAGGGGATCTATGTGCTCAGTCTATATTTTTAAAAGTGGTTAGGTAAGAAGTTATGGGTCTATTAGTAAGGTTGTATAAGAAAGGAGGGTCTCACCCTAAATTGCACAAGAAATAAAGCTATCAGCCTGAACTATGAGGCGTGTGTTGTTTCGTTTGGCCTTGGACGCTTGATAGGTATTTTAGATAAACACACTGTTAGGAGTTCTTGGAAGCACACATAACATTACAAGAAAATCACTATAGGAACCAGCTAATATATCTAAATATATCTAAAATATCACCAAGACTTCTT
This sequence comes from Peromyscus eremicus, assembly GCF_949786415.1. Classification (NCBI taxonomy): domain Eukaryota; kingdom Metazoa; phylum Chordata; class Mammalia; order Rodentia; family Cricetidae; genus Peromyscus; species Peromyscus eremicus. The sequence continues at coordinate 142,652,162 of NC_081416.1, read as the reverse complement.
AAGTCATGGCTTGACCTTCGGAAAAGTCCTTGACTTTTCCAAGTAGTGGCTTTTGTGATAGTAGCTGAATTCCATCACATTTTCCTGCGGCTTGTAGCACCCTGCTTCTCTGTATTAGCAGGTGACGCACTCCATTGTGTTGATCAGGATGAAGAAAACGCATGGCTAAAACCAATTGCCATTTGCAGCCTAAGTGTTGCAGTGGCACCTTCAAAAGGCTGAAGAGCCTTTGTTGAGTGTCCCAGAAAGACTGTGCCCTATGTTTCAGGCCTGTACTGAGCACTCTTCTGTCTGTGAGATTATGTATTGGGCTGAATCACTGTGTAATAATACCTTGGGCTCTGGCTCTGGCAGTGCTGATTTGCTAGAAAGGATACTGAGGAAGTACACTAATTGTTCACTTCCTGTCCTTGATCAACCTCAAGATCTGTGATTTATTTTACAGAGAGGCTGTTTCCATCAACATCCAGGCCTCCCTCCAACAGACTCACCTTGTACCTCTCTTGCTGGCTCATCAGTTCCTTGGGGCAAGTGTTGAAGCACAAGTGACCATTGCCGTGGCCATCCTCACAGGGGTTTATACTCTGATAATATTTGAGGTAACTACCATGACTGCTTCCTATGATCTACCAGTGCCTGTGCTCAGGTGGCCAGGACAGTTTGTTATGTTTGATAGACTCAGCTTTATTTGGTCAGGTTGGAGAGGTGTAATTTCTAAGGATTAGACTGTCCCTCATTCTAGAAAAGGCAACTGTCCCCAAGTAGTTGCTGAATCATAAGGACTGACCAAAACAAGATCAGGTGCGAGAGGACCAGAACAGCTTAGTGAGATGTCTGTAAGTTGCCATCTATGTATTTTATGATTGGATTTTTAATGTTGAGTTTTGAGTACTTATATATTTGAGATGCAAATGTACAAGGTTTTGCTGGATATACAGTTTGCAAATATTTTCTTTTAGTGTGCCTGATAAAGTTTGTGTGTCTTATAGATTATGATTTAGTGTTAAGTGTGAAAACTTACTGCTCAGCTGTAAGTTCCCTAAAATATTTAAAGTTTTAGCTTTGAGCTGATATCTGTGTACGTCATAGATGGAGGTTCATTTTCAGATCCATGGATATCCAATTATTCCAGCACCATTTATCAAGAGAGTTTTCTTTCCTCTGCTGAATTGCTTTTGTTCCTGGATAAAATTTTAAAAAAAGGCAGGGGGAGGTTTTTGCAGTGGCTGCAAAGATGGGTTAATGGTTAGAACATTTGTTGCAGAGGACCTGAGTTTAATCCCCAAAATTCACATAGAGGCTCACAGCTGTGCATAACTGCCATTCCAAGGGATCTGATCTCCTCTTTTTGCTTCAGTGGGTACCAGGAATGCACATAGTGCACAGACATACGCATGAGTGAAAAACACATATACATAAAATAAATAAATCTAAAAACCATTTAAAAAGCAATTAGGGCCTTTGTGGGGCATATTTCTCAGTTCCTTATCTTGGCACATCAGTTAAATTCCTATCCATCCCCCTCCCACACTGTCTCGATCACAGCAGGTGTGTCCTGTCTTCACATTGGAGGGAACCTCTCTCACTTGCTACATTTCCCCAAAGTTGTTCAGTGTGGTAGTCATTCTTTTTCCATATACACTTTATATGCTCTTATTGTCTGTGAACATGGTGTGTCTCTTAGATTTATTTTGATTTTTGTTTTAAAAAAATCATTGTACAGACCCTATTTGATTTTTGCTAAATCTTCATGTTTCCTTCCCTTTGGAACAGTTGTAAATAGCACTCCATTTTCTTCTGTCCAGATGTTCACTGCAAGCACATGTAGATGACTTTTCAGGTTAGTTTTGTGATCTGTTATTTTCCTGACCTCATTGGAGTTTATTTTTTTTTAAAATGGGATTCTTGAGATTTTGAAGATAGACCATCATAGTATGTGTAGTGGGAGTGGTTTTATTTTTTCCTTTCCAGTCTGTATCCCTTTAATCGCCCTCCTTTACAGTAGTCATAATAAAGTGGTGAGAGTGTGCTCTCGGATCACACAGGGAGGACTTCCAGCCTCCACCACTAGCAAGACATCAGCTGGTGTCCTATAGGCACTGTTTAAGAGATTGGGGAAATCCTTTTCGTCTCCAGCTGTATTGAGAAGTCCTTCCATAACTGGTGCTGGGTTTGGTGTGTACCTGTCTGTGTCAGTCCTGTGGTCATTTGATTTGTCTGTATTAGCTAACCGGTACACTAGATTAGATGGATTTATGTTAGGACATACACTGCAGCATACTTATGATATACAAATGTTTTTCCAAGTGACTGTGACTCCAATCGTGTTAGCATGTCTTTAGCACCACCCTGCAGATTTCAATCTTTGCATTTCAGCTCCATTTAGTTTTCTCTTTCCAAAAATTCCACATATATATTTTGTTATTATTTTCTTCTTATTTTTTGGGGGAAGGGTAGAGTATTGATTTATCATTCAGGCTGGCCTCAAATTCTTGGACTCAAGTGATCCTCTGGTCTCAGCCTCTTTGAATAATTGGGTCTGTACATACATGCTACCATGCCTGGCTTAGGTATGTGCTGTTTAATCTGTAAACTTCAGCATTTTTTCTGTTGTGTTTCAGTTATACAATTAGAGTTTGATTCCTGTATGGTCAGAGAACTTACCATACATCCAGTGTAAGCTTATTAATTTTTTATGGTTCAAGGTTTTTTTAATCTGATTTGATTTATATTTTGTGGACAGAAACGTAAAATTTCCTATTTTATGACATTAGTATAACTTGCACATAAAAATTAGCCAGGCGGATCTCTGTGAGTTTGAGGCCAGCCTGGGCTACCAAGTGAGTTCCAGGAAAGGCGCAAAGCTACACAGAGAAACCCTGTCTCGAAAAACCAAAAAAAAAAAAAAAAAAAAAAATTATATATGCAACAACTTGTGAAATTCAAACTCTGCCCTTGCTCGGTTTGTCCCCAGGTAAAGAATGAAAAGAAAGCTGTAGAAGTGTTAGAAAAGTTAACTTTTAGTTTGTGCTTCTATAACTTCTGTGCTTCCAGAATTTTGTAGAGTTCCTTCACAGGTGAGGGTTCCCGTGGGCAGCGGGAGCCTCTCCGGAAGTGACGTCAGCGTTGTACTTTTCCTGGGTTGCTCAAGGTCTTAATGCATGGAGGGAGACTCAGCAGATTCCCTGAGTCTGAGTCCAGGTTATTTCCCCAGAACTAGAGGCTCTGCAGACAGGTACCCTCAGCCTATGTTGCTGCTGTCTGATCCCACAGTCCTGAGGAAGCAAGTCCTGGGGTGAACCACTAATCCACCCACCCACCCACTATCCCTATACACTGCTGTGGCCACTGCTTCCCGGACCACGGTCATTGCTCTCTGTAGCTGTGGTCCCTTTCCTGGTCTTGCCTTACCTGTTCTGCATGAAAGCTCCCTGCCTGTTCGTCAGGGTTGAGGTCAGTGCCTTGAGGAGAACCTGGCATGGAGCTAGCTCAGTTATAAGCAAATATCCCAAGAGTGCCTGCAGATGTTTGAGACAGGTGTTGAGGTCTGAGCCTGGTCAGCCTGACCCCTGAGCACTGCTCACACCTTTTTTTTTTTTTTTTTTTTTTGCTCCTGACCCACGTGTAATTGAGCAGGAAACAAAGGCTCAGTTGGGATTCCTATATGTCTTTAATAGCTGGATAGGACAGAGCCACTTCAGGACATTCCTTGGATTTTTTATACCTCTGATCCTATAGCGGATGTAGAACTTATTGGTACTTCCTCGGTGTTATATTTCTCATCCTTGTAAAGTTGTCCTCTAGGAAAGCATAGAAGAACAAAGTTGGAGCAATCCTTCTAACTCTCATACTTTGATCTATAACTGGGCCTTGGCCTTAGAGAATTTCCCAGCATAGCATACTAAAAATTCTACCCTAGCTAAGGTCTGCAGACTGAATAAAATCATATTTAAAAAGTCTTAATGAAAAAGAATTCACAGCATAAAGGAGATAATGTGTTTCCCTGACATCCACCTTGGCTTCCTTTCTGCTGGAAACACAAAGGCTCTTTCCTTTACCCCCTTATCAAACAGAGGCAGAATCGTTCAGCCTCTGTGTGAGGCCAGGCTTCACTGCTCAGGTCTTTTTGTATTTGGCTTATGCATTTATGCAGCATTTGGTTTAAAAGCTGGCCATGATCTTCTGTACAGGCAGTGCCCTGTGTCTTCCTAACCTTATTCTGCCTGTGCTATGACCAGTCTCCAGGCACAGCCTGGCCTGCATATCTGTACTTCAGTCGAGCTTGTTAGGTCTGTCCACCTGACCTCCCTCACCAGCACCCTCCATAATCTTCAGACTTGGTCCGGGTCCCACATCCAGGCCTAGTCTGGGGAGCCCTGTCTATGCTATCTTCAACCTGAGTCTTGGGCCAGGACTGAAATCCTATACACCATCCCAATCCATGTGTCCCCTTGACCTTATCCTGGTCCACCATGCCCAACCTCCAGGCCTGCCCCATTCCAAAAATCCTGCGCACTAACCCAGCTTGGTGAGTCCACCTGACTCTTCTCTGCCTTCGCCTTCCTCAATCCTCATACCTTCCCCAGGCTCACAACCAGGGCCCTGGCTCAGACTGGTGCACTCTACCTATGCTCTACCCAGCCTCCAGGTTTGGACTGGGTGGCACATCCTTCGTGCTAGCCTTTTGTGTTCACATCAGACATATAACCAAGGAAAGAAGTCCAAATTTTCAGGTCTCATTGCAAAGAAAAACCAAAATCAAACCAAACCAAACCAAACCAAACCAAACCAAACCAAACCAAACAAAAAACCAAAAAAACAAAACCTCCACAAAAAAAAAAACCATAAACAGCATGAAAGGTTAAGATAGTAAGCACGTCTCCTGCAAAATCTACAAGTCTTGTAGAAATGTTCTCCTGTGAGAATTACCTCAATGAACCCCCAAGACCAGAAACATGAAGGAACAATCATAAACATAATCAAAGAATTAAGAAGTTTAAAGATGCACCAAGAAATAACTCAACAAACTTAAAGAGAATAAATGCCTGAGTGACATCCAAAAACCACAAATATAGGTTGAAGGAAATGACAAAAACAATCCAGGATTTGAAAACTGAATTCACTAAGGATATAGAAATATTGAAGAAACTCAAGATGAAATGAAGATGGGATTGAAAAACTCAACAACCCAATTAGAAAACCCAGGGGAAGGGATCAAGCAGAAGACAGAATATCTGGACTCGACGATAAAGTGCAGGAATTAGACCACTCAAGCAAAGAATATGAAAAAAAATCAAAAGAGACTCAGGAAAGGGATATTCAGGAACTGGGAGACACTGTGAAGAGACCAAATCTTCAAATTATGGGTGTGAATGAAGGAGAAGAATCTCAGGTCAATAATCATAGAAGAAAACTTCCTCAAACTTAGGAAAGCAATACACATACAGATACAAGAAGCACACAGAACACCAGACAGACAAGATCAAAATGAAACTCTCCATGGTGTATCATAGTCAAAACATTGAATATATAGAATAAAGCAAGAGTATTGAAAGCTGCAGTTGAAGAAACCCAAGTCCCACACAATGCAAACCCATCAGAACAATTTTTTTTTTCTCAGTGGAAACCTTAAAGCCAGAAGAGCCAGGAGCAATGCACTGCAAATTCTAAAAGACCATGGATGCCAACCTAAACTACTATAACCAGCAAAACTATTTGCCATAGTTGAAGGAGAAATAAAAGCCTTCCATGACACAAACAGGCTAAAGGAGTTCATGTCTGCCAAACCAGTGCTACACTGGTTTGGGGCGGTGGGGAGGGGAGGGAGGTCATCCACTATGATCAAGTTGGTTTTAACCTGGAGATACATGAATGATTCAACCTACCTAAGCCAACAAATGTAATCAATCATACAATCATCTCAATAGAACAGAAAAGGCCTTTGACAAAATCCAACATGGCTTCATGATTATGGTCCTAGACACAGGAGGACTAGAGGGAATATACCTCAACGTAATAAAAGCTGTATATCACAAGCACATACCCAACAGTATCCTAAATGGAGAAAATCATGAAGCAACATCGTTAAATTAAGGAATGAGACAAGACTATGCACCACCTCCACTTCTTTTCCATACAGTACTTGAAATGTCATCTGGAATAATAAGACAAGAAGAGAAGGAAATTAAAGGAATACAAACAGTAAAGAAGTTAAGTTATTCCTAACTGTATATGGTATGATATTGTACAGAAGGGATTCCAAAAATGACACCAGAAAACTTGAAAAATGATAAACAATTTTATCAAAGTTGGATACAAAATCAATAGCCTTTCTATACACTACACCAGACATGCTGAGATGCAATCATGGACACACTGAAATTCACAGTAGCTCCAAAGACAATAGAATACCTAACTAAGGAGGGGGAAGACTTCTACAATAATAATTTTAAATCTCTGAAAGTTAGAGCTTGAGGAAATGACAGAATTTGGAAAGACCTCTTATATACATTGATTGGTAAAATTAATATTATGAAAAATAGCCATTCTACAAAAAGCAATTTATGGATTCAGTGCAATCTCAATAAAAAAATCCCCATGACACTATTCACAGAAATAGAAAAAAGATCTTAAAATTCATGTGGAACAGCAAAAGGCCACAGATAGCCAAAGCAATCCTGAGCAAAAAGAATCAATGTTGGAGGGATATCTATTCTAGATTTCAAGATATAAAAGCAATATAGTACTGGCATAGAAACAGACAGGTAGACCAATGGAATAACACAGAATAACAAAACATGAGCACACATAACTATAGTCATCTAATATTTAACAATGATGCCAAAAACATACAGAAGAAACACGGCATCTTCAATAAACAGTGCTGGAAAACTGGAAGTCCACATCCTGGACATAAATCAACTCCAAATGGGTCAAAGACCTTAATGTGAACCCTCAAATGTCAAAAGTGCTCTAAGAAAACATAGGCAGAATCCTAGGAGATGTGGGTGTAGAAAAGGACTTTCTGACTAGGACTCAATTTGCCCAGAAATTAAGGCCAACGATGGACAAACAGGACCTTATGAAACAAAAAAGGTTTTGTACAAGAAAGGAAACTATCAGTCAGTTGAAGAGGAAGCCCAGAGAAAATCTTTGCCAGATATCTATTTGCTAGAGGATTAATATCTAGAATATATAAAGAACAAAACAACAATGGGAAAAAATGAACAAAACAGAATCAACAAAACAACCCAATTAAAAATGAGCTGTATCTTTGAACAAAGAGTTCCCAAAAGGAGGAACAAAAATGGCCAAGAAATAGCTCAAAAAGAGTTCATCATCTTTAGCAGTTAGGGAAATGAAAATGAAAACTCCCTAGTCACAATGGCTAACATCAAGAAAAGCAACTGACCAAACAAACAAACAAACAAAAACCACCAGCAACAAGTGTCAGCGAGGATGTGAAGAAACAGGAGCCCTCATTCACTACCCGTTGGATTGTAAACTGCTGTAGCTACTATGGAAGTCATCATAGAAAATTCTCAAAAAGCTAAAAATAAATCCATTATTTGACTCAGTTATACCACTCCATGACATATTCCCAAAGGACTCACATCCTACTCCACAGATATTTGCTTAGCTACGTTCTTTGTCACCCTATTAGCGGTAGCCAGAAGCTGGGAGGTGGTGGTGCACACCTTTAATCCCAGCAGTTGGGAGGCAGAGGCAGGTGGATCTCTGTGAGTTCAAGGCCAGCTGGTCTACAGAGTGAGTTTCAGGATAGTCAATACTACTCAGAAAAACCCTGTCTGGGGGGAGAGGGGGAGACAGGAAATGGAACATCTTAAATGTTCTTCAAGTGATGAATGGGTGATGAAAATGCTGTGCATATAAACAAAGGAATACTATTCAGTTATAAAAAATGAAATCATGAAACTTGCTGGTGAATGGATGTAACTAGAAAATATTGAGTGAGATGACCCAGACTCAGAGATTCAAGTGTGACATGTTCTTTAATTCATGGTTCCTAGCTCTAGATCTTTATATGTGAGCATATAACCACATAACCACAGAAACCGGGGAAGTTAAATAGGACCTGGGGTGAGGTCTAGAGAGAGGAAAATCAGGAATCAAATATATGAAGAGGGAAATGGGAAAAATGGGGGAGAGGCTTTAACTTGAGAGGGATAAATAACTCTGTGTTGTTTGAAAAATCTACAAGGAATCTTACTAGTTTATATTTACCCAAAATTACAATACTCTATATAATACACACTTAAATGTTAAATGAAGTTAGGCTACTTGAGGTGATAACACTTTTCCCAAGAATCATAGACCATTTTATGAAATTCCCAGTATCAGATGTGAGAAACCTCCTTTGGTCAGGGGAAACAATATAGGTTATTCATTTGCTCTTGTTTGAATCCTCAAAGTTGAAAGTTCAGAACTCAGAGGAATCAAGCTGGCTCTGACCCAAAAGCCTCTTCCCTGAGAACTAGTACTTTCCTAGTACTGGAAGGTGCTATGCAAGCTGCCAAGGGAGTAAAGTAATCAACGGTCCTACCCAGCTGTAATGCCTATGGACCACAGCAGTAACCAACATGCAATATAGCCTTAAAGGTGTAATAGGGGCACTTACAGTCTTGGCAGTAACCAACATCTGTCTCATTGGACTCATGGCCCGATTAATAGGAGGGAAATCATGCCTTATACTTTAAATGCAGCCAACTACAAAAGGACACATCTTTGGAGAGGGAGGGAGGAGGCTGCACTTCAAAATGTAATGTGCACAGCACAATGTTGGTCCGAGCAGTAGCTCCGAGCCAGGTTGTCTAAGTTTTCTTTTGTAATGGTTTGCAGAGCTGAAACTCAAACACCACCTGCGGCCAATTACTGTTCCCCTAACTCCCTGTGCATTTGTTTGTCTTCAAGCTTCTTTTTACTATTGTTCTACCCAACAAGTTTTCTCCTTTACCTATTTCCAAAGATCCTTCCTTTTCTTCTTTGAAGAAGATTTTAGAATTTCAGGAAAACTGATGAATTGGCTTACTTACACAGGTATTGTTAGTGAAGTCAGCTTTCCTGTCCAGAGGGTTTCAGTCCACCTGAGGGTTTTAGGTCATCAACTCTTCAGTCTTAATGGTGTTAGAACCTTCTTGAAGCCAGAAGCTTTTGTTCCTGAACATGAAGATAGTGAATTGGCTTGAGTAGTAGAGGGCCAGAGGAAACAGTGCAGGAAGGACCACAGTGAGACTTGGAGAAAAAGATAATGGTGTGGATAGCCAGCAGAGGAACCAGTGCAGGAAGGACCACAGTGAGACTCAGAGAAAAAGATAATGTGGATAGCCAGCAGAGGAACCAGTGCAGAAGGACCACAGTGAGACTCAGAGAAAAAGATAATGATGTGGATAGCCAGCAGAGGAAACAGTGCAGAAGGGCAAGCACCATATTTACACTCTTTGAGAAGCTGGACCTTGTCACCAGGCCTTCCATAGATGAAGAATTATAACACACAGAAGTCACATCACTTGTACAAAGTCCTTGGGCCAGTAATGGCAGAGTGAGAGATTTAATGGCTGCCTTTGGAGTCTATGCTTCTCCCCAGGTATAGTGCTTCTCAAAGGACACAAAACAAATAACAGAACCTGATGTCTAGCCAGAGCCTTGAGCATGGGTCAGACTAATAAATTTGCATGGACAGACTAACAAACACCCATCCTTAAGATGGTTACATGAAGCCGGGCGGTGGTGGCGCACGCCTTTAATCCCAGCACTTGAGATCTCATGCTTTGCTTGGAAAGCACACACACCTTTAATCCCAGGAAGTGACATGGCTGGGTGGAGAATGGTATATAAGGCATGAGGAGACAGGAACTAAGCAGCAGTTCAACTGAGACCTTCAGGGGTGAGGACTCAGAGGCTTTCAGTCTGAGGATTTGTGGAAACAGGATTGGCTGAGGAGTTGGCAAGGTGAGGTTGGCTGTGGCTTGCTCTGTTTCTCTGATCTTTCAACTTTCACCCCAATATCTAGCTCCAGGTTTTCATAATATATATATATATATAAAATCACCTTTTAAGATTCATGTTACAGGCCTAACCTTTCTCGTATATCCTGAGGTTCATGAGTTTGTTTCTCTGAGGACTGAACATTCCTAAAAGTGGGGGCAGGTGCCTCCAGCCAGCTAGGACAAACTCTGATGACGTGAGGGTACCACACCTCATTCCTTGCCATCATCCAGTCTTTGTATCTCCTCATCCAACCTCCTCTAGGAGACAGTTCTTAGAGTCACCTGCTAGAGTGAGCGCAGCAGCCACACACCTCAGGCAGAGGCAATACTTCATGAGGCTCAGTCTCACAACATGGGTTATGAGGACTGGCCTAGCTCCTTTCTCCCAAGTGTGGCAGCCACCACTCGGCATCTGCCGGGGACCAGCCTCAGCAGTTTCGGGGGTCCAAAGGATGGGATACCTGGAAGGCACAGCAATGACTCAGAGACAGTGCTCATGCGAGCTGACAGGTCACTTCCGACTTCTGCAGTTGCTAAGTAGCTTCTTTGCTACAGCGTCTTTAGCCTGCCTAGGTTCTTTTAGCTTCTGCCTTTGCCCTGGTAACCTCAGTCTTTTATTGTCATAAGCAAGGGGAAACAGAAAAAAAGGGGAAATCACCCAATACAAAATATTCTCATGATTCCAAAGGTTATTCTTAGAAAATCACCAATATATTCTTCATCATCTTTTACTAAACACAAGAACTATCCCAAACTTAACACCGAAGCAAGCATAATCTATTTTTATTATTAATGATTATACAATCTTCTGAGCACTTGACCTAGAGGCTAGCAACATGCAATTTCACAAAAAAAAGGTAAAAATAAGAACAGTGGTTAATATACCAGACAGTCATTTCCTTCTCACACAGCCTGCTCCGACCTCAAGACCCCTGTAGCCACCTAAGTTCCTCCTCAGCAAACACCAAGCCCCATGACTGGTGGGCCACAATGACCTCAGACAAGAAATCTGTCCCTGCAAGTCAGCAACTTCTGTCCTTCTATATCCCAACAATTCCAAGGAAGACCTGATCCAATTTTCAGAGCTTCCATGAAAGGAAGCTCACCTTTCCTGGCAGCTCTTTTCAATGCAGGAACCCAATAAAGCTTGCAGCAATCACTCCAACCATTGCCACATTGTCTCCACACTCCTTCAGGAGGAGTCAAAATATCAGGATTAAAGTTGCCGTCTCCCTTTCCTGGTGGAGGCCACCATTTTCCTCCTATTCTAGGTTCCTACACTTCCCATTTATCATCCCATCTATATGTTACTCCATCCACAGTCTTCAGCCAATACCCCTTAGGGTCTCAAGTTTCACACAATGCCCTTGGAATAGCCTCAGAAACTGAATTATTCATCATGGCCAATTTTAATCCAGTGTGTTGATACACATCATACCATGTGCTATAGTTGACCACACATTCGGTACAGTTTATCCAAGCCTGAAAAACTCCCCCAGGCTTCAGGTTCTTTCCCATGACCTGCATAACTGCCTTAACCCCAGCCTGGGTGATCATCTCTGTATAATTTCCCGTGAAATTTACTTCACTCCTTTCCTGTATCACAGAAATCACCATTGGTCTAGAAACACAGAACATGAAGATCAAATAGAAGAAAAAGACTAGCATTACAAGAAGTAATTATAGGGAGGAGAACATGACATGTGCATGGCATAAAACATGACCTTGGAACACGTAGGCATTTCTGCCTTGGCCCTCTAGAGGCATGCTAAGCAGAAGATCCAGAGGGGAACACACGGAGGGTTGATGGTCCACAATCTTGGGTCCCCTTTTCTCCAATCTCTGCTGGCAGCACGTCAGCTATCTTATATGCCATCCCCGGCAGGCATCCAGACATGTAGCAAACAATGCAGCTATCCACCTTCTCTCTCACTGAAGTGCCTTCGCAAGTGGGGAGGGGACAGGATGGCAGGGTGTGGTTCCTGAGCCCCTCCCTGTTATTGTCATCTTGATCTAATTTATGAATGTCTTAGAATTTCAGTTTGCCTTAAAAATATATTCAGACTTAAGATGACCGGGTAATCTTCCTTGAGCTGTATTAATAAATGGGCCTGTGAAGATAGGGATATACATATGGAATAATGAAACACAAGATAGTGACTAAGTTTGGGTTTTATTGTTGTGAAGAGACACTATGACCATGGTAACTCTTATAAAGCAAAACATTTAATTGGGACTGGCTTACAGTTCAGAAGTTAAGTCCATTATCTTCACGGAGGGAAGCATGGCAGTGTGTGCTGGAGAAGGAGCTGAGAATTCTACATTGGGATCCACAGGCAGCAGGCAGAGATTGTCACACTAGGTGTAGATTGAGCATCTGAGACCTCAGAGCCTCTTCCCAGTGACCACTTCCTCCAACAAGACCACATTTCCTAATAGTGCCATTCCCTCTGAGTCTATGAGGGCCATTTTTGTTCAAACTACCATAGATAGTCTCTCTGTCCTTGGTCATGTGCTAGTCTCTAGGACATGGGATGGTGGCTACTCGCTAGTGACCAGTGTGAAGTCACTGGTCCATATGTGTATGGAACGGGAAGGTCTTAAAGGCATCCACTAACTATGAAGTCCCACATTCTTAAAACACTGTCAAGTATATGAATGGCTCACCTCTGCCTGAATTCAGAGAGTGTACCACTTTATATCTGAGATACAATATTTAGCACTTAGGATTATTCCACATCAAACCTCATTTTCTAGCTGTTTCTTGCTACCAGGACAAACTTTGAGATCCTGACTTGTGGTAATTTTACTTTATCTGCAAAATACAGAAACTTCTCAGTTTCTTGTGAAAGAGAAAGGCAGCTGTGTGTGTGTGTGTGTGTGTGTGTGTGTGTGTGTGTGGTGTGCAGATGGACTGTATTGGTGGGATATGCTATTTCTCTGTACACTGTGTGCACAGCCCAGGCTGTTGTTCATTGGGGCAGGTAACTAGAAAGTAGTAATGGTGCCCTGCTGGCCCACGTGAGGCTTGTGCTGTCTTTACATCTACTGATGAGATGTACTTTTGCACCGCTTCCCAGCTGGGTCCCCTCTGTTATTCTTACCTTCCACTGTCTCCCACTAAGGAAGAGTTTTCTGGCAACTTTGTAAGTGACAAGTCAGCTCAATGGGAGGATGCTATGGCCCCCAGGATGCACAGTGAGCCACCCCACTTTCCTTCAAATTTGTACATGGTCATGTGCTAGGATGTGAGTACAACTGTAGGAAAGAGGTAGAAATGGTCCCTGACAGGAAGAAAGGACTCTCTGTCTCATGTGGCTCCAGTGCTGTCTACTCCCGGTCTTCACATGTCCCCATTTGTGGCCCTGTGGCTGTAGGACTCACACCTTTTCACGAGGGACAGGCCATGGGGGAGGAGCTACTCTTTTTGGGCTTGACAAGGCCCTCTTGGGTCCTGCCTTCTGTGTTACATACTCGAGCCTGGTTAGTTTCATACAGTGCAGTTTAGTGTATTTTAAGGATACAGTTACATGAGAAACCAGATTTTGTTGGTACCTACACCTTCTAAGTGGATCTGTGGGGGAGTGGATAGCTATTGTGAATCCCCACAGCTAGGGTCGTAGCTATGCATTCTTTGATTCAGCTCTGTAGCTGAGCTTTCATTGAGACCTTTCTGATATGTAATAGGACTTTGTACCCCATGAACTTAGTACTGAGAGATTCTGGGACACAGTTCTCCCGAGTTTTTCCTTTTGATGACCTATACAATCTCTCCTCTCAGGTGACACAGGGTTACTTAGTGAAAAACTGGAGTCTGTAGTGTGGTTGACCTGGGAACACTCTCCTGTCTACAGTTTATAATTGTGTGACCTTGTCTGCATGGTTTCAGATCTTCAGCTCGGAAACCACAGCCAGAAGTTTCTGTGTGTTCAACAACTGTACCAGATCATTTCTTGTAGTCCATAAAAACTCCAGGATCTGTGATTCTACAAAATAGTAGCCAGGCAAAGAGAATTAACTTAGATTTTGGAGGGAAGAACCTAAAAAATATTGAATTTTAGAATACTTGTTCTCTGTTGTATACAGCATGTGAGGAGTCTTATTATGGGACCTATCAGATAAATCACAGAGATCATCAAGCACAAAGATCAAAACATGACAGCACACACAGGCCAGAGAAGTAGCCTCCAGAAGAAGTGACAGACACAGTGGACTGGGCATTCCATGTGGCTGCAACCCAATGCAAGTGCTTTGGAGAGATAAGGCCAGGAGAAGGACATCAGGGACATATACTAGGTCCTCCCATGATAATTTCCTCACATCAGCTCTATTCCGTAATAGCTTTTTGCCCTTTAAAGCCTCTTACCTCAGGTCTAGGAGCTGATTACAGCATGAAGGTCAGACACAACAACCTACCGTGGGCGTTCTCTACCATTCCTACACATCTCAATTGAGGCTACTCATTACAACACATCACCACCCTGGGAAGGAGAGAGGGAGGTGGTAGGCTCTGCAGGGAGGTCTTATGGGGCAACCTCACACCTCAGAGGCAATTGTTAATGAAACTGCCCATTCATTAACAGGTTCTGGAACCTTCCTCTCAGCCTTTACAGTTCCATGGTCTACAATCCACCAGTACCTCTCACAGCTCCATATTCTAGCACCCACTAATATCCCTCACAGCTCCATATTCTAGCACCCACCAATATCTCTCACAGCTCCATGTTTTAGAACCCATCATTATCCCTCACAGCTCCATGTTGTAGAACCCATCAGTATCCCTCACAGCTATGTGCTCCAGCTTGTATCCTCAGTTATTCACAACTCCATGTTCCAGCGCCCACCCTATTCCTTTACAGTTCGATCTCCAACATTCTGCTGCCCATGTGTCAACCGTAATCTCTAACAGATCAGTGTTCTAGCATTCACTTAGTCTTTTAGAGCTCCATGATCCAGAGCCTACCTCAATCCCACCCAGACTCGTGTTTCAGAACCTGTATGCATACCATATATCTCTGGATTCCAGAAAATGCCCAGATTTCTCTCAGTCACATATTCCAGAGCCTATCATCAATCCCTCACAGTCCCAGCAGCCACTCATTCCTCCATGTTCCAAACTCAATCCCTTATAGTACGGTCTGTGTCTACCCCAACCCCTCACAGATTTGTGCTATACTCTGCCCCCACTCCCTCACAATTGCACGTTCCAGTAGCCAAACCCCGTTGTTCCTCAGAGTCCCATGTTCTAGAACTGAGCACGCCAGTCCCTCATAGTTCCATGTTCCAGCATTTGACCTTAGAATCTTACATTTCAGACACCACTCTAATCCCCCACTGTCCCTACACCCAATACCCTACAGTTCAGTTTTCCAGAATTCACTCCCAGTTCCTCACAGCTCTATATTCCAACATGAACTCATACCTATGGTTCAATTACCCAAGCTCCTTAGGCACATCTTTAGTGTAACAGGTGACTCCCTGCCAATGTCTTTATAATGTAGAAGTCATATTATTATCTTATTTCTTCCATTAGTTATTTGAGGTCTTTTTTTTTAAAAAACCTCAGTAGCACTCTGCTTTGGACCACTTTATGTTTTAGTATATTAGCCAGTGTCTCTCAGTGGCTTACTGTTGACTTTGTTGTAACTTTCCAGGCTCTGCTTGATCTGCTTTGCATGTGAGGCAGGGTGTAAGTCTACAGAGCTGTTTTCAAATAAAGGCAAATGCTATGGGGACATGAAAATGGATACACGGCACCTTCAACTCTATCCACCTGTAATCTGACATTTCCCAACTGCCCGGTCCCAAATAATCACTCAGAGGCTTATACTAATTACGAATGCTTGACTGATAGCTCAGACTTGTTACTAGCTAACTCTTACATTTAAATTAACCCATAACTCTTATCTATGTTTAGCCATGTGGCTTGGTACCTTTTCTCAGTATGACATTCTCATCTTGCTTCTCTGCAGTTGCTGGTGACTCTCTGACTCTATTCTTCTTCTTCCCATCATTCTTAGTTTGGTTGCCCCACTTACACTTCCTGCCTGGCTACTGGCCAATCAGTGTTTTATTAAACCAATTCTAGTGATAAATCTTTACAGTGTATAAGAGGATTATTCCACAGCATCCACCCTCAGCATTTGTTGGGGCTGTACTTATGGCTTCAGCAGGGCTGATATTACCCCTTGGGTAATACATGTGAGGCCTGCAGCTCTCAGAAAAGCACTGTTATTACTAACCGTTTAGGGTCCTTTTGCACTAGGGTACACACTGTAGTAGGTGAGGAGATGCTCTTCCAGTGCTGATGGTTTAGATTTTTGTGTGTCCAAGCCTAGGTATTGTACTAACAGATTTATAGGTTTACAGATCTAATCTCTAAGGTTAAATGATCTGGACCAGTGGGTTGTTTTTTAGTGACAGGGTCCTAAGGGGGAATGAAGACCAAGAGATGAGAGTATAAGAAGACAGGAAAATTTGGGACTGGGAGGTCTCACATAAGCTAAGACTTATGCCAAGTAAGTTTTAAGAAGTACAGCATTTCATATACAGTTTTAAGGTGAGAAACAGGATGAAGTCAGCATAAAGCGAATGTTGCACGAGGAGATACAGAACATCTCCAAGGTGTCAGAGACTGAGCATATGGCCTTGATAACTCAAGTCTCTTTGGTGGGGGCTGGGGGGGGGAGGATAAATTCACAGGAACCTTAATATCTTTGAGGCCCTGGCCCCAGCCCCAGACTGGTCCTTGCCAAGTCTGCCCCTGGGCAAGGACACAGAACTAGGTTCCTTTTGTCCTCTCATCAGGGCCTCTGAGAAAGCTTGGTTTGGTATGGCTCTCAACAACTAAAGGCATTTGACAGCACTTAAAGGCTTTAGGAGAGGTTTATGGCTCTGTGTGAGGTAGATAGAGACGTACTGCTAAGGCTGTAATCCCTGGCATCCTTGGGACTTCGCAGCTACTGCAGTCCTCAGCTTTCAACAGTAGCCAGTGTCAGCAGCAGACAGTAGCAAGCAACCAGTGTTGTTCTCAAATGAGACTTGGATTCTGGGACCCCCGTTCGACAGCAGCGTTAGAGTCTCGGATAGCCAGAGCTGTGGCTTTCAGGCCTTGCCCTGTCAGGACCCTCAGCCCCTAACAGTGGCTCACGGTATGGTTCTCAAGCCTTCAGCCCTTCGTGCGTGGCCACTCCTGAGAATGCTTTTAGTGATCAGGCCACATTTTCTCTTCTCCGCCCCTTCACAGCCTTCTTTCCTTGTTTCCTCGGCGCACCGCCCTCTCTTACCATTGCCCTAACTCTCTCAGCCCCTGCTATTCCTGCTGCCTCTGCTCCTTGATTTCATCATGGCTGCTCTCTGGACTTCAGCAGCTGTCAAGTTAACATTACTGCTGTTGTCACTTCTACCACTGCCCTTACGGCTGTGGCTACATCCGCCTCTTCATGGCCCAAGTTTAGCCTGACCTTCTAACGGTGAACATCGAAAGGAGTTCTGGAAAGGCCATTTGGGAGAAACCTCTCATTTGGCCTCATGATGCAACACCAGGAGGCACACAACACTGAAGGGTCTTCCAGCTGCCTTGAGAATTGAGTGAAGCACCCAGAGAATGGGTGTGACAAGAGTGTTTGCACCAATCACAGAAGACAGTTATGTAAATGAATGCCTGTGTGTGCATTTATCTCAGTGCAGGGCAAACAGGATCAGCTAGAGTTGACCAAGGCTGGTCTTGCTTAGAGCCCTTCCTTCCTCTCTCCCTCCCTTTTTCCCTCCCTTCTTTCTTTTTGAGAAAAAAGTTCATGTAGCAGGCTGCTCTTGACCTCACTTTGCAGCTGAGGATTACCTTGAACTCCCGATTCTCCTGTCTCCCACATCCCAAATTCTAGTAGAACCAGGTTGTCTGGAATGCTTACAACCGAAGTGTGTCTCCAGGTGTGGTGGTAGTAGGTCCTCCGCAACTGCTAAAGTGTCCTCAGAGTGCTTATGAGGTGTATAAAAACGCTGGGCTGCCGGGCTGTGTCAGTGCGGCCAGGGGCCAGGAAAGTGACTGCTGGATTAACTGCTCCCCACTCCAGACTGCCAGGCACAAGGAAGGGACTAACTACCACATGGCCACTCTTGACAGCTCTAATCGTTTGCAGAAAATATTAAAAAAGATGTTTAAAGATTTAACTAAACCTCCACAAAACTAACAACCTCAACACCATTAGCACCTAGTAGTATTTAT
Organism: Peromyscus eremicus; assembly: GCF_949786415.1. Lineage (NCBI taxonomy): Eukaryota > Metazoa > Chordata > Mammalia > Rodentia > Cricetidae > Peromyscus > Peromyscus eremicus. Next base: position 142,633,931 of record NC_081416.1, on the reverse strand, counting down.
CAGTCTTGACTAGTGCTTATATCCTGCTCCAGTGTACCAGAGAAAGGAATCCTCTGATTTATTTCATCAGAAGGACATGCAGTTCTCCATTCTTGCACCCATTCATCCCATCTTTGGGAAGAGAGAGAATGAGACAATGTTTCACTGTGTAGCCCAGGATGACTGGAACTCAGTGTGTAGACCAAGTTGCCTAGAACTCATTATGTAGACCAGACTGCCTGGAACTCACTGTGTAGCCAGGATACCAGGAACTCAGTGTGAATCTCCAGCCTTAGACATCCAAGGGGGCTGATATTACAAATGTGAGTACCACACCCAGCTTCCTGATGGGCCTTGAAAGACGATTTTAGCCAGAAGCTGGGTTTTCAAGAACACTGAAGAGCATATGCCCACTAGCAGAGGGGACACACACTTGAATAGGGAGAGGCACTCTTCACCTGTGATTCTCCAGGACCACTGGCGGCTTCTGCACTGTGGAGTCCTGTGTTAGATTAAAACTGCTAACAAGTTAAAAGACTCAGGATTGCTGGAGCACACCGCATTTTATCTGTTTGCCACGAGACTTGACATTTCAACAGCCAAAGGTTGCTGCAGCTCCACAAGGCAGTTTTAAGGCCAGATGTCACAGAAAGTCCCTTAGCCCTGGTTCATGTCTGAAGATGGGGTGAGGCAGATGTTGGAATTCATAGCCACTCTCCAGCTACATGACCGCACATGCGCTGTCCAGTAGCCAAGCAGTAGGCTTAGTCATCCCAGGGCCTTATGTTCTACGTAATCTGATCACGTCATTTGGGAGCAGCGTGATCACGCAATCTATGCGCATGCATGGCATAGCTACGTAAGCCCACATGCGCATGTGCAGGGGGAACCTATAAAAAGCAGGTTCCATCTATCCCTCCTCTCTCTTCCTACACGAACTTTCCATAGGCCTAAGCATCACCTTCTGTTCCTTCCCCTTAATAAACTCTTAGAGTGGGTTCTGTTGAACCTCGTGGCTTTTCTTGCACAGTAAACAGGACTGCTTAATGAATAACACTGTACCGCTTAATAAATAAATAACAGCAGAGGCCAGAAAAAAAACTGGTTCCAAGTAAGGGTGAGGATTAGGGTCTGAACACTGATGTGATTTGAAATAAGCAACTTGATCTATATTTGATAATATTCGCTTTCCTATTCTCTTCCCTGTTGCTTCTGCTTGGATTGCTGTAGGCTCATGTTATCATAGTAGCCAGCATGCGGCGTCTATTTATAGAGCAGATCATAGAACATGGACCTATAAGTCGTTACTTAGATCTGAGCTTCTTGAACTCTTTCCTGCTTACAATCTGTTTTCACCAAAGGAATTTTCACACAACTCTATGAATACAGGTGCATAAAATTGGTTTGCAAATCAAGCATTTACAGGCAATGAATCATAAACAAATTTATTTCAAAAACAGTTCTTCTGTATAATATAATTTTAAAGACATTAGCAAATGTCTATACTAACAAGATAGAGTTGCTTATCACTTACATAAAAATTAAATCTTGGATGACTATTTGAAACTGCAAGATGAGGAGTATCCTCAATGCTTTTCAGAATCTGTCCATACTTTGATTTTATATTGATCAATGCTGAGAACGATGCTTCACAAAAAGTATATGGTACAAGATGGTAGAAATAAATAAATTTAGGGCCATTTCAGACATGGCTTGAAATTTTGTCCTAATCCCAAGTCAAAATGTATTTGACTTTTAAAGTGAAAGTTAGGTCAGCAACTTGAACAATTTTCAAAATCAAACACTCTAATACTACGAGCTCCAAAGATTTTCTAATTTGATTCTTACACACTGAGGAGTGACAGTATTAACATAATACCTTTGCATTCTGTAGGGAAGCAATTGTTTCTGTAAGCATGGAACACTTACATACAGTTAAAGCACGGCAGTCTGTAGCCTGCAGTAGTAGCAAGGCTGGCTGGGCTGCCTCAACAGGCATCGTGTGACAACACTTCATACAACACAGCCTTGCACTGACAGACACACCTCAGGCTCATTCGATCTTGGTTTTGAATTTTTTGTTTGTTGTGTGTTCAGAAGCTGCCTTTTCTTGTTACCAACTGTCACATTCTGTTACACAACTCCATGTGGGTTTGAGATTCACAGTTTAAGGAGCTGGGACCTAGATTACAGGCTGTGCGATTAAAGAATTTACTTACCACCTTTGAAGTCCATTGCAGTACATGTCAGCGGAAGGGATGGCTCATGCTAATGGAGGCCTGATGATTAGCATTCAAAGTTGTGAGACATACAGCTTCCAGAATAACTAAAAACAACCAAAACCATTTCCCCTGCATTATCTTGCATCCTGTGAGGATCAACTCTGTGAGCTCATTGAGAACACTAGTGTTTCATTATGGGTTTTGAGGGTCATCTTGGGTGTCTGTACTCCGTAACAGACATAGAAAAATACAGGGGGAAATTGGAGCTCACAAAAGCTGTCTCTAAAGTGGTCTGAGACTTCTGCGTTAAGTGCACTGATGTGAAGACTCCACAAAATTACAGAAAATGTTTAAATTCTTATCTTTTGTGAGGCTTCCACAGGCTTTTAATGTCAAGTGCATTAAGAGGCACTTTTGATCAATTGGAATAATTCTATGTAATGCCTTTTGAACACAAAATCAGAGCCGTCTGTATCCTCATGCCCTCTGCTAAGAAATGGAAATAATTTAAATGTCCACTAGTTGATAAGTGGGCAAAACCCGTGGAACACAGACACAATGGAATACTACTCACCCATAAAATAAATGGAATTCTCTCCTTTGCAACAACATGGGTGGAACTGGAGATCATTACATGAAGTGAAAGAAGCAAGACACAGAAAGAGGCAAGTTCTCCAGTGAGCTCCCTCATAAGAGGAACAGAAAAAGGTTGACAGTGTTGTGTAGTTAGTGGTTACCAGAGCCTGGGGAGAGGAAAGAAGTGGGGAGATGGGGAGATGTTGATTGGAGAAAATAGTTCTGGTACAAGGTGCACAACAGGTGATGGTGGGCTGTGAAAACATGCACGGGGTGATGGTGGGCTGTGAAAACATGCACGGGGTGATGGTGGGCTGTGAAAACATGCACGGGGTGGTGGTGGGCTGTGAAAACATGCACAGGGTGATGGTGGGCTGTGAAAACATGCACGGGGTGGTGGTGGGCTGTGAAAACATGCATGGGGTGATGGTGGACTGTGAAAACATGCACAGGGTGATGGTGGGCTGTGAAAACATGCACGGGGTGATGGTGGGCTGTGAAAACACACACAGGGTGATGGTGGACTGTAAAAACATGCACAGGGTGATGGTGGACTGTGAAAACATGCATGGGGTGGTGGTGGACTGTGAAAACATGCACGGGGTGATGGTGGGCCGTGAAAATATTTCAAAGAGCAGAAGGAAGGATTTGGGGGTACTTTCTTTCTCTTTCCTTTTTGGGACAGGATTTAACTCTGCAGCCATAGTTGTCTTAGAACTTGCTATGTAGACCAGGATGGCTTTGCACTCACAGAGACCTGCTGGCCTCTGCCTCTCAAGAAGTGGAATTAAAGTCGTAAGTCACCACTCCTAGCTTTGAGGTGTTTTGAAGACCAAGAAATGCAAAGTGCTTGAGGAATAGACGTATCTATCTAGCAGACAGATATAATAGACAGGGAGACATGAACATCACAGAGTACATATGGATGGAAACATCACAAGACAGTCAATAAATGTGTACATTGTTTATAAGCAAGATCACATAGGGTTTGCCTCTTATTTTTACCTGGTATATACAATTTGTATCTCTACTTTAAAAAAATTAAGAAATGGTCTACAGGCGATTATGGGAAAATAAAAAATTAAAAACTAGAGGAATGCAGCTTGTCTTGGAACCATAATAAAAGGTAGCAGATAGGCTATCCATCCTGAAAACATGCTTTACCAGGTTGAACAAAAATGTTAACACAAGCACAAAGAGGTTTCTGAGCATTCATTAGCTTCATGTCCTCACACTGCTTTGGAATTTAATCTCTTGTCACATCCTAACTGTCCTCTTTTATCTTTTCTCCCTCATGTACACACAGGAAAAACCTGATTTGAGAAACAGTTGATTATTTTTAAAATGAGAAATGATGAAATCAAGTGTAGGCTCCTGCAACCCACCCACCCCCAACCACATGTGGCTCACTGCTCAGCCCTGGCTGCTGACTCTTACCTGTATAAACTGAGGACATGACTGCTTCAAGGTGTGGTTTAAAGGAAGATTTTTATTGTAGATTTGAGAGAGAGAACAGCCAGAGGCATCTGGGAGAATCCAGAGCAGAGAGAGACAGTTGGACATGGCCAGCAGACTGGACCAGGTGATGAGGGGTGTGTGTGTGTGTGTGTGTGTGTGTTAGAGAGAAAGACAAAGAGAGTGTGGGTAAAGGAGACCGAGAGAGAGGGGGAGGGGACTAAGAAGGAAGACAAAAAGGAGAGAGAGCATATCTGAATTAGTAGGGTTATAAGGGAATGAGAAGCTGGGGAGGGAAGCCCATGAGCTGAAGAGCTTTGGGTAGGGGATGGGTGAGAAGAGCGGAGAGGAGCCATAGGAACTTGTGATTCTGAGGGAGCCTGGAGACGGCATGGGCTTTGGTATGCTCATGGGCACCACAGATAGCCGTTTGTCCCTTCTGACAGTGATGAGGAAATGTGGAGGGGGAGGGGCACCATTGGGGGAGTGGAGTTTCCTTTGGACCTGACATTACCCTCCCTGATATTATGCTTTCCAGATTCATTCATTTTCCTGAAGTTTGTAATATATCTTTTGTTTACAGCAGACTAAAATCCTATTGTGTATATATATTTGTATTTTCATGTCATCTCAGATACTCCCTCCTAACTTAATGCCCTCCTCCTCTCTCTCTCTCTAAAACAAATGAAACATCAATCTAATTAGTGCTGCCCATGCCATGGGTAGCACATCCATGTGAGCATGGCCAACCTACCAGAAATCACATCCTTAAAGAAAACTGACTCTTTCCGCCGGAAGCCATCAACTGTCAGTTGTGTCTCATTTAGTGGTGGGAGCTCCCGTGTCCATCCCTCCCGCACCCATGATGGAATGTTGACTGGCTTGATCTTGGGCAGGCAGCCACAACTGCTGTAAGTGCCTGAATCTGATGGTCCTGTCATGTCCAGAAGAAATTGTTTTGTCCAAGACTCTCTAGTCTCTGGCTCTTAAAATATTACCTCTGGCTCTTTTAATCTTTGAATTCATTTTCTTACTGGACAGCTCAATTTAAAAGGCTTTATTATGTAATACCAGCAGCTAGTCATATATGCTCTGGAGTCTTGTCTTGTGCATGCTAATCCTATGCTCTACCACCTAACTGCATGCCTAGTTTTTATTTTATTTTAATGGGAAGATCAGGTTTCTCTATTGACACATACAGGTAGGACTCTTCAGGATTTCTGAGGAACAGCTGCATCCACATGTTCTCAGCATGCACTGAGGACCACAGAGATGATCTGTGTGACCTGCTTTGTAAGCCAGCATGCATATTGAGAGACATTGCCTTACAGAGGAGAAAAGAGTTGAGAGAACTTTAGTCCAAGTAAGCTTGGTGATGATGTTTGGGTTTGCGATGGGATAATGAACAGACCCTTGGTTTTTGGAAAGCTCCAGTAGATAAGTCGGTAAGTGCTGTGGCTTCTTTCTTTGGCACTTGGTAATGAGTAAGTTACATTTAAAGAAACCCTACATAATTGCCAGGGTGTGGTGGTGCATATCCTTGATCTCAGCTCTGTGAGGCAGAAGCAGGTGAATCTCTATGATTTTGAAGCCAGCTTGGTCTACAGAGTGAGATCCAGGACAGCCAGAGCTACACACAGAAACCCTGTCTCAAAAAGCCTAAATAAAACCAAAACCAAAACCTCATAATCACACATACACAGACCATGTAAGTACGTATATGTATATGAATATATGTATGAGTATATACATACACACATACATAAGATACATTTTTATAAACCAAAATTTTGAATGCTATTGTTTGTTAGGTTTATATTGTCTATAATCCTTATTGTAAAAAGGAAACAACATAGAGATCATTAGTTATCATATATATTAATTTACCTATAGTCAGCCTTAATAAAAAATCTCACATTTAAGTTTTATATTAAGACTATTTTGAAAATTTATGTTACTCATGTCTATTATATAAATAAAATTGTGTGTGTGTGTATGTATGTGCTATAACCTGATTTTGGAAGGAAGTCTATCAAAATCTATGCATACAACTATATTTCATAGTCTAATGAAATCTTTATCTTATGACTGTAATGAATGTTGTTTTATACAAACAACTAGTATTTTGAGAGTTTATAAAATATTTATAGGCCTAAAGATATAATTTTCATAGGGTCTAAGGTGTTTTAGAGTACTCAAGTTTATAAGGTACTATGTATTTATCAGGCCTTTTAATACATTATCACAATTCTCAAATTTGTAAATTTGCACATGAATTTTAATTGAGATTACAATAATAATAGTAATTATTATTATTATTTTCACACACAATAGAATTAAAAAACCAAGTGACCACAGTTTGTTTAAAATTTTTTGATACAAACAACATATGAAAACAACCCAAAACATGAAAAAAGTTATCATAGATAACACATGACACAATACATGAAGTCTAGGTATACCTAATTTTGGGGAAAAAGTAGAAAGTTTAAATCTCTATCTCTTTAAGATGTAAGAAAGCCTTAGTAACAAAATATCAAAAGGTGAAGTCTGTGTGTAGTAGACTAAAGATGCCCGCCACTCACTAAGTAGCTGAGGAAAAAGGGTTTTTCCACTATGTCTCCGGCTGCTTTTCTGGAGGTAAGAAATTGGCTTAGGAAATATGGGGGATCAGGTTTTATGATGATACCTCCAGAAAAGCCATGTGCATATGACCCAGGAGCAGAGTATGGATGGGTCTAGGAAATGTATATTTTTTGGGTCTGAGGCTCTCAGACATTTAGTGGGTCTCTGGTCAGAAAAAGAAACCTCAGGTAACATGGAAGCCATGTTTAACAGGATAGATCAGACAGACAGGGAAAGTCAGTGCTTAAAGATGGGTCTCAGTGTGAGTCCCCAGGAATGTTGTGAGGGGGGACACAGACAAAGCTTCATTTGGTTCTCTTTTACAGCCCCAGGAGTTCCGTTAAGTGCTAGAGACTTCCACTCAGGCCAAACTGAGATTCCTGGCTTTAGAGTTGAAGGAAATTTTAGGAATAGTTTGCATAGTAAGGACATTTTAATGTAAGCATGAAAGTCAAAAGAAAAAAGTCTACTCAAGGGACAATATAAGACAGGTAGCTGACAAAGAATGACAAGGCAGGGCCAGAGAAGGAGATGAAAGTATGTTTACTGCTCTAGAGGAGGTGAGGCCTGCGAGAATGGAGCCCAAAAAACGAGGCAGACTAAACTCTCATGCAATAGCCAACTTTATTCAGAGCATCAGACAATTTATACTCTGGGGTTTAAGAAGAATCACAAAAGTAAAGTGTACAATCACAAGGACAAGCTACACATGGCAAAAACAGTTTTTTCCCCACAGAGACATAAAAACGGTTAATAATAAACGGTTGTAATGAATAATCTAAAATAAACTCACTCCTATCTGCTACACCTGGGAGGAGCAGGAAAACATATTCCAAGAAGAAAATGAGATCCCAACACTCTTGTCTTGTTTTCTTGGCGTGTTCTCGCAAGCACTCAGAATTCTCCTCATACAACTCCATTCTTGGGCCATGTTCCAACAAGTAGGGTATTACTTTTTTGAATTTGTCTTTAGTTTTGATATAAACTCCAAATTTTTCAAAAAAATTAATTCCTTATTTTTAGCATCTCATTTGAACTCATATGTAGTTTTTGTAGAGCTCTTATTACAAATTACCATTTTAATCAATTATTTGAAACAGATCATTTTTCATTTTAATCAAGATCTTTAAAAATTTAACTGCCTAGTACTTGGTTAAACATGAAAGACAAAACTGTTTGGAGGTAGTAAAAGTTCCCTACTGAGGGAACCCTAAAACTAGGTTATCTTCAGTTAGTTCTCTTGTTCTTCTAAATACAAGATAAAACATTCACACCTTATTTCTAGATGTTGCTCATTTTCAAACAGTCTTCCTCTTTGGAACCCTTGTTCCTTATTCTGTCTTTTCTTTCTGCTGAGAAACTTGCCATCTACGTTAGCTAGGGGAGGTATGTTTTGGATTAGAATTGTGTGCTGCTTTTTGGATGGACTTTCTCTGTCCCCAGCCATGCCAACTTCACTCATTGAGTTTCAGGGTGATCTTCCATATTTAAATAAACATGATTTTACTTGTGACACCAGGTGACTGTAGCTGAAGTTTTTCTGTGTCCCGGCCTGCTGGCAGTCGGGACAGATCTCTCCCACTTGCGTCCCCCAAGTAAACACACAGAGGCTTATATTACTTATAAACTGTATGGCCATGGCAGGCTTCTTGCTATCTAGTTCTTATATCTTAAATTAACCCATTTCTATAAATCTATACCTTGCCATGTGGTTCATGGCTTACCGGTATCTTACATCATGATTCTCCTTGTGGCAGCTGGCAGCATCTCCTTGCCTCAGCCTTCCACCTCCCAGAATTCTCCTTTCTCCTTATCCCGCCTACACTATACTTCCTGTCAATCAATCAGAGCAACACATTCCCAGCATCCCCAGCAGGTGACCAATCCCCCCCATGCATGTCTTCTCAGGAGAGCCAATAGAGTTCCTTCTCACCCAGGAACAGGGTATGTTTTCTGGGTTTCCTTATAAGGTCCTTGCACATTGTGGAGTGTATGAGCCCCCTTTTGGGTCAGGGGGAGCAAGTGCCTCTTATCTTTGAAGTCTATCATCATTGTATTCAAGAAGTCAATGTGAAGAAACTGCCAATATGACTGCTCCATGGTATGGTTAGGGGAAGGTTTTACTATGAATAAGAGAGAGAGAATCCAGAGTAGACAGAAAAAAAAAAGCTGACTGGATATGATCAGGGCTATCTGCAAAGAGGAGGGAGAACAGTAAGAGAGAGAGAGAGAGAGAGAGAGAGAGAGAGAGAGAGAGAGAGAGAGAGAGAGAGACAGAGAGAGAGAGAGAGAGAGAGAGACAGAGAGAGACAGAGACAGAGAGAGAGAGAGAGACAGAGAGACAGAGAGAGACAGAGAGAGAGAGAGAGAGACAGAGAGAGACAGAGAGAGACAGAGAGAGAGAGATCATGAGAATAGCAAAGCAGTGAATAGCCAGGCAGGAGGAAAACCTTGCTGTTATAAAAAGAGCAAACCAGCATCTGGAGGAGGGAAGCCTGAGGAGTTTAGTGTAGACTTTAAAAATGTATAACAAGAACTTGTGAGTAGGGACTGAGGGAGGCTGGAGGCCTGGGGAATGACATGGACTTCGATATGCAGCTGCAGGTATGTGTTAATGGAGCCAGAACAATGGGAAAAGAGTCCTGTGGGCCTGCCCTTTTGTGGGGGAGTGGGGTACGCTTTGGACCAGACAATCGGGTTCTCATAAAATCCTTAAGCTAAAGCCTTGGTAAGATCTCTGAAGCAGCAGAAAACCACAGAACTGGTGTCAGGGAACAAAAGCCAAATAGTAATAAATCAACATATTCCAAAGGCAAAAATCCCCAATGAAGGGTTGATGACCTAAAAGCCTCAAGTGAGCAGAGAAACTCCAGACAGGAAAGCTGACCCTCTGGTAACTGCTGCAGGACCCTGATAAGAACAGACTGACCTCCATTGGGATTTACCACTTCGACACTGCAGGGGAACAGATCCGCAGGAGTCTTCCACCCCAAAGCTCCCTTTTCTGCCCCGTAAACCTCCAAGGCTCCTGCACCTCGGGAGCGCAGTCTCCACTCGCACATACAGACCTCAGCCCTTCACTGTTCTGATTAAAGGCCGGTCTGCTGTTGAGAGTGGTTCTCCTCTTTCTCTGATCTTCGTGAGCGGTCCTGATACAACACCAAAGACAAAGCCAGAAACCGAAGTGCTGTCAGAGTTCTCCAAACAGACAACAGCCAAATGCTTGTAGAGAGTCCACAGCAAAGAAAGTGAGCCGAATGTCTAGACCCAAATCCTTCCAATACTTCAGAAGCAGACCCAAAAAGGAAGCTTCCAAATGAGGATCCTTAATTAAGCAGATCAGAATTAACAAATGGACAGTTGGTAAAACCAAGGGAGGTCATCCTGTTGTGTGTCCCCCCCCCCCCCCCCCCCCCCCGCAGTGTCTCAAGAGCTTACAAACAACCCTCTTGAGGAAATGACAACCTGTTGGCTTGGACTCACCCAAATGATTCCTTCAGGGAAAAGTGGGTCATTCTTGGAACCACCCCACATTACGGCACCATAACGGTGGGTGCAAAAACAAGCAAGCAAGTAAGCGAACAAATACCGTAGCACTCACTTTAAAGAGAATAAAAAATAGTTTATTCTGGAGCCAATTTGAGTGTGCATGGGCTGGGTGGGAACACAGATTTGTTAGGTCCCAAGGAAGCTCCATTTCCACTAATTCTAAAAGGCAGAAGGGACGAATGTCTATTAGCATACCAAAGCACATGCTGGCCTCCAGTCTCCCTCAGTATCACAAATACCTGTTACAGATTTTGGAGTCCATGTTCTTTTCAGAATCCTAGCTCTTTTCACCTCCTCTCATACCCTAAACTCCCCCAGTTCACGGCTTTGCTCTCCCCAGCTACTCATTCTCATTATAAGCCTGTCATTTCAGCTATGTTATCCCCTCTACCCCCCCTTCTCTATCTGTGCCCTGACCCCCACTCCTGCTTCTTCATGGCCAGGTCCATTCTGCTGGCCATGTCCAATCTCCTATCTACTCTCTCTGCTCTGGACTCTTCCAGATGCCTCTGGCTGTTCTTTCTCTCACATCTACAGTTCTCCCCTTTACCCATACCGTGGAGTGGTCATGTTGTCAGTTAAATGAGATTAGTTAGAACTGTCTTTACACTGTAAGGTAGAAAAAGGAGCCTGCTGCTTCTGTTTCCCAGCCTGTTCAACTTTAGGTTTGCTCTCCCAATTTGAAAGCCGAGGAGGAATTTTTCCCAGCTCACTGCCTAGGGCTTACGCATCAAATAAGGAAGAAGAGTTAATGTGTGTCATCAGTTGAAACTGAGAACAGAGTACAAATGAAAGCAATCATTACAATTCGGTAGTATTGTGTTAGATTTTAGGTGCTTTTCTATTTAAAACAAATAGAGTGCTGGGTGTGGTGGAGCACTCAGGACGCAGAGGCGGGCAGATCTTTGAGTTTGGGCCTGACCGATCTACAAAGTGAGTTCCAGGATAGCCAGGGCTACACAGAGAAACCTTGTCTTGGAAAAAACCAAAACCAAAGTAATAATAATAATAATAATAATAATAATAATAATAAAAAATAAAAAGTAATAAATGTACTAACTCTTAAAAATCTGAACACCAAATATTAAAGAAAGGCAAGTATAAAATTGAAAATGAACTTGGAATCTAGTCGAACAAACAGACCAATGGATACCTCCAGATTTGGTTTATTTTGAAAAATGTTTTTCAGAACATTCATGCCTTTATGTGATACATGTTTTCATGTATGTTCAGTAGATTCCTAGTAGCATTGTAAATTATATGGTAAGTAAACTTACGTTTAATGAAGTGCAGCCGGACTCTCTTCCACAGTTCCTTTACCATTTTGCACTGGGTGGCAGTGTACATGGGTGCATATTTTCCAACATATTTGACATTAGAAATTCCATGTCCACCAGATTATAACTAAATAGAAAAGATCCTTTTGCAAATATGCTGGCATCTCAACTGGATTAGGCATTTGTCTGTGTGCTGACTTAACTGTGGTCTCAGAAATTGAAAAGGGCTGATTTATATTCTTAAACTGAAGGTTCAGTTGCCCAAAGAGAACATGGGAAATGATTAACAGCGCTTTACCACAGACTTCCTTGAGCATACTTTCGATTGTTCTGGAAATGAAAGCTACTTTCCTAGAATGTAGACTGCTGGCGGCCATGGGTCTCTATGGGCTGCCGAGATACCAAGTCCCTTGAGATGCTCTTCATTTGGATGGTGTGGTATACAATGGCACAGGGGCCACTGACACCAATACAGGCTTTTTGTGTGTTTCTTTCCAGATTGTTCACCGGACCCTGGCAGCCATGTTGGGAGCTCTTGCAGCATTAACAGCATTGGCTGTGGTTGGAGATGTAAGTTGCTGTGTTTGATTTACTGGCTTACCACTAGATACAATGCCAGACCCATGGAAACTCCAGGGTGTATTAATTGTTTTTAAATTCTTTTATATGATGTTCCCACGTGTTTTGCCCATGATCCATAGAGGCATGAACTGAAAAGCTTGGTTTAAAAAGTTGTCACTGGATATAAACACACACTCAGCTATGTAGTGTTAGTTTCCATTTGGTTCCAAGAGAGGTCTCAGAAGTAGATCTAGTGGTCACCTAGGAGACATGGAGGTAGACTTTATGGGGCTGGGGTTCTGCCTTGTGGTCTTGCAGGCCCTAGAGATGCCTGTATGTAAATAATAGTGTCCACTTGACAGGGACATGAGGAATACATGAAGGGCAATGAGGGAGCCTGAGTATTCTTAGGAAAGGAAGAGAGCGTTGTTGGAGGGTTGATGCTCCCACTCGCGAAGCCGCACACACATAGAACTGGATTTGAAAGCAGATTTAGAATTTGGTGCATTTTTTTCCCTAAAGACTATTGACCGGTCATTCGCCACCCCCTCTCATATGACTCATTTAAATATTTACATAGGGAAGTGTATTGAATTAGTTATTGCGTGGTGTTTTCTTCACTTAAAATGGCTTTGTAGAACTAGTCGGAAAGCAGTTGTAAGAATGTGAACTTTTCCTTGGCTGGGTTTGCCATAAATAGATGTTAAACTGAAAGGTAAAATAGTCCCAAATTCTAAAATTTAGACAAGAAAACTTGTTTCTTGTCGTACTTAGAATGGAATCCAGGGCATCATGCATGTTAGGCATGTCCATGGAAGGGACAGGGTTATTTCAGAATAAACCTGACTGGGGCTTTCATCAGCAAGCAATCTTTTCTCACAGGCTTAGGCTTTTAATCCTGCTGTGGGGACTGAGGCCCAATTCTGCCAGGCTGTGTGGATGGGTAAACTAGGACATGCACGACTCGTATTGGTTGTATTGACTTCAGGGAACTGACTTCGGGAGATTGAAACTGCTAGCATGGGAAAGAGGGGGCTGTTTGAGCTGGATGCAGTCTGTGGGTTTGGGGTGCTGTCTGGGCTGGAGTGGGATTGTCTCCAAATCTCTGAGTCATGCTCTTGTTCTCATAAGCATGGTTCAAATAATCTTTCATTTGGAAAATTGTTCTTATGTCACCTAGCAGGCACGTGCATTGAGAACCCCCGGGTGACTCAGTGAGTTGCCCCCTCCCAGCAGGCTGGGATCTGGCAGTCCCTCACTTTACACTTTGTGCTAGTGGCACTTAAGAGTGGAATAGACAGCTGTCAGTCATACCACTCCACCGAGGAAGACATATGCAGGCCAAACCTGCAATTCAAGCAATAATTCAGGCAATAATCTTCCTAGAGCTCCCAGGAGCAGGGTTACATTCCCCCCCCTTTTTTTTTTCCATGAATACTTTTGATGTGACAGATGCACTGGGTCATGAGTGTTATTCAGCAATGATATAATCCAATTTCAAAGGGAAGTGGATGGAGTGTTTCCAACTTTGGCCCAAAGTGTGGGTTTGCACTAAGGGCAGCCCATTTTCTGAGCTTTCGTCAGTAGGCTGATGCACAGAATTAATTGGCAAATTTGTGCTTTGATTACAGAGACCCAGCCTGACCCACGTGGTGGAGTGGATTGATTTTGAGACTCTGGCTCTGCTGTTTGGCATGGTAATTACAGTTCTCCCAGCAGGATGTGGCTCCAAGTCTGGGTCCTTCACTACTCCATGGTTGCTGATCCTATCATTATAGTCAAGATGGCATATCTCTTGAGGGTTAGGGCTTGATTGAGAAGTATTAGTGCAGGTCTAGCTCATTCCTCCAAGGCGGAGGGAATGACTGGGGCTCTGGCTCGTTAACTAAGGCTTGTTGAACAATGAAGTAGCATCGTTATTTACAAAAGTTAGCAATTTTTTGAGTTATTACCCTTAAGATTAAAAAATGGACATACTTCAAATACATGAACTACAGAACAATTTCAGGGTTTGGGAAAGTGATTTTAATTATATAAAGAAAAATTCCCTGAGTATTAGTCCTAGTGCTCGTCAGTTTATCATGCTGTTAAGCTTTGAGGAGCATGACTAGGTCAGCTTCTAGGAAGGAAAGATAAACTCAGAGAGGATTAGCGTAGGATGAGTTGTAAGTTGGCTAACTTTGAACGAGGCCCTGGACAAAAGTGGGAATGGTCATGTATGTGTTCTTGGGTCATTCTCTAGACGGGTTCTGTGAGGCTTCATCTGCGCCATGCCAGGAGGCTCGCTTGGTAGAAGTCACCAGGCAGCCTCATCTTTTTGCTGGCATCCACTCTAGGCTTCAAAGGGAGTCAGAGCTGCCATCCTCTCTGAATGGAAAGGTGGAGAAGGGCTCTGAACTCAGGTTTCAGGGAAGAGCCAGTAGCTGTGTTGGATGCTGAGAAATGACTAGGGCTTGGTCATCTGGATAGAAATGAATGAGTCACACCAGAAGTCTATAATATACTATTTTTACAAAAGTTAAGCAAATGGTGTAGTAATTTCCTAGAACTGCAGTAACAAAGCATGACACATATGGTAGCCTGATGAATGAAAATTGATTTCCCACAGCTAAAGAGGTTGAAGTCTGAGATCACACTGTCAGCGGGCCTGGCCTCTACTGAGTCTCCTCCTTGGCTGTCTTCTCTCCATGTGCCCGTGTCCTAATCCCATCCTCTTAGAAAGCCAGCTGTCATATTCAGTTAGGGACCACCCTAACAATCTCATTGCAACTCTTAAAAGTCCTATCCCAAGTGCAGCCACATTTTGAGGTACAGGGAGTTAGTAGTTCAACATACAAATTTTGAGGAGGAGGGACCGAATCCAGCCTATAAAAAAATGGCCTGATATTTCTTTTTCTCAATTAAAATTGCTCCAGCAGACACTTAGATATTCTCTGCTTTTGGTACTATAGGGCTAGTGCACAAAACGGGTCTTGTTTTACCTGACTTGTTTCCTGGGGTTGCTCACCCTAGTCTCTGTTCTATCAGACAATGAGAGAATAGCTCCCATGATAAGAGAAGACCACACATGGTCCCCCACATCTGTCTACTTATGTTCTCATGAGGTACTGCCTGCTTCACACAGCCCCACGGGGCCCTGCTGAGTTAGGAAGCTGCTCTAGACAAGGGCAGTGCTCAGTCAAAACTGATTTGGGAGCAGTTTTGTTTCATACAGCTTATTTGAAAGGTGTATTGGGTCTACGGTCTTCCAACTACTTCATATAGTTTTATCGAATTCTCACAGCAGCCTCACAAGGGAGAGAACATCCAGAGGTGAAGTGAGAAACTTGAAATGCAGGACGGGAGATCAGGCACACTTTACTGAGGGCTTGAACCTGCACTTTCTCGTTCCAAATTCAACACGTAGTAATGTGGAGGGGAGGGAGGCGGGGCTGGGCGCCTCTTGAACTTCATGGAGGAACCAACTTCTGTGTTGGCCCTGGGAAGAAGATTGGGTTTAAGCATCTAAATAAAAAAAAAAAAAAAAAAGGGAGCCATATTAAATATCTACAACTTAAAAAAAAAAAAAGAAAAGAAAAAAACAGAAGAAATGGAATGTTACTCTATTTCTTGTAAAATAGGAAACGTTCTAGCAAGTTCAGGCTTGCTGGAATTTCTGGTTACTTAAACACAGACTAAATGGGGCATTATTTCTGTCAGTCCAGGGGATGGCTGTTTTCATCACTTGTCATAGGTAGAAACACAGGTAAGCATTCTAAGAGCGCATAGGACTGGAGGTCAGTCATTTCAGTTGTACCAATGGTCCATCTTGTCCATGTCATCAAATTTGTGAGAAAAAAAAAATCAGTTTCATTTTGTTAAAACCCCAAATTTGATACAGCTTAAAAGCTATTTATTTAAAGCTATTAAATGTCTCAGTGCTGTTCATGGGGGGCAATTAGGTCCAAAGCCCACCTGCTGGCCCATGGCCTTCCCTTTTTCTAGCTTCAAGACTGGTTAAGTCATCTGTCTCTTTGGTCTATAAAACGAGTAAAGACAACACTTTACGTTTGTTGTTAGGGTTAGATGGGTTGATAACGTGTCTTAGAACAACACCCAGGGTAGAAATATATATATGCAAAGCCATGTGTAAGAGGTTCTGCTCAGGGAGTTTGTATGTGGATCACTGAAGTGATGGACATGTGGCTAACTTGCTCTGTAGACCAGGCTGAACTCACAGAGATCTGCTGCCTCTGCCTCCTGAGTGCTGGGATTAAAGGGATGCGCCACTGCTGCCCGGCTCTGGACAGGTGGATAACCGAAGTGACAGACATCTAAGGAGACAAAGCTGCTCTTGAGGCAGCTGTCAGGAACCAGAGCTCGAACTCATGATGGGGTCTTTATGACTTGCTCCAATATGCTATTCTGCTAAAAAACAAAAAAACAAATCTTGCTACCTACTTTTTCTCTTTCTCTTATAGATGATCTTAGTAGCCATATTTTCAGAAACGGGATTTTTTGATTACTGTGCTGTAAAGGTAGGCGGAATTTGATGGTCATACACTAAATAAATAAATAATGAGCATAAAAATACTTATTTATATATAATCAAAGCAATGTAAGTACAAATGTAACCAATAATAACATTCACTAACTGAATAATACTATTTATTATTCTAATATTATACATTTAGTAAATTAAAATATTTAAAATTCCATCCTCCTTTCAGAATGGCCTCCAGAAGCCTGGGTATAATTGCCGTGCTAAGCATGAGTCAGCACAACATGTCCAGCTTCTCCACATTTAAATGAAGAGGGAGCTCAAGGCAAATAGTGCTCTCCCTGAACATTTGTGCAACAGCGTTTGAAATGGCTGGTTAGGGCTACACATCAAAATGTGCTTTACACTTAAGAGTCTGCATATTTCAGGCCACCAGCTTCTGATTGCATTTGGGGACACAACTTCAATGCTCACTTTCTAGACATATACAGTCCTGGTTTTTAAATTTGGGAAAGCCATTTTTTGTTGATGTTGTTTTAATCTCATATAGACTGTATTTATTTACTTATGCTGAGGATTGAACAATATGCTCAGCACATGTTCCATCACTGGGCTAACATGCTAACTCCTTAAAGGTCTTAGTTTTTTAAACTTGTAATTATTATTATTTGATTTACAAATGGTAATTGTATATGTTTGGGGAGTATAATATATTTCAATGTACATACACACAATGTGTCATGATTAAATCAAGCCAACTAGCCTATCCTTACATATCATATTTTATGGTGGACATATTTGAAATTTACTTTTTCCTTTTTTTTTTTTTTTTATTTTTTGAGACAGGGTTTCTCTGTGTAGCTTTGTGCCTTCCCTGGAACTCACTTGGTAGCCCAGGCTGGCCTCAAACTCACAGAGATCTGCCTGGCTCTGCCTCCCGAGTGCTGGGATTAAAGGCATGCGCCACCACCGCCCGGCTTACTTTTTCCTTTTGTTTTTGTTTTTGAGACAGGGTCTCTCTACATAGCCCTGGCTGTCCTGGAACTCTCTATGTAGACCAGGCTGGCCTCAACTCACAGAGATCTGCCTGCCTCAGCCTCCAAGTGCTGGGGTTAAAGGTGTAAGCCACCACACCTGGCTTGAAATTCACTTTTTAAGTTATTTTGAAATATATACTACGTTAAATGTAGTCACCCTGCCTGTGTAGTAGTTAACTGAAATCTCTCTATTCTCTCCCTCCCAACCTTGTAGCCTCTATCCTCACTCTTTGCTTCTATGGGATCAGTTTTCTTGGATTCCATATAGAAATGGAGTCATCTGGCATTTGTATGTGTGTGCCTGGCTTAGCATACTTGAAACAATGCTCTCCAGCCATTATTACATTATGTTAAACCGTTGTTGAAAATGTGAAGATTGCATGGGTGAACAGTATTTCCTGGTGTTTATGACCATGTTGTCTTCATCTGCTGACAAACACTTAGGTGGGTCCCATATCTGAGAAGAGTTCTCTAATAAACATGGTGCAGGTGTCTGTCTCTTTACTATGTACATTTGCTTCCCACAGTTCTCTTTTTAGTTTAGAAACTCTGCACTATTTTCCATAGTGATTTTCCATCAGTCTGGGAGGATTCCTTTCCCTTAATCTTTTCCCATGCCTTTTCTCTTTCACCCCTGCCTCCTCTCTGTTTTTAAACAGGGCTTCATTTAATACAGCCTGGCCTCCAACTCACTGTGTTGCTGAGGATGGCCTACTTCCATCTCCCCACTGCTGGCATGACAGACCTGAGCCACCACACCTGGTTTATTTGGTGCCAGGGATTGAACCTTGGACCTCACGCATGCTAACCAAACAATCTACCACTGACACATATCGCCAGCCCTGTTATCTTTTATCTTTTAAAACAAAAATTCGAACAGGTGTGAAATGGTAACTCATTGTGGTTGGGCTTTGCATTTTAACTGAAACCCTGGACACACAGCAGGTCTGAAGATTTGGACTGACCCTTCCATGCATAGTGAGGGGAGATCGTGCCATGACCTGGTGGGCGAGGAGACCTTGGCATACTCTACTAATGTAAAGGCTGGTGCTGACCTTTACTTTAGTTTTGGGATTGAAAATTTCTTTTAAAAAATAACTTCTTCAACAAAACTGCAAATTCTGAATGAGAATTTATTTTGGTCCCGATATCTTAGGGTCATTAGTGAAAACATAGCTTCTAATGTATGAATTACTGATTCTGGCTTGTTCCTTCCTGTATGTACATCCTAGGCATACCAACTTTCTCGAGGAAGAGTGTGGACCATGATCATCATGCTTTGTCTCATTGCTGCCATTCTTTCTGCCTTCTTAGACAATGTCACTACAATGCTCCTTTTCACCCCCGTCACCATAAGGTGTGTAGAACATTCCCAACATGGAAATTAAGATAGGTTTGGGGCAGATTTGTGTTCAGGTTGTACCACCTGGCTCAAGGTTCCTTCCTCACATCTACAGAAAGGCAAGGGATAGTATCCATCCTTTCACTGGAGTACAGGTCATTAACTTCCAGCCCGGCTGGTTCTGGCTCGTGTGACTATAGAACTTTAGACAGGTACAGGTATCAGCATAGCTCAGAAATACCATGAGAAGTTGGAAGACATGAGCATTGCTTTCTAGGAGATAGACTGTCTTGGGGGACACAGGGGACACAGCAAGCCATTCACGTAGATCATCAGATATCAGGAGTTTTTGCTCATGAATTCCTACATTTTCATCTTCTACCTCCTCCTAAGGCTTAGTCTTCAGCTGATCAGGGTTGTGGGGCTTCCAAAGATTCCAGGGCAAATCTCATACAGCCCGGGTAGAGATCCACAGCCAAGGAAGAGGTAATTAAGGCAGTAATTCAAAGAAAGGACAGAGAGAGAGAGAGAGAGAGAGAGAGAGAGAGAGAGAGAGAGAGAGAGAGAGAGAGAGAGAGAGAGAGAGAGAGAATGTGTTAAGGGTCTCTTCAGAAAAGGGGAAGACAGATAAGGAACTAAGTCAGCAAGCTTAGTGTTATTGCTGGTGATTTTTGATGACCCACCACATCAGATTCGAGGCATCTGATAGCCAGTGCCCATTCACCTGCTCCAGGTACTTCCCTCTACTGAGGCCCTACACACAGAGCACAGTACTCCCTATAGACTGAGCAGGCAGAAAGCACATCATCACTTGGATAGCTCAGACTCTGGTGTGTTAACTTAGAGGAATCCTTGTAATTAGTGGTACCCAAGGATGTTGCTGCTGCTGTTCACTGCCTGCATTACTCTTCCCACAGATTGTGTGTACATGTACATGTGCGTGAATGTGCCTTCCTTGTACAAGCAAGTGCTTTAAATGTCTGGATTGCACACAGGCCTTATCACTTTCTTACATTCACGATAGGTTATGTGAGGTGCTCAATCTCGATCCAAGACAAGTCCTGATAGCAGAAGTGATCTTCACAAACATCGGAGGAGCTGCCACTGCCATTGGGGACCCACCAAATGTCATCATTGTTTCCAACCAGGAGTTGAGAAAAATGGTAAGTAATAGCACAGTAGGGTTGCTTTCAGGAAATTCACAATTCAACTGAGCACTCTATGCAATATCCTTTACTTAACTGCTATGAACCAAGGTTCCTGCTGTCATCTATTTACAGTGCATACCACTGATCATAAGTAAAAGATTAGAAGTAGGAGAGGAAAGGAAAGAAAGGCACCCTGCAAGGTGAAAGGGCTGCATTTAGGAGCCATGTTGATATTAGTGCGATGGGAGGTGGTTTTGTTGCTGAGAACATCAAGGAGAAATGTCTAGGAAATTACAAAGGGCTGTAACAGTGGCAAGGAGTTCCAGACACACGTGTCTACCAGGCCCTGTAAAGCATCAGCATCCCACCACATGCTGGGTCTGCTCCTGCTGTTTCTGAAAATTATCAGTTTGGGTTTTTCTATTTGGCCTTTCTGTTGCTTGATGAGTTCACCTGTGAAACTCTTCTAGCAACTTCCACTCAATGCTGTTGCTTTGCTGTGCTTGTCTCCGGCCTCATTCACTCTTCTCTCTTCATTCTTCTACTCATCCCTCCTTTCTTTAATTGTCCCACCACTTCCAATGGGAGAAAACTTTGGGGCTTACATTCTGAACAGATCCAGAGTGACTCAGGATATAGAACTCCGGTCTCCTCCGGCTGTATTTGCTAAAACGAACCATTTGTTTTATGACCTGGTTGGTTTAAAGGTAAACGGACTGCTATTATATGTAAGTCATTTTCTTAGGCTTATTAAACATTTTAGTGTTTGTTTTTTATTTTATGTGTATGGATGTTTTTGCCTGCATGTGTGTCTGTGCACCACGTGCATGCTTGGTGTCCACAGAGGTTAGAAGAGGGTTTCCAATGCCCTGGACAGAAGAGGGCAGTCTGTCACCTGTAACTGGACAGTTGTGAGCCACCATGTGGGTGCTGGGGAAAAAAAATCTGCGTCTTCTGTAAGAGCAGTCCGTGCTCTTAATCACTGATCCATCTTTTCAGCACCCCGGGGTTAATTTTATTTTTTTCTTCTGGTTTTAAAGGAAATTAAAACATTTTCAAGAACACCTAAGATAAAACTATCTTTCAATCAGACATCTGGGGTATGAATTCTATAGATAACTCTAAAGTTCATGTTCAAGGTAGTGTTCTGACTGAAGAACTGCCAGAATGTGGTGAGCTCTGAGTGAAGTTTGGTGACACACACCTGCGACCCCATTACTTGGGAGGTTGGGGCAATTAGCCTGAGCTATGTAGTGAGAGGTGTTGGCAGGTGGCTTTCCAACACCCTGTGGGGCTTTCTACCTTTACCTGTGTGAGCTTGTCTCCCGGCAGAGCTGGACTTCTGTGTCCTCTGGGATCGGACCCTTCCTGCCAAGATCCTTCAATCTCTGAGATCCCAGTGCCCCACAGTACTGTGGGACCCTTGACCTCCCCTTTCATGGTAGTAGTTATTCATGGAAGCTACTTGAATTTTCATAGATGATAATCTTCAGGGCCTCATCTGTCCTACTGGGGGCTAAATAATACATATTATTATTTAGTAATAATTAATATAATTAATAATTATATTAATAATTAATATATAATAAATATATCGTGCACATTTGCTTAAAGATGCACATAAAAGAACAAAATATAGAGCAAAATTAACCAAGAATGTTGTTGACTTATCCTGTAACAAATTAACCTAAAGGTGATTTTTACCAAAATGAAGCACATCCAAAAGATAACTATGATACAGAGCCCCACAGGCAGACAGAGAAAGCAGGAAGGAAGGGAGAGGCTGCCTCCCTGGGGCTCTTGTAGCTGGTTCTAGTGCTCTGTGCAGATGCCGTAGTGTCCAAAGGTGGGAATACTGTACCTTACAACCAGAGGATGCCTCTTCCAATCCACAGCAGATACTTCAGTCAAATATTAAAAAATTAACCATTAAATAAGTGAATATATATGGCCACATTATTCAATTTTGACCCCTACTCATCCTAGGGCAACACATTAGCCCTGTGATGAAGATGGACTAAACCTAGTTAGGAGCTAGTTGTGATTGTCTATTTTTGTGACTGCCACCTTCTAAGGTGGCTTGTAATTGATGTAAGCACTGGTTTTTCAAAAACACAAAACATATAAAAAGGCTTTAATCAGCCAGGTGGTGATGGCGGCGCACACCATTAATCCCAGCACCGGGAAGGCAGAGGCAGGTGGATCTCTGCAAGTATGAGGCCAGCCTGATATACAAATTGAGTTCCAGGACAGCCAAGGCTATACAGAGAAACCCTGTCTGGTAAAAACCAAACCAAATGAAACCAAAACAACCAACAACAATTTCAGACTTACTAAGTGTCAGTGTTTGGCTGCAGGATTCTTGTCCAAGGTCACCAGAGCCCCCATTGTTCCCAGTTCACACCCTACCTCAGCCCTCCCTAAGGCCAACATATCACGTGACGCTCCTTTGCTCTTCCAGGGCCTGGACTTCGCTGGTTTCACAGCACACATGTTCCTTGGGATTTGCTTCGTTCTGCTGGTCTCCTTTCCACTCCTCAGACTCCTGTACTGGAACAAAAAGCTTTATAACAAAGAGCCTAGTGAGATTGTCGGTGGGTATGAGCATCTTTCCAAGCTGCAGACTCTTTATTGTAGTATTCTCCCCCAGCCCCAGAGGGACGCTCTGTGAGCAAGAGGGAGGCACTCTCCCACAGGATCACCAGGAAGGTATTTGCTCTTGGGATGCTGCATGCTTGGGAACAACGACTGTCCACAGCTACCTCCAACTTGTTCAGTAAGCTGCTCTCCAGCCGCTTCAGTCTGAGTCTCCTGAGCACTGATAAAGGCTGGCTTGCTTTTTAATCTGCTATCTTGGCCTTTTCCATATATATATATATATATATATATATATATATATATATATATATATGTATATAACTGTAAAATAGAGGTTAAATGTAAGCCTCATAAAATCTCTTACTATCTTAGAAAGCAGTGGATGGTCAACCATCTCTCGCCTGTTCACTATCAGGAGGTGTCTGAATTCAATGATGAGCGAAATGCTGTTTGCTCCTTTCCGGCCAGCATTTCACCAGCTGATTCCTTGTCTCTCGTGTGTGACATACGAGCTCGTGGAGGATAGGAGAGGAAATGCTTTCCTCCCTCCCATTTTCTTACCAGATACCCTCTAGAGGTGCCATGCATGGCTGCCGGAGGGCCACACCCATTCTGCTGTTATTCAAGAACTCTGTTTCTGAAACCATTCAAAGCCTGGGCAATTGGCTGAGTTCATTTGTGTTGCTATAACTACCACAGCCTGAGCAAGCTAAAAGTTAGAGGCTCATTTATAATAGCTTCCTGTCCAGGAGACAGAAAGTCCATGAGCATGGTTTCAACAACTGATAAGACTTCTTTGCTGTATCACAGCATGGCACATAGTCTGGAGAGGATAAGCCAGATACACTTGCTTTTAGCTAAACAGCTGAGAAACTATGGCATATTGTATTAAAACCACAGCAGCAATGTTCAGATTTTTGGCTGAACGCAGGGCCAGTGAGAATGAGCTAGGGTTGTTGAGTCCTAGAGTTAAGACATTGATCAAACAAAAGCACAACAATAATAAGTTAATAAATGAATTAAAAAGGTATTGTTTGAGAAAGGACTTTATTCTTCAGGCAGGGTTGAAATGGCTTTTCTTGCTTCCATGATGATCTTCAGAGTTCAGCTCTACCATCTGTTCCACCCTCATAGCTCTTGTTGTGAAGAGCCTGTGCTAGGTGGAAGATGGGTGCACATTGTTGGTGCGTGGTGAGCAGTGGGGGCATTCGCTGGTGTCTGAGGGTGGGAGAGACTCAGTGCCATGCCCTTATTTCTCTACAGAACTGAAGCATGAGATTCATGTCTGGCGTTTGACTGCACAGCGCATCAATCCGGCCAGCCGCGAGGAGACAGCGGTGCGTGGCCTACTGCTGGAGAAAGTGCTGGCCCTGGAGCACCTGCTGGCCCAAAGATTACATTCTTTCCACAGGTACCATGCGATCCTACTTGGATTTATACCAGGGGCTCCTTACAGGTTGTGCTTAATGGTGGCATTGTGTGAGGAACATATTCCATTTCACTCAAAAGTCATGATACCCAAGTGAGTTAAAAAGATTTTTGATCAAAACTTAATTTTCTGTTGTTATGATCAAACACCATAGCAACTTACAGAAGGAAGGGTTTATTTGGGCTTACAGTCTGTCCCAGTTTTCTTGCTATTGCTGTAATAAACACCATGCCTCAAAGCAAGTTGAGGAGGAAAGGGTTAGTTCATCACACAGCTTACATCACTGAGAGAATTCAGGGCAGGTGCCCAAGGCAGAAAGTGAAAGTGAGTCCATGGAGGGATGCTTACTGGTTTGCTTTCTATTGTTCACTCAGCTTGTTTTTTTTTTTTTTTTTTTTTTTTTACAACCCAGAACTGCCTTCCAGGGTGATACTCCTCACAATGAGGTGACATTCCCATATCAATCATTAATCAAGAAGATGCCCTGCAGTCTTGCCTACAGGCAATCTGGAGGAGGCATGTTTTCACTTAAGGAGCCATCATCCCAAATGGCTCTAGTTTGTGTCAAGCTGGCAAACACTAACCAGCATAATTGATCCCCCTTGTCAATTTGACACACAAACACATCGCTGTTAAACCATAACCTTTCCCTGCTTATTTCCAATATCTCATGTTACTATTACAGCAAAAAACATAGTATAACTTTAAAAATCCCACAATCTTTATATAAATATATATAATTTTTGATATTATATTATTGGTTGTGAGCCTAGCCTTTAAGGGCTGAGCCATCTCTCCAGCCCTTGAGATTATAATATAAATACATCTAGGGGGTGGAGAGATGGCTCAAGCGGTTAAGAGCATTAGCTGTTCTTCCAGAGGACACAGGTTCAATTCCCAGCACCCATATGGCAGCTCATTATGGTCTGTGACTCTGGCTCCAGGGGATCTGATACCCTCACATAGACATACATGCAGGGAAACCACCAATGCCAAAAAATAAAAATAAATAAATTTTATAAAATAAATACATCATTTTTTCTTTCTGTTTCCTCCCTCCAAACACTCCCATGTACCCTTCCTCACTATCTTTAAAAATTCTTGGCTTATTTTTTTATTAATTTTAGCCACATGCATATATGTATATGTATATTCAAACGTATTCCTAAGTATAATCTGCTCAGTCTGTATAATGTTTACTGTATGCGTGTTTTCATGGATGACTATTTGGTATTGGGTAATCAGTTGGCTGGTGCTTCCTTGGAGAAGACTGTGTTTTTCTATTCTCAGCGTTCTTCAGTTGCCTGTAGTTCTTTATATAAGGTTCAGGCCTTGTGGTCTCGCACTTGTCCATGTAGGCGTGCCTATTGTGTCCTTGTTCTGCTCATGTTTAGGCAGTCATGTAGGTGAGACTCTACGGGTGTTTCTTATGATGTTACTGGAAGACACGGTCTCATAGCAAAGTCCCTGACCCTCTGGTTCTTACAGTGTTTCCACCCCTTCTTCTGCAATGCCCTCTGGGTGCAAGAGTTGTTTTGTAGAGGTGTCCACTGGGACTGGGTTCCACAGATCCCTGAATTTTGATGGGTTGTCATTCTCTGTTATGGTCAGTGTCTGTTGCAAAGAGAAATTTCCTTGATGAGGGATGAGTACTACATTTGTCTGTAGCTATAAGGACAAAATTTTGAATGTAGTTAGGGATTGTGCTAACTTAGTAAAGTGGTGGTTTGCAGGTTCTCCTTCAACATCCATTGACTTCACTAGCTCTCAGTAATTGGTGATATTTCCAGTACCGACATGATTTCCCTCTTGTAGAGCAGGTTTGAAGTTCAATTAGAGACCTTTTGGTCATTGCCAAGGTATGCATGCCACTACTCCACCGTTATTAGGGTTATCATGTCATGCTGGTCATTGCCGTCATTCACAGCTGGATAGAAGTGTTGATTGCCTCCCTCCTTTGGAAGCATTCATGGTGCCTTCTGAAAGCTAGTCCTCAAGGAGAAGCATTCGGGTCAGTTCCAGCTCAGCGGCCTCTGAGCCCTGATTGTGAAGTGCATAATGTCTTCAGCTCTAGGGACTTACTTTCCTCTTCTGGAGGGTAACCAAAGGTAAGAATGATAACCTGTAATGTTTTGGGCATTTCTTGGACAACTCTGACCAACAGCTCCAAAGAAGGTTTATCACAGCTGGTGTTGGGTTTTTGTACAGTGGTCTTTGGCACTTGAGGAAGTATTGTCAGCCAAGATGAGGTAGTTTCATTTAAACTATGCATATTTACACAGACTGACATGTATTATAGTTTTTTTTAAAGGTAGATAGTTAATAGTATGATTGCTTATGATTTTCCAGACATGCTTACTGTATTTTACCCACATTCCCCTTCTGTATTTATCTTTCCCTCAACCTTGTTAGAGCTCCCCTTTCCCACTTCCACAATTAAATCACTTGTACCCTGGTATTTCCCTCTCTATTGCTCCCCCAATCCCCTACCCAGGCAATGCTTCCATTTTGCTTTCCTAGTTTCTACAGTTACTCAAGGATGTATATAGTCAACGTCTGAAGATTTAGAGCTAGGAGCCTCAGATGAGTGAGAACATGTGTTTATCTTTCTGGATCTCAATTACCTCACTCAAGATCATCTTTTCTAGTTCTATCCATTTACTTTCAAATGTCATCATTTTTTTTTCAGCTGAATAGAATTCCATAGTGTAATGTACTGTATTTTTGTTATCCATTTGTCAGTTGAAGGACATTTTGGTTGTTTCCATTTCCTAGCTATTGTGAATAGAGCAGCAATGAACATGGCTGAGCAAGCACCTGTGGAGTGGGATACTGAGTCCTTTGGGCATATGACAAGGGTTGGGACAAACAGATCAAACAGTGGATTCATTTTTAGCTTTTTGAGGATCCTCCACACCTATTTCCATAGTGGCTGCCCTGGTTTGCAGTCCCACTGACAGTGAATGAGGGCTCCGTTCCCCCCACATCCCCTTCAGCCTTTGGTGGTGGTGGTTTTGTTACTCTTTTCCCTTCTGACTGAGATGAGATGAAATCTCAGAGCTGTTTTAATTTTCACTTCCCTAATTGCTAGGTACTACGTACTCCTTTCTTTCTTTTTAGATATTTCTCAGCCATACTTCCCTTCTTTTGAACTTTCTTTTTTGAATGTTCTTTGCTTTTTGAGTTTGTCATATATTCTGGATGTTAATCCTCTGTCATAGGCGTAGCTGACAAATAGTCTCTCCCATTACATGAGCTTCCTCTTCACTGGGTTGTTTCTTTAGCTGTGCAGAACCTTTTTAGTTTTATGAAGTCCCACTTGTCAATTGTGGCCTCAGTTCTTGGGGGAAATGGAGTCTTATTCAGGAAGTCCTTTCCTACACTTACATCATGTAGGATACTGCCTATGTTTTCTTCTGGCAGTTCCAGTCTTTCAGGTTTCATGTCTAGGATTTTGATCGATTTTGAGTTAGTTTTTGTACTTGGTTGTAGCTTGAGTTTTCCTGCCTGGCCCACAGTCAGGATAAATCTCTCTCACCTGCCAGTCCCACAACCGCTCAGACCTGACCAAGTAAACACAGAGACTTATATTGGTTACAAACTGTATGGCCATGGCAGGCTTCTTGCTAACTGTTCTTACAGCTTAAATTAATCCATTTCTATTAATCTATACCTTGCCACATGGCTCGTGGCTTACCGGCATCTTCACATGCTGCTTGTCATCATGGCGGCTGGCAGTGTCTCTCTGACTCAACCTTCCACTTCCCAGCTTTATTCTCCTCCTTGTCCCGCCTATCCTTCCTGCCTAGCCACTGGCCAATCAGTGATTTATTTACTGACCAATCAGGAACACATTTGCCATACAGAACATCCCACAGCACTCCCCCCCTTTTTTTTTTTCAAAAAGGAAGGTTTTAACCTTAACAAAGTAAAATTACATATAATTTGGGAATTTGGGCGTAGCTTCTCTTACTACTTCCTGCTGGAGGGGGCCGCTGTATCTTATGGGGACACAAAGAAAATTTTAGGATCATGGAGTAGTCCGTGAGGCTGTATCATCTGAGCCAGTTGCCTTGAAACCATTCTGGATGTTGGATCATCTGGGCCATGGTGTCATCGGAGACCTTTCAGGGGGTGTTGGCTGGTCAAACCTGATGTATCTTAATCTGGAACAAATCCATAGCCTCTGGCTTTCTGTGGGAACAAGAGCAGAGACTCTTTTCCAAAGCAACATATCCTTATATCCAAATTTTGAAGTCAAGGTATCTTTAAAGTATACATATTGGTTACCTCAGCTTCCTTTACAATCAAATATCTCTCTGCAGTTAAGAATCCCAAAGACAACACAATCCATATTCTCTGTGTAATATTCATCTTTACATGGCTTATTTTCTATATTAATTTTACTGTCTCTTTAAAGACTTTATTTTTTAAAACTATGTGTTTGTTTCTATAACTGTATATATCACCTTTTTTGTCTCTTTCAAGCCTACGTATATTTTACACATATTGTAAATTATTACATCTGAATCTGTCTTATTGTGAATTTATTGCTTTAAACTACAGCAGCTGTGGCTGCTGGCTCCGCCCACCTCAGCTTCCCAACATGGCAACATGGTGGTGGTATGTTTACCACCAGCTCTGGGAGCTATCGTGGGTCTATGCTTTTAGCCAAGCAGTGTGTAGCCCAGAAACCTCTTGTTTTGTTTTGTACTAGCAAAGGCTAAATCCACCATGCAGCTTAATGTGCCACTTGCAGAGGCCTCATTCCTGCCAAACTGCAGATCGAGCACGCTAGGAACCCGCCAGTAGCTCAAACCGGCAGCTGCCGCTCATTTGAGAGAGACAATTAGGAAGCTGTTTTTAGCTCCGTTTTAGAATCTTTTTTCTCAGTTTTTAGGTGGAAATTCTTGCCACCACGTTGGGCGCCACTTGGTGATAGACACGGGTCTAATTTCATTCTTCTGCATCTGGAAATCCCATTTTCCCAGCACAAGTTTTTAAGATATTGTCTCTAGCATATGTTTTTGGCATATTTGTCAAGTATTAGATGGCTATAGTTAACATATATTCATGCTTGGCTCTTTGATTTTGTTCCATTGGTTTCATGGCTGATTTGGTTCCAGTACCATATTGTTTTGATTATAATAGCTCAGTAATGTATCTTAAGATCTGTAATGGTAATTCTTCCAGCATTGTTCTTTTTGTCCAGGATTGTTGGGTTCTTTGGGGGTCTTTTGTGGTTCCATGTGAATTTTAGGATATCCTTTTCTATTTCTGTGATGAATAAGATAGGAATTTTGATTGGAATTGTATTTAATCTATAAATGGCTTTTGGTAAAATGGTCATTTTTACAGTTTTAATTCTATCAGTCCATAAGCCTGAGGTGCCTTTTTCTTATGTCTTCTTCTTTCTCTTTCTCTTTCAGTGAAGGAGTTCTTCATGTCCTTGGTTAGGCTTATTCCTAAATATTTTATTTTGGGGAGGGCCATTGTGAATGGGAGTGTGTTTACGGTCTCTTCCTCTGTATGCTTGTTGCTGCTATATTGAAAGCTATTATCAATTTCTACAAATTTATTCCATATTCTGACACATTGCTAAATTTGTTTATTATTTCTAGAAGGTTTCTGGTAGAATTTTTGAACTCTGTAATGTATAGTATAATGTTTTCTGTAAATAGAAATAGTTTGACTTATAATTTCCCTACTTAAATCCCTTTAATTTCCTTCTCTTGTCTTATTGCTTGAGTTAGTACTTGAGTTAGTTGAGAAGGAGTGGGGATAGTGTACACCCCTGACTCATTCCCGAGTTCAGTGGGGTTGCTTCAAGCTTTTCTTCATTTAGGATGAATTTGGCTATGGGTCTCTCATATATAGATATTATTATGTTGAAGTATATGCTCTCTTGCCCCACAGTCTCTAGGATTTTTATCATGAAGGTGTTTTGAATTTTTCCAGGGCCTTTTCTATATTTATTGAATTGATCATGTGATTTTTACATTTAAGTCCACTTATGTGGTTTTTGCATTTATAGACTTGTGAGTGTTGAACCATCCCTGCATTTCAGGGAGAAAGATAACTTGGTCATGTTGTATAACCTTTTTGGAGTATATTTGTATTTCATTTGCAAATATTTTATTGAGCATTTTAAAGTGCATACTCATCAGGGATATTCAACTATAGTTTTCTTGTTTGGTTGTGTTTTTACCTGGTTTTGCTTTTAGAGTGACACTGGCTTAGAAGAAAGGGTTTTGTTATGCTCACTGTCTATATTTTTAAAAATAGTTTAAGAAGGATTAGATGTAGATTATTAGAAGTCTAGTAGAATTCTGTGGTAAACTCATCAATCCCCTCATTTGTTATGAACTGTTTAGGTTGTTGACTTCTTGGTTTAATTTGTATGGTTAGTGTGAATCTAGAAATTCATCTATTTCTTTTATGTTTTCCAGCTTAATTAAGTACAGGTTTTAAAATAATCCCTTATAATATTCTGAATTTCTTTGGTGTCTGTTGTGATGTTTCCTTCCTTATTTATGATTCTGTTAATTTGGGTCCTCTCCTCCCCTACCCCTTTTATTGACTAGTTGGACCAAGGGTTTATCAATCTTGTTTATCTTCTCAAAGAACTAACTCTTAGATTCATTGATTGTGTCTATCATTTTCTTTGTTATTCATTGATTTCTGCTCTGATTTTTTTTTATTATTTTTTGCTATTGACTGGGTTTGTATTTGGTTTGTTCTTGTTTTTTCCATTTTTTTTGGGGGGGGGGTTTCGAGACAGGGTTTCTCCGTGTAGTTTTGGTTCCTGTCCTGGAACTCACTCCATAGACCAGAGCTGGCCTCGAACTCACTGAGATCTGCGTGGCTCTGCCTCCCGAGTGCTGGGGTTAAAGGTGTGCGCCACCACCGCCCCGCTGTTTTTCCAAATTTTTGAGTTGCATCACTAAATCTGTAATTTTTACTCATCTTGCTTTTTTACTGTTGGCACATGGAGATGTTAATCACTCTTGTAGAACTGCCTTCAGTGTGTTCTGGAGGTTTTATTGTGTAGTGTTTTCATTTTCATTTACTTCTGGGATACTTTTCTGTCTTGATTTTTTCTTGGCCCATTCAGTAAAGAGTCACTTAATCTCTTTGAGTTTGTGTATTAACTAGAAATTTGTTTGTTGTCAGTTTTCAGTTTTATTGCCTTGTGGTCAGATAGGTTGTAGTAGTTATTCAATCATTCTGTATTAGTAAAAATTTGTTTTGTGTCCCATAGTGTGGTACATTTTATAGAAAGTTCCATGTCTTGTTTAGTAGAATGTTCATTCTTTGGCAGTTAGGTAAAATATTCTGTAGGAATCTGTTTTTTTTTTTGTTTGTTTGTTTTGTTTTTTTTTTTTTTTTTGGTTTTTCGAGACAGGGTTTCTCTGTGTAGCTTTGCGCCTCTCCTGGAACTCACTTGGTAGCCCAGGGTTAAGCCCATTTGATGTATGATGTTAATTAATTCTGATGTTTCTGTTTATTTTTTGTCTCTTGAGGAAAGTGGGGTGTTGAAATCACCTACTATTAATGGGTTGATTTTAATCTGTGCCTTTAAATCCAGTAAGACATTATTATTATCATTATTAATTTTTAAGATGAAAATTTAATGCTATTATTTTTTATGAAATAATATATACAAACCAGAGTTTGTTGTACATATAGAAGGATAGTAAGGTCTTCTTGGTTAACTGTTCCCTTGATTAGAATGATGGATCCCTCACTATCTCTTCTGATTAGCTTTAGTTTGAAGTCTGTTTTGTCAGGTATTAGTATAGCCTACCTGCTTGCTTCCTGGTTCCATTTAGATTAGGGAATGTTTTTCCATACTTTTAGGTAGTGCCTTTATAAAGCTCAAATGTATTTCTGTCAGAGAACAGATAGATGGATTTTGTTTCTTTCTTTTCTTTTTATAAAAATATTTTTATTGATTCTTTGGGAATTTCACATTGTGAACCCCAGTTGCACTCATCTCTCAGTCCTTTTATGTTTGCCCCCCACCCTTGTAACTGTCCCCCTAAAGAAAGTCCCAAAAATGAAAATGGAAATTAAAAAAGAAGTCTAATTTGTGTTATCTATATACTCACTGGAGCATGGTCGAACTCCCAGTTGCCAGCCCCATAAATAGAACGGAGTCATTCCCCTCCAGCACCTCTGCCAGAAGTCATCAATTATGGAGAGCCAACTTCAGCATCGTCATCACACGTTTAAAGGGTTCTCTTCCACGGCTTCCTGTCTAGGCTGTTACATTGGGGCTGGGGGGGTACATTAGGGGGGTAGGGGTTGTCACAGAAGCCTTCCATGTCCCTTTTTCTCAACTGTGTGTCTGCAATCATTGATATCACTGCAAAAGTAGCTTCCCTGCTCTTTATCACAGGCTTCCACATGTTTTCTGGCAATAGCACAGACCATGAACGCGGTCCCTGGCTGCAACAGGACAGACCCAGACAAGGTCGTCTGAGGCAGCACAGACCACGGGCACTAACCTGGTCCCAGGTGGTAGTGCAGGCTACCCACATCAACGAGACCCTTGAGGGGCAGCATGGTCCATGGGCACCACCATGGCTTCAGGCAGCAGCCCAAACCATGGGCATCTGCATGGCTTTTGGTGATAACACTGGTCACAGACATCAGCACAGACCCGGGCTGGAGCAGGACCTCTGCCCCAGACACAGAGCCCTTGGCAGCAGCACAGTTCTGTCTATCACCATGGGCTGAGACGGCAGTGTAGGCCGCTCACATCTGCCTGGTCCTCACTGCTGTCACATCTTCAGTTCCACAGCTCTCCACAGTGCATACACTGCTCCGTGTCTCTGTCTTTTCCTTCTCACCATCACATACTTGTTCATCATAGTGGCCCCCGCCTGCCCGCCCCGCCTGCCCGCCCTGCCTGCCCACCCCACTGCCCTCCAGGCCTGCCCACTCTACGAGGTGGAGGGTGGGTCTGGGTGTCTTCTGCCTGGCCTGAGTGTCTTCCACCTACACACACTGAGGCAGTGGGCCTCAGATTTTGTTTCTTGATCTATTCAGTCATCCTATAGCTTTTGATTGGAGAATTGGGACCGTTGGCATTTAAAATGTTGTTGAAATATGTGTCAATTCTGGCCATTGTGTTGTTGATTTTTTGTGGTGGTGTTTATGTTCTCTGATAGTTTATGTTTTGGTAAAACATTTCTTTCTTTCTACAGTCTCTCTGCTATGCCCATTTCTCTTTTTAGCTCTTAACATTGCTTCCTGTATTTTCTTTTTTTTCCCCATCTAGGATTTTTCTTAATTGAAAACAGATTTTATTCTCATACATTATATCCTGAGTATATTACAGTTTTCCTTCTCTTTACCCATCCACGTTCTTCACCACCTCTCCTCCAGATCTATTCCCTTTCTGTCTCTTATTAGAAAAGAACAGGCCTCTTGGAGGAGGGGAGAAAGTGTGGGGGAGAGAAAGGGCGGGAGAGGGGGAGGAGGGATGAGAGGGGAAATCTGTGGTTGGTATGTAAAATGAATAAAAAAGTTAACATAAAAAAGAACAGGCCTCTAAGAGATAACAACCAAATGTGACAAAATATAGTAAACTAAAACAAAACAAAAAAAAAAACACATTGAGGTTGGACCAGGCAACCCAGCAGAAGGAAAAGAACCCTAAGAGCAGGCACAAGAATCAGAGAACCACTTGTTTACACACTCAGGAGTCCCGCAAAAATACCAAGGTGAAAGCTATAATATACACACAGAGGACCTGAAGCAGACCTCTTTCAACCCTATGCTTGCTGCTCCAGTCTCTGTGAGTTCGTACGAGTCTTCCTCAGCTGAATCAGAGGGCATTGTTCCCCTGATGTCCTCTGTTCCCTCTGACTCTTACACTCTTTCCACCTCCTATTCAGGGTTCCCTCTACTCTGAGGGTAGGGATTTGATGGAGACATCTCATTTAGAGCTGTGTGTTCCAAGGCCTTTCTCTTTCTATGTAATATCTGGGTGTGGGTCTCTGCCTCTGATCCTGTGTGCTGTAGGAGGAAGCATCTCTGATGATGATTAAATAAGGCACTGATCTTGGGTCTCTGGGCTGTCCTAGCCTCTGGTTCTTGATCACTCTAGAAATGTCAGGTGTGTCTACGTCTTGTAGAATTGGCCTTAAGTCAAATCAGGCATTGGTTGGCTACTCCCAAAAGTTCTGTGCCACTATTGCCTTAGTGTATCTTGCAGACAGGACAGACTGTAGGTCAAAGGTTGTGACTGGTTGGTGTTTGCATTTCTCTTTTGGTAGACTGCAGAATACCTTTCTACACCAAGGGAATAGAATGTAGGGGTGAAGGTTCCCTGTAGGTACCAGCTCAACGTCTCCATGTTCTATGAGTTGTGTAGGTATTGTCCTTGGCAATGGGACCCCACTGTAAGTCTGTGGAAAGCAACTCATTGTCTCAGCAACAGCCTTGGTCGTTTGGGGATTTTCATGAGAACCCCTTGGCCAACAACTCAATTGAATGCAACCCGGTCCCGGTACTGGAAGCCTTGTTTGGTAACAAGAGATAGCCAGTAGGGACTTGGTCTCCTCCATTATTAGAAGACCTCATTAGGATAACCTTCATATATTTTAAAAACTTTCCAATGCACTTGGTTTCCATACTATCCCTTAAATGACCCTCAATTTCAGCTGTTTCTCCCTGAATTCTCTCCTTCAACTCTATCTCCCCTCCCCTTACTTACCTTATCCTCTCATTCCTGTTTTCCCTGACCTGTCTCCAGTCCATCCATAGAATCTATTCTGTTTTCCACTTTCAGGGAGTCCATGTGTCCCCCTAGTCCCTTCTTATATACCAAATCTCTCTGGGTCTATGGATTGTAGGTTTGTTGTCATTTATTGAATGGTTAATGTCTGCATGTAAGTGAATACATACCAGATTTATCTTTCTGGGTCTGGGTTACCTCACTCAGGATGATTTTTTTCTAGTTTCATCCATTTGCCTGCAAATTTCATGATGTAATTTTTTAAATAGCTGAGTAATACTCCCTTTTGTAAACATAGCACATTTTCTCTATCTATTCTGTTGAGGGACATCTAGGTTGTTTCCAATTTCTGGCTATTTTGAATAGAGCAACAATGAACATGGTTGAGCAAGTGTCCTTGTAGTAGGATGAAACATCTTTTGGGTATATGCCCAAGAACGGTGTAGCTGGATCTTAAGAGATATATTGATTCCCAACTTTCTGAGGGACCACCACATTGATTTCCATAGTGGCTATGCAAGTTTGGACTCCCACCAGCAATGGAGGAGTGTTCCCCTTATTCCATATCTTTGCCAGCATGAGCTGTCACTTGTGTTATTGATCTTAGCCATTATGACAGGTATAAGATGGATCTCAAAGTAGTTTTGATTTGCAGTTCCCTGATGGCTAAGGGTGTTGAACATTTCCTTAAGTATTTATCAGCCATTTCAGATCCCCCTTTTGAGAATTCTGTTTAGATCTGCTTAGTTAGGGTTTCTGTTGCTGTGAAGAGACGTCATGACCACAGCAACTCTTTTTTTTTTTTTTAAATTAAATTTTATTTGGCCATCCCATCACCAGAGTAGGTCAGTTTGGGCTGTCTCTTGACCATTCCCAGCAGTCTATTGTGGGGGTATCTTTGTGGATTTCTATGGGCCTCTCTAGCACTTTGCTTCTTCCTATTCTCATCGCTTGGCTCAGCCTGGGAGGAGGGGACTGGACCTGCCTGGACTGAGTCTACCAGGTTGATCTCAGTCCTCGGGGGAGTCTTTGCCCTGGATGAGGTGGGAATAGGGGGTAGGCTGGGGGCAAGGGGGGGTGGAAGGGGTGAGAACAAAGGAATCCATGGCTGATATGTAGAACTGAATTGTATTGTAAAATAAAATAAAATAAAATTTAAAAAAGTTACCTGTATGAAGGCATTATCCAAAAAAAAAAAGAAATTTTATTATTCATTTTATATACCAATCACAGATCCCCCTCTTTCCTCCTTCTACCCCTCCAGTCTTCCCCCACCCACCCCCATTCCTTTCTTATAGGGAGTTAGCAGAGCCTGGTACATTCAGTAGAGGCAGGTCCAAGCCCTTCCTCCAGACTCAAGGCACAGCAACTCTTATAAAGGAAAACATTTACTGGCTCACAGTTTCAGAGGTTTAGTTCATTATTGTCATGGTGAGAGGCATGGCAGCATGTAGGCAGACATGGTGTTGGAGAAGGAGCTGAGAGTTCTACATCTTGATCTGCAGACAGCAGAAGGAGACCGTGTGCTACACTGGGTATAGCTTGAGCATATAAGACCTGAAAGCCCACCTCCACAGTGACAAACTTTCTCTAACAAGGCCACATCTATTCCTAAAAGGCCACATATACTAATAGTGCCACTCCCTATGATCAAGCATTCAAACACATGAGTTTATGGGGACCATTTCTATTCAAACCACCACATTCCACTCCCTGGCCTCATAGACTAATAGTCATAACATAATGCAAAAAAAAAAATGCATTTAGTCCAACTTCAAAAGTCCCTATAGTCTATACCAGTCTCAAACTTGTTTTAAAGCCCAAAGTTCAAAGTCTCTTCTGAGATTCAAGCAATCTCTTAACTGTAATCCCCTGTAAAATCAAAATAAAAAAGCAGATCGCATACTTCCAACATATAATGGCACAGGATATATATTACCATTCTGAAATGCAGGGAAGGGAGCATAGTGAAGAAATACTGGACCAAAGCAAGATAAAAAAAAAAAACCCAGCTGAGCAAACTCCAAACTCTGCATCTCCATGTTGGATGTCAACGCATTCTTCAGATTTCTAACTCCTTTCAGCTTTGTTGACTACAACACACTTATTGGGCTGTTTCCACTCCTTGTTAGCAGCTATCCTCAGCAGGTATCCCAAGACTCTGGCATCTCTAACATCTTAGGTTCTCCAAGGCAATCCAGGCTTCAACTTCACAGCTTCACATAATGACCTCTCTAGGCCTCCATTCAGAGTCACCCCTGACACATGATTGGCCTCAGTGGCTTTCCTTAGATGCAGGGGCAAATTCCATAGCCTCTTTCTTCTATCCTTAACTCTAAAGCCAGAACCACGTGGCCAAAGCTGCTAAGTTTTGCTGCTTGCTGGGGCTGGACATGGCCCCCCTCGTTCAATTACATCTTCACCAACCTTCAGTTTTAAATGGTTTCCTTAACTGCCTAAGCTTGGCTGTCTTAAAACTGGATTTGTAGAGCAAGCTGGCATCAAACTCAGAGATCTGCCAGCCTCTGCCTTCTGAGTGCTGGGATTAAAGGTGTGCCCCATCATACCTAGCCCTAAGCTTTTCTTTAATTCCTTTTTACAAGTTGGAAGCTAAGCTAGGTAGGGCCTTTGCCTAGGGTCTCCACCTCCTTTATTTCATTTCTTAATATGTTTATCTCCTTTAATACAGAATTTAGCTCCATTCCACTTCCTGGTGCCCATTTTCTCAATCTGTATATTTTGTGTTTTTTCTTATTTTGCTCACTCCATTTCATTGTAAATCTTCATAAGCGTGAACACTGATAACCAACTACAGAATCAATATTAGGCTGTTTTGAGATTTTTGTCTGCCAAAGGAATTAATCCAAATCCTTTCAGCCTCAGGCAGACTCTTTGGAAAAGGGCAAAAAACAGCCACATTCTTCACCAAAATATCACAAGAGCGATCTCTAGGCAACATACTAAAATTCTCCTCTGAAACCTCTTGAGCAAGGCCCCCACAGTTCAAATAGCCTTTAGCGCCACTGTCTTCCATGCTCCTACTAGTATGGCCCATTAAGCAGTGCTTAGCGAATTCCATTGCTTTCCTAATACAAACTCCCAAAGTCCATATTCCTCCAAACAAAAGCATGGTTAAGCAATACCCTGGTCCCTGGTATCAACTTCTATCTCAGGGTTTCTACTGTTGTGAATAGACATCATGACCATGGCAACTCTTATAAAGGAAAACATTTAATTGGTGCTGGCTCACATTTTCAGAGGTTTAGTTCCCTATCATCATAGCAGGACATGGTGGCATGCAGGCAGACATGGAGAAGGCTGGAGAAGTTGCTGAGAGTTCTACATCTTGACCCCCAGGCAAGAAGGAGACTGTGTGCTATACTGGGCATAGCCTGAGCATATAAGACCTCAAAGCCCACCATAGTGACACATATCCTCCAACAAGGCCACACTTCATAATAGCACCACTCCCTATGGCCAAGCATTCAAACACATGAGTCTCTCAAGACCATTCCTATTCAAACCACCACAATATCTGTATCCCCCTTTTAAACTGGATTACTTGATTT
This sequence comes from Peromyscus eremicus, assembly GCF_949786415.1. Taxonomy (NCBI): domain Eukaryota; kingdom Metazoa; phylum Chordata; class Mammalia; order Rodentia; family Cricetidae; genus Peromyscus; species Peromyscus eremicus. Next base: position 142,595,337 of record NC_081416.1, on the reverse strand, counting down.
TTGATATCTAGTTTCTTGAGTTCTTTATGTATTTTGAATATTAGTCCTCTATTGGATCTGGAGATGGTAAAAATTTTTTCCCATTCTGTAGGCTGCCACTCTCTGAATGACAGTTTCCTTTGACTTAAAGAAATGTTTCAGTTTTATGAGGTCTCATTTTTTAATTGTTGAACTTAGTGCCTGAGTTATCAGTATTCTGTTCAGGAAGTCTTCTCCTGTGCCAATGTGTTCAAGGCTATTCCCCACTTTCTCTTCTGTCAGGTTCAGTGTATCAGATTTGAGATCCTTGATCCACTTGGACTTGAGATTTGTACAGGGTGATAATTATGGATCTATTGAATTTTCTATATGTTGATATCCAGTTTGATCAGCACCACTTGTTGAAGATGCTTTCTTTTTTTTTTCCATTTTGTATTGTTGGGTTCTTTATAAAAAATTGGGTGTGGGTTTATGCTTTGGTCTTCAATTAGATTCCATTGATTAATGTGTCTGTTTTTATGCCAATACCATGTGGTTTTTATTACTATGGCTCTGTAACACTTGAACTTGGGAATGGTGAGACCTCTAGGAGTTCTTTTATTGTTTAGGATTGTTTTAGCTATCCTGGGTTTTTGTTTTTTTTTTTCTGTACTAAATTGATAATTGTCCTTTCAAGATCTGTGAAGAATTGTGTTGGAATTTTGATGAGGATTGCATTGAATCTGTAGATTGCTTTTGGTAAGATTGCCATTTTTACTATGTTAATCCTACTGATCCATGAACATGGGAGAGCTTTCCATTTTCTGATATCTTCTCCAATTTATTGCTTCAAAGCCTTGAAGTTCTTGTCATACAGGTTTTTAACTTGTTTGGTTAGAGTCCCCAATATATTTTATATTATTTGTGACTATTGTAAAGGATATTGGTTCCCTGATTTCTTTCTCAGCCCTTTTATCATTTATATATAAGAGAGCTGCTAATATTTATGAGTTAATCTTGTATCTAGTCACTTTGCTGAAGGTGTTTATTAGCTGTAGGAGTTCCCTGGTAGAATTTTTGGGGTTTCTTATATATACTCATATCATCTGCAAATAGCAATACTTTGACTTCTTTCTTTCCAATTTGTATATCCTTGATCTCATTTTATTGTCTTATTGTGCTAGCTATAACTTCCAGTACTATATTGAATAGATATGGAGATAGTGGACATCCTTGTCTTGTTCCTGATTTTAGTGGAATTACTTTAAGTTTCTCTCCATTTAATTTGATGTTGACTGCTGACTTGCTATATATTGCCCTTATTATGCTTAGGTATATCCCTTGTATCTCTGATCCATTCAAGATTTTTATCATGAAGGGACGTTGGATTTTGTCAAAGACTTTTCTAGCATCTAACGAGATGATCATGTGTTTTTTTTCTTCCAATTTGTTTATATGGTAGATTACATTGACAGCTTTTCATATGTTGAACCATCCATGCATCTCTGTGATGAAGTCTACTTGATCATGGTCACTGATTTTCTTGATGTGTTCTTGGATTCTATCTTCAAGAATTTTATTGAGTATTTTGCATCTATGTTCATGAGGGAAGTTGAGCTATAATTTTCTTTGTTTAGTCTTTGTGTGATTTGGGTGTCAGGGTAACTGTGGCCTCATAAAATGAATTTGGCAATATTCCTTCTGTTTCTATTTTGTGGAATAATTTGAGGAGTATAAGGATTAGTTCTTTAAGGGCCTGGTAGAATTCTGCACTGAAACTACCTGGCCCTGCTCTTTATTTTGGTAGGTAGACTTTTTAATGATTGCTTCTACTTTGTTAGGAATTATTAGTCAATTTAAATTATTTATCTGATCTTAATTTAACTTTGGTAAGTCATATCAAGAAATTTGTCTCTTTCTTTTAGATTTTCCAATTTTCTGGAGTACAGGTTTTGAAGTATGACCTAATGATTCTTTGAATTTCCTTGTTGTCTGTTGTTACATCTTCCTTTTCATTTCCAATTTTGTTAATTTAGATATTCTCTCTACATTTTTTTAGTCAGTTTGGATAAGGGTTTGTCTAGCCTGATTTTCTCAAAGAACCAGCTCTTTGTTTCATCGATTCTTTGTACTGTTCTCTTTGATTCTATTTTATTGATTTCAGCTCTCGGTTTGATTATTTCTTGACATCTATTCCTCTTGGGTATGTTTGCTTCTTTTTGTTCTAGAGCTTTCAGATGTGCTATTAAGTTCCTAGTGTGAGATCTCTCCAGGTTTTTTTTAAATTTTATTTTATGTAGGCACTAGTCCTATGAATGTACCTCTTAGAATTACTTTCATTGTATCCCATAAGTTTTTATATGCTGTGTATTAATTTTCATTGAATTCTAGGAAGACTTTAATTTCTTTATTTATGTCATGACCCATTTTTCATTCAGTAGAGTGTTGTTTAGTTTTCATGAGTTTGTAAACTTTCTCTTATTTCTATTGTTGTGGATATCTAGCTTTAATCCATGGTGATCTGATAGGATTTGAGGAGTTATTTCAATTTTCTTATATCTGTTGAGACTTGCTTTGTGTCCAAGTATGTGGTCACAAATTTTGGAGGAAGTTCTATGAGGTGTAGAGAAGAAGGTATATTCTTTTGTGTTTGGGTGAAATATTCTGTAAATATCTGTTAGGTCCATTTGTTTTATAGTGTCTGTTAGCTCCATTGTTTCCCTATTTAATTTTTTTTTCTGGTTGACCTTTTCATTGGTGAGAGTTGGGTATTGAAATCTCCCACTATCAGTGTGTGAGGGGCAATATGTGATTTTGGTGCCCTTGTGTTTGTGGGTATAGAGGTTAAGAATTGAACTGTCATGTTGGTGGATTTTTTTCCTTTGATGAGCCTGTAGTGTCCTTTCCTATATATTTCGATTAGTTTTGGTTTGAAATCATTTTGTTAGATATTAAAATTGTTACACCAGCTTGCTTAAGTCCATTTGTTTAGAATATTGTTTTCCAACTCTTTACCCTGAGTTAATGTTTATCCTTGATGTTGTGGTATGTATCTTGGATGCAGCAAAAGGATGGATCCTGTTTTTGTATCCATTCTGTTAGTCTGTTTCTTTTTATTGGGGAATTGAGACCATTGATATTGAGAGATATCAATGACCAATGATTTTTGATTCCTGATTGTTGTTGTTGTTGGTTGTGTGTGTGTGTGTGTGTGTGTGTGTGTGTGTGTGTGTGTGTGTATGTGTGTATCCCTTCTTTTAATTTTTCTGGTCTTAAATTATTTATTCTTGTGCTGGGCGGTGGTGGCGCACGCTTTTAATTCCAGTACTTGGGAGGCTGAGGCAGGCAGATCTCTGTGAGTTCGAGGCCAGTTTGGGCTACAGAGTTCCAGGAAAGGCACAAAGCTACACAGAGAAACCCTGTCTTGAAAAACAAAAACAAAAACAAACAAACAAACAAACAAAAAATTATTTATTCTCTGTCTTTTAATGTGTGTAGTTAGCCTCCTTAGTTTGGACTTTTCCTTCTACCACCTTCTGTAGGACTGGATTTGTAGATAGATATCGTTTAAATTTGGCTTTATCATGAAGTATCTCCATCCATAGTGAGTGAAAGTTTTGTTGCATATAGTAGCCTAGGCTGGCATCTGTGGTCTCTTAGAGTCTGCAGCACATCTGTCCATGCTTTTCTGACTTTTAGAGTCTCCATTGAGAAATCAGGTGTAATTCTAATAGGTCAGTCTTTATATGATACTTTGTCTTTTTCCCTCGAAGCTTTTAATATTCTTTCTTTATTCTGTACATTTAGTGTTTTGATTATTATGTGCTGAGGGAACTTTCTTTTCTGGTCCAATCTATTTGGTGTTTTGTGTTCTTCTTGTACCTTTATAGGCATCTTCTTTAGGTTAGAAAATTTCCTTCTATGATTTTGTTGAAAACATTCTCTGGGCCTTTGATCTGGTATTCTTCTCCTTTCTTTATTCCTATTAGTTTTAGGTTTGTTCTTTTCATAGTGTCCCAGATTTCCTGGATATTGTTTGTCAGGAGTTTTTTAGATTTAATTTTTGTTTCATCGATTCTTTGTATTTTTCTTGACTGATGTATCTACTTCTATTGTATCTTCATTGCCTGAAATTCTTTCTTCCATCTCTTGCATTCTGTTGGTGAAGTTTGCCTTTGTCGTTACTGTTCAAATTCCTAAAGTTTTCATTTCCAGATTTCCCTCAGTTTGGGTTTTCTTTATTGATTCTATTTCCATTTTTAGGTCATGAACAGTTTTATTCTTTTCCTTCCACTGTTTGTGTATTCCTGGATTTTGTTAAGCCATTTATTGATTTCCTCTTTAAGGACCTCTATTATCCTCCCACGGGTGGTTTTAATGTCTTTTTCTCATGCTTCAGCTATGTTGGAATGCTCAGGTCCTCCTATGGTGGGAGAGTGGGGCTCTGGTGGAGACAAATTGCTTTGCCTGTTGTTAACTGTGTTTTTATGCCAGTGTCTAGGCATCTGGGCTTGGGATGATTACAGGTATAGGTGCTGATTTCTGGATTTGTCTGTGTTGGATGGGTGTTTTGTTCCTGCTCTCTGTTTCCTCTTTGGATATTTGGAACGTTTCATGCCTGTGTGTTGCCTGGTAGGAAATTTTCTTTAGACCTGATAGTTATGGACGCTGGGGTTTCAGGTAAAATATGTTTCTGGGTATTGGGAGCTGGCAGTTAGGCATGGGGATTTATTAAGAGTCTGAAGGGATTCACGGGAGGGCAAGAACAGGGTATTCAACCAGAATCTGCTCATTTCATTTTCTTGGAATAGGGGAAAGCAGTGAATCGATGTCACATTGAAGTCTGCTATAGCACTGGGGATGATATTGAGGGGTTGGATCTAGATGAACAGAGGAGGGAGGAAGATCTACAGACAGCCTACCTGCTTCCCTGGCAGGAGTGATCTGTGGGTTAGCAGAGAGTGCCTGCTGGAGCTGGGGGCTGGGATAAGGCAACAAGTAGAGAGAGGGAGGTTAGGAGGGTGTGCCGGCTAGTCTTATGCCAATTTGGCACACAAACTAGTGTTATCTCAAAGGAAGGAACCTCAATCTGAGTGTAAGGCATTTTCTTAATTAGTGATTGATGAGGGAGGCTCCAGGCCTTGGTGGGTGGTGCCATATCTGGGCTGGTGGTTTGGGGTTCTATAAGAAAGCAGGCTGTGCAAGCCAGGGAAAGTAAGCCAGTAAGCAGCACCCCTCCATGGCCTCTACATCAACTCCTGCCTCCAGGTCCCTGCCATGTTTGAATTCCTCCTGTCCTGACTTCCTTCGATAATGAACAGCAATATGGAAGTGTAAGCCAAATACTTTCCTCCCCAACTTGTTTTTTTGTCATAGTGTTTCCTTGCATCAATAGAAAGCCTAAGACAGAGGGGAAGGTCTGTGGGATCCACAGGAGATGGGAACAGGGGTTGGGGGTTAGGGGAAGGGGGCAGGGAAGGCTGTCATAGGTGTTCTGCAGAGACTGGAGGATTGGAGGGAGCAGGCAGTGGTGAGGGTCTTCAGTTGGCTTGCCTGTTTCCCTGGCCTGTTCAGCGGATGTGATCCTGGTGAGTGCCTACTGGTGCAAGAGGCTGTGACAATGGAATGGGTTGGGGGAAGGAAGGGTGGGGGAGAAGAACTTCATGATTCATTGTGGATGAGGTCACATAGGAAAGGGAAATGGCAGCATGTTTTCTGCTTCAGAGCTGGGGATGAGACTAGGGGTAATGTATCCAGAGGAGCAGAAGGAGAAGTGTGGATCTGCCATTAGCCAACTTGTCCTCTTCATGGGTTTTTTGTTGTTGTTGTTGTTTTTGGTTTGTTGCATATGAATTGTGTTAGGTTCTTTATATAGTGGAATTTTTTTTCTTTCTCTTTCAACTATGGCAGATAGTTTTGGTAGGTACATTATAGGCTGTCTTTCACAGTCATTTACAATTTATAATGCTTTGCTCCAGGTGCTCTGGGTTTCAAATTTTCTGTGGAGAAATCAATTTTAATTCTTTTATATGTTATTTGTGTTTTTTTCTTTATGTGTGACTTGTGTTTTATTTCTTAAGCTTTCAATACACTTATGTTTATGTACCTAGTGTTTTAACTATGATACGCCATGGGGACTTTCTTTTCTGGTCTTGTCTGTTTGATGTTCTGTGTGCTTCTTGCATCTATATGTGTATGGTTTTCCTCAGTTTGGGAAAGTTGTCATATTCCTTGCTCATTTGTTCCAGATTTAAACGAAAGCCTTAGTACAGAATATAGAACAGATAAGCAATGAGTATGAAAAAGTTATAAAACGATAGGAAAGGAGCATAAAGTAAATGTGGAGCACATTGAAAAAACCCTTTGAATAAGAGGCACAAACAAGGGAGAAGCCCAGAGTAGACCAGATCTTCAACAAGATCACAGAAAAAAACTTGCCCAAACTGAGGAAAGCCATACACATACATATGCAAGATGCACAGAGAACATCAAGTAGACAAGACCAGAAAAGAAAATCCCTAAGGCATATCATAGTTAAAACACTGAGTATACATAACAATAGAAGCGTATTGAAAGCTTAGGAAATAAAACACAAATCACACATAAGGAAGCCAATGTGTGAAGCTAAAATGGATTAGTAGGTTCTTCAGTTCCATCTTCGTTTTGGCTTGAGTCCTCTTCAATGCATTCATCTCCATAGTGAATTCCATTTCCAACTCCTATATTGTCTTTGTTATTTCCATCAACCTTATAGTTGTGTTTTCTTGGGTATCTGCAGGTGTTTATTCTCCTTACATTCTTTCTCTTTAATTTCACTGAGCTGTCTCTTTGTGACTTCTTTAAACTCTTTGAATTCTTTAATGAAGTTATGATTGTTCTTTTAAATTCTATGTCCTTGAGTTCATCTAGCCCATTGGCATGCGTTTCTATAGGACCAGTGAGGTTTGGAGAGAAGATACAAGCTTTGAGATTTCAGAAGACTCATGTAATTTTGAGTTCACTCTCTCTGCTTCTTGAATTTGTTTTAAGATGTGAGCTCTTAGCTGTTCCTGCTGCCATGTCTACCACTTGCTGCCGCTATTCTCCACCACGATGGACCTAAAGGTCCCTCTGAAACTACAAGCCCGAATGAATTCTTTCTTTCCTAAGTGTCTTGGCCATGGTGTTTTATCCCAGTAATAGAAAAGGAACTGAGACATAGGACTCCATGTCATGCTCAGAATCCACCTCATCCCACTAGATGGAGAAATATAGCCTATGTGCTTGAGCCACAGGAAACTTCCATGTTGCCTTCTGGGGACATGGTGATCAATTTCAACAAGCATTCCCTGCTCATGAGTTAAAAACACAAGACCAAATCTTGGCATGGAGAATTAAAGAATTAAAAGTTTTCACATTCAGTCGAGTCAGTACTTAAAAAGGTGAAGACGTGTGGACTTGGGGGCTCACCAAGTTTTCCTGAGCTCATCTCATGCTGTTCACAAACAGGGAAACTGAAGGTGGAGGAAGGTGATGGGCTCCCAAGGTGCATATTTTGTGAGGAGCATATTGGAATGAATGCAGCCTAAGCCAAGTGATAGCTCTGCACATTTTGCTTTAACACTTTTTGAATCGTTCTCAGAATTATTTCTCTTTCTGCTATGATTTCCTTTAGAGCTGTGCTGAATGTGTGGCCAGTCTTCTCAGTGCTCGTTGGTGATACTTGAATGTACACCAAAGTGACCTTCTTCACTATGTAGCTTGTTTCCCATGGTTAATGTAGAAGAAAATAAACCAGAAAAAGTGAGCTGACTGTATAAATCAAAAGGAAATTTGGGAGCTAAGGAGATTGCTCAGTTCATAAAAGTATATGCCATTCAAGCATGAGGACATGAATTGGATTCCTAAGACTAATGTAAAATGCCAGATATGGTAGGGTGTGCCTGTAATCCCGTCACTCAGAAAAGTAGAGAATGAAGGATCCCTGGGACTCCCTGGCCAGACATATTATCTTAATCAACAAGTACCAGGTCCCACTGAAAGATCCTACTTTAAAAAACAAGGTAGCTTCTGAGGAATAGTACCTCAACTTGACCACTGGTTTCTACATATGTGTGCATATATGTTCATGTGTACCTATTCACGTACACACACACACACACACACACACATATATACACACAAATACACACATATACAGAGTCTTAGTCAATGTTCTATTGCTATGAAGAGACACCATGATCACAGCAACTCTTATAAAGGAAACATTTAATTGGGGTTGGCTTACAGTTCAGAGATTTAGTCCATTATAGTCATGGTGGGAAGCATGGCAGTATGCAGGAAGACATGATTCTGGAAAGGTAGCTGAGAGTTCTATATCTAGATCAGCAGGCAGCAGGAAGAGAGAGTGAGCTACCGGGCCTGGCTTGAGCTTTTGAAACCTCAAAGCCCACCACCAGTGACACACTTCCTCCAACAAGGCTACACCTACTCCAACAAGGCCATAAGTCCTAATCCTTTCAAATAATGCCACTCACAATGAACCTATGGAGACCATTTTCATTCAAACCACACACATGCACACACACACACACACACACACACACACACACACACACACGCATACGCACACACACCGTAAGGCACAGCAAGTGGAGAAAGAGAGGATCTAGAAAAGGAAAGGTGATGACAGCTGCTTCTCCTTAGATAAAATCACCCCTAAAGCAAATGACATTTCTGTTTCACCTTTTTCTCAAATTGGTTTTAAAGATACAATGTTCTCTTTTTGGAAACAAAGAAATTCAGAAACATGGAAAGTACATTTGGCCCTCTGCAGATTTCACATCTACCAAACAGCTAATTATGATACAAAATACTTGAGGCTTTTGTTCTGGTCACTCCAATCTCTATGGTGACGAGAGTCACAGTGCTGAGCTCTTGATCTACTTGGCTGAGGCTGTAAGGTTATCCTGTGTGGGACGTAGCCACGAGGACCTGCCCTGGCAACTCCGTCCTCAGAGGACATAAGGGTTTCTTTGCTGCCTTGGCCACAGTGGCCAAGGACTCTGACTTTTGAGGGGTGGGCCTTTCCCTTCCCAAGAGTGACATCAGTAGAGGAAGGACTTCCTGACCCTGGAGGAAGAGGCTGAGGCGATGTGTCTGTTGGATAGTGAGTGAACCCTGGAAACTCAGTCTCCACAGAGGAAACAGGACTACAGCCCCGAAGTCAGCTTTTAGAAGCGGAAGCTGAAGATGGTGGGCTTTCAGGGTCTCCCCATCTTCAGCCAAGAGGTGGTCTTGAGGACATTCCTCTACTTAGGGCTGGAGGATTTCCAGCCAGCAGAACAGTGTAGTCTGTACTTACAGGCCAGAGCAGGCTCTGCCATTGACCCATATCAGACCATGCCTGGATGTGGGGTGAGCTTGATGAGCTCACCTGTGTGCACATCCTGTGAGGCTCATGGCAGCCTGCTGGCCTGTTTGCTTCCTTCCATTCAATTGATGCCTTTGTGGACAGCATTGTGACTTCCTAGCATGTCCGTCCCCTGCCAGGAGGTAGAAATAGCCTCTCTATATACCACTCCCTGCTGGTGCTTGCAGGGGCTATGAGACACCAGTGGACATACACTATCTACAGTAGACACACAAAGGCTCATTGTATCTGTACCATCTCAGGGAGATGTAGCCTGAGTTCCTTGGCAGAAGAAGCCCAGAAACTGGGTGCTAGCTGCTACAGGTGGCATTTACCTTCCCAGGAAGAGCAGTATGAGCCCCCTCCCCAGGGGCAAGAGATGGCAATGGCTTGACTGGAAACAGCTTCAAACACTGAGCATTTGCTGAGGTCAGAGCCAACACTGGGGTCTTTGCATAACTTATTAGATTTATTGTTGTTGTTTGAGACAGGGTCTCATGTATCATAGGCTGTCCTCATAATGACTATGTAGCAGAGGTTGACCTTGAACTCTTGATCTTTCTGCCTTCACTTCCCAAGTACAGGAAATACAGGCATGCACCATCGTGCTTGGCTTCATCAAGATACTTATTATTATTATTACTTTCTTTTTGAGACAGAATTTCTAGCCTGAAATGGCTTTATAACTCTCTGTATAGCTAAGAATGGCCTTGAACTCCTGATCATCCTGAACTCTTGGGTGCTGGGATTATAGGCGTGCATTACGATGCCTGGTTTATTAAGTGCTTGGGATAGAACCCAGGGCTTCCTGCTTGCTAAGGAAGTGCCCTACCAACTGAGCCACATCCAGCTCTGTTGTATTTTTTGAGACAGGGCCTGCTTTGGCCGGGGCTGGTCTGGAACTCGCTGTATAGTCTGACTTTGAACAGATGAGAGAACCTTTCCCCAGCCTCCCAAAGCCTCCCAAGTGCTGGAACGACAGTTGTGGTGGTTTGAACGAGAATGTCCCATGTAGGCCCATGTTTGAACACTTGGTTTCCAGTTGGTGGTGCTCTTTGGGGAGGTTGTGGAAGCTTTGGGAAGTGGATCCTTGCTTGAGGAAATACATCACTCGGGAGGCCTATAAGTACCTATAGTCTCCGCCTTGTGCTTGTAGTTCAAGGTGTGAGTGAGCTCTCAGATCCTGTTCCTGCTACGATGCCGGCTGCTTCTCCGTCATGATGGACTCTTAGCTATCCAGAACCATAAGCCAAAATAAATTCTTTCTTCCATAAGCTGCCTTGGCCACTGTGTTTTATCACAGCAACAGAAAAGTAAACTAACATAACAGCCCACTCACCTGGGTTTATGAAGGGCTCTTACCACACCCCTGGAGTCATCATTGCCTCATGAGCCTGCATGGTGGTCTGTAGTTAGGTTATTTTATTTTCAGGGTTTGGCCTTTAAAACTTGGGTACCTGGGGTTGTCAAGATGACTTAGCAGGTAAAGGTGCTTGGCACTGAGGCTGAGGCAGCCACATGCATGGAAAGAGAGCAGATTCCTGCAAGTTGTTCTCTGACCTTACACACATGTTGTGGTGCATGCAGTGTACTCCCAAGTACACTGCATTTAAATATTTCAAAAAACTGAAAAAATATGATTATACTGAATATGGATAGCTGTTTTTCTTGTCATTATTCTGCAAGCAAGCAGGATGACAGCTTTTACCTAGCATTTTGTTGAAATAGGTGCTATAACTAATACAGAGATTACCAAAACTATGTAGGAGACCATCAAAGCAACACCACAGACACCATACCATTGCCCTCCTCATTCTCACACACTGGCATGTATTCTTTATGACATTTTTTTTTTTACAATTGTTCTTACAACTTCTCCCAACTTTCAGATCATGATTTTTGTTCTTTTTCTTTGGAAATACAGAGTGAATAGCTTTCCTAATTTCCCTGGTCATCGTCATGGGTATCCAAGCCCTCACACGACTGTGCCAGGATCCACAAATACATCTAGGCTTCCACAGCTGTCAATGCCACCTTGCTAATCTCATGAAGCAGCAGTGAGCTTTCTGCAAAACAGAAATAATGAGAGTCCCTTTTCTTTTACAGACAAATTTCACAGGAAGATAAAAATTGGGAGACCAATATCCAGGAGCTACAGAGAAAGGTATTTTGTCTTCTTTCCTCAAGGGCTACTGAATCATGGCTTGTAGAAAGGGTGATTTTTTTCCCTCTTAGATTTTATTATTATTTTGAGTTGACACAGCTAATTATAGAACACTGTGTGGCATGGTGCCCTTTCCGGATGTAGGTGCACACTGGGCTGTGCTCACACCAGCATCCTTTGTCATTTCTCTGTGTTGGTCCCTTCAAAATTCTCTTTTCTTTCTGCTACCTCAGGTTCAGTTAGTGATTGAAAAACATTGTTCTTTTTACTCCTATAGCTTTACATGAGATATAATTGACTTCTATGTTAATGAGGGAAAACCATTCTCTAAAATGGTACTATTATTTTGTCAGGAAATGAAAGCCTTATCATTTTTTTTATATGCCCTGAAGAGTCATTCCAAGTGTGCCCTGAAAGAACTGGTGGCCACACTTTGAGCCAGCCTCTGCTCGTCAGCTCTCCTGACACAGAGAGTTTACAGGGCATGTGTTTTTGTAGTGTAATGTAGGAGATAGAGTGTTCAGGACAGATGTGAGCTGTGTGTATCCTGCCATTATGGGTTTGACTTCTGGGCAGAGCTTTGCCTCTCCTTTCTGCTCATTTTCCTGCTGTGATGAACTGTCCATGGAGCACAGCACTCCAAGGGACTCATAAGAAACAGTATCCTCATTGCCTTGTGACTCTGAAAGTCATAAACATTCTGCAGGGGCACAGCCCTCTCTGTGCTCTCGAGTGACTGTTTAGGTATACTTGTAGTTTGCCTCCCAATAAGAGGCAAGAACTGCATTTCAAGGTCTCTGGATTCCTTTCGCTGGAATAATGGTATCTAAAGAATGCCTTAAGCATGATAAAGACATGTAGAGCTGGTACTGTCATGTACATCATGCTTGATAACCACATCTTGTAATGACTCTTAGATGTAGCATCACATGGGCACTGCTTACAGGAAGGACAGTGGAACTCTGGGAAAGGCAGGGCACACAGGCACTTTGGGAAATGCATGTGTCTCAAAGCCCATGTGTCTGAATCTTATTTGCTGTTTCCACAAAGTTTTTGCTAATATCTTACTATGTTACAGTGTATATTCTCCCAGAATAGTGAAAGTTTAGTTTTCACAAAGATTTTGATGTTCTGTTTTTTTTAAGGAAGTACTTATAGTGATTCAAATGATGTAGGACTGTGGATACACTTCAAGAATCCGAAGACTGTACTGAGCAAATGAGTTGTGTTTCTCTTTCTCATAGCACAGGATATTGGACAGGAGTCTGCTTGTCAAGTGCCTGACAGTGCTGGGATTTGTTCTCTCCATGTTCTTTCTCAATTCCGTTGTCCCTGGCATTCATCTTGACCTTGGTGAGTTGAATATTCTGTTGACTTCTGTTGCTAGCTTTTGTGTCTGATGCTGCAGTGTGGATGGGAAGGCTTCCAAGCCTGTTCCCAGATGATGACTGTACCTCAGGCTGCTGTGCTGAGATGGATGTGGGCAGCCCTCAGTGGAAGGAAGGTTTTCTGTGTGACTTTCCTCTTTGTTGGGAAGAAGGGACAGTATAACTGAGTGACAGTCCATCTGCAGCCCCTTCAGGGGTCAGTGTTAGAAGGGATGTAGAGTTGGTACTGCCAGGTCTATCATGCTTGACAACCATGTTTTGAAATGGCTCTTAGAAGAGCCTGAAAGTCGTATCAGCAAAAGTAGTGTTGCCTTCCACTCAGCATGACATCAAAAGCAAACTTATAGGTGGAGTTTTTCTGTGTCTTGGCAGCCACTTCCCAAATAACCACCCAGAGGCTTAATATGGTTAATGCTTGGTCAATAGTTCAGGATTATTGCTAGCTAGCTCTTACATTTTAAGTTAACCCATATTCCTTATTTATACTCTGCCATATGGCGGTACTTTTATCAGCATGGCATGTTCATCTCCTGTTCCCTCAGCATCTGCTGGTGACTTCTGATTCCACCCTTCTTCCTTCCATCATTTTCAGTTTGGCTCTCCTGCCTAACTCTATCCCATCAGCTTATTTATTAAACCAAACAACATAATACATATTCACATGTGGTGATATTTTATTTGTGCCGAAATGTGATATTTTATTTGTATGTTAATAAATAAAGTTTGCCTGGAGATCAGAGGTCATAGCCAACCATAAACAGAAGTCAGGCAGTGGTAACATATGCCTTTTTTTTAAAAAAAAAATTATTTTATTTTATAATTTAATTTAATTTTACATATCAGCCATGGATTCCCTTGTTGTCCCCCCTCCTGGCGGGCCCCCTTCCCCCCCTCCAGCCCACCCCCCATTCCCATCTCCTCCAGGGCAAAGACTCCCCTGGGGATTGAGTTCAACCTCATAGATTCAGTCCAGGCAGGTCCAGTCCCCTCCTCCCAGGCTGAGCCAAGTGTCCCTGTTTAAGCCCCAGGTTCCAAACAACCAGCTCATGCACTGAGGACAGGTCCTGGTCCCACTGCCTGGATGCTTCCCAAACAGATCAAGCTAATCAACTGTCTCACTTATCCAGAGGGCCTGATCCAGTTGGGGGCTCCTCAGCTATTGGTTCATAGTTCATGTGTTTCCATTCATTTGGCTTTTTGTCCCTGTGCTTTTTCTAATCTTGATCTCAACAATTCTTGTTCATACAAACCCTCCTCTTTCTTGCCAATTGGACTCCTGGAGTTCCAGCTGGGGCCTGGCCATGGATCTCTGCATCTGGTTCCCTCAGTCATTGGATGAGGTTTCTAGGATGACAATTAGGGTATTTGGCCATCCTATCACCAGAGTAGGTCAGTTTGGGATGTCCCTTGACCATTGCCAGTAGTCTATTGTGGAGGTATCTTTGTGGATTTCTGGGGACCTCTCTAACACTTTGCTTCTTCCTATTCCCATGGGGTCTCCATTTATCATGGTCTCTTTTCCTTGTTCTCCCTCTCTGTTCTTGATCCAGCTGGGATCTCCCGCTCCCCTAAGCTCTCTTTCCCTCGACCCTTGCCCTTCATTACCCCCACTCACGTCCAGGTTGTTCATGTAGATCTCATCCATTTCTCTGTCATTGGGTGATCCCTGTGTCTTTCTTAGGGTCCTGTTTTCTAGGTAGCCTCCCTGGAGTTGTGAGTAGCAGTCTAGTCATCTTTGTTTTGCATCTAGTATCCTCCTATGAGTGAGTACATATTATGTTTTTCTTTCTGAGTCTGGGTTACCTCACTCAGGATGATTTTTTCTAGATCCATCCATTTGCCTGCAAACCTCATGATGTCATTGTTTTTCTCTGCTGATTAGTATTTCATTGTGTATATGTACCACATTTTATTTATCTGTTCTTCAGTTGAAGGGCATCTAGGTTGTTTCCCGGTTCTGGCTATTATAAACAATGCTGCTATGAACATAGCTGAGCATGTGCCCTTGTGGTATGATTGAACATTCCTTGGGTATATGCCCAAGAATGGTATAGCTGGGTCTTGGGGGAGATTGATTCCCAATTTTCTAAGAAAGTGCCATATTGATTTCCAAAGTGGTTGTACAAGCTTGCATTCCCACCAGCATGGAGGAGAGTTCCCCTAGCTCCACATCCTCTCCAGCATAAGGTGTCTTCAGTGTTTTTGATCTTAGCCATTCTGACAGGTGTAAGGTGGTATCTCAGAGTCATTTTGGTTTGCATTTCCCTGATAATTAGGGATGTTAAGTAATTCCTTAAATGTCTTTCAGCCATTTGAGCTTCCTCTATTGAGAATTCTCTGTTTAGTTCTATAGCCCATTTTTAAATTGGACTGTTGGGCATTTTGATGTCTAATTTCTTGAGTTCTTTATATATTCTGGATATCAGTCCTCTGTCAGATGTGGGGTTGGTGAAGATCTTTTCCCATTCTGTAGGTTGTTGCTTTGCCTTGTTGACCATATCCTTTGCTCTACAAAAGCTTCTCAGTTTTAAGAGGGCCCATTGATTGATTATTTCTCTCAGGGTAACACATGCCTTTAATCCAAGTACCAACCATAGAGACCCAGAGGCATGTATAGACAGGCAGTGACAAGGAAGTGACGTGGCTGGGCTTAAAGCCAATGAGAAGGCAGAACAGGAAGGCAATAAAGGCACAGGTTAGACAGGAAGAGGCTCTCTTGGGAAGCTATGGTGATGTAGTGAGCTAAGGTTAGTTGGTGGCTATTGCTCTGATCTCTACAGCTTATACCTCTGTATTTGGCTCTGTGTTTCTTATTTAATAAGACTGTTTAGAAATTCATCTACATTCACAGTGTACAGAAGGATGACTGTGAAGGGGCTGGGAAATTGGGAGAGCTCTACTGAGCTCAGTGTCCTCTCTGGCTACAAATCGTTTCTCCATGCAGTGAACTTTTTCTCCCTTTGGTCCATTCTCATTGTCAGCACATTCTCTCTAGTGGTTAGACACTGCCCTCCTCCAGTTCTGTGTCAAGGTCTCACCTGTGTCCAGGGGAGAAATGGCTCTTTCAGGTTGAAACTCCCAGCGCCCATCCTCTCCACAAATATCCTATACTTGCCATAGACTTCATGTTATTTCACAATGATCTTTGTAAGTGTCAGTACTTGAAATATAACAACAAAAAATTTACTTGTAAAATCTACCTCATATTAAAGTATAGATCAGTGAGAGATAGATGTCTGATGTGGTGTCCAGTTTGGCCAGTGACCTGGGCTTGGCTGTGAGCCCACAGGTGTTCTTTATCTTTATCTACACCAGAACTGATCTTCCTGGAGTCTCCTGAAGTCCCGAGGAAAGCAAAAGGCAGTGTTAACAATGACATGGATCTCAACTGCTTTTGGTGGGGGTACATCTAGAAACTGTTAAAGTGTGATTGTTTTAATTATACCCAGGGAGGCCATAATTTTAACATTGCAGACTTTTAATCATTGAGAAGGTTAAGTCAGCATGGGTAATTAAAGAAATATAGTGAAACAAGTGTACATGAACAGGGGCTTTCCATTCAAGAATTCTTTTGGGTGCTCACAGATAAGTTCGTTTTATTTGTCCTTGAAAAGAGTATACAAGCATTTGAAAAACTAACAACATGTGGAAGCTTATACACAATTAACACAATTTTTGCTAACATTTGCCACATCTTTTTTGTTTGTTTGAGTCAGGGTTTCTCTGTGTAGTCTTGGCTGTCCTGGAACTTGCTCTATAGACCAGGTGGGCCTTGAACTCAGAGATCTGCCTGCCTCTGCCTCCTGAGTGCTGGGATTAAAGGTTTGTGCCACCATGGCACTTAAAGACACATCTTCATACAAACTTTTAAAAAGTTTTGGTTACCATTGGGGAAGATCAGCCCCTCCCACCTTTTTGAGATTGTATTTTATTTTAAAGGATAAATAATTTTTATTTGTGAAAACATTCAAATTTAAAAATAATGTAGGTCTATGAGCTAGAAATATGTGTATTCCTATTTATATAAGATGACTGAACAAAACTTTTTGTTTAAAGATGGAAGTTCTTTTCTTTTCTTTTTGTTTTGTTTTCAATACTTGTGGACCATAGTCTCTCCTTCCTCCACTCCTCCCAGTCTCCACCTGACCCCAACCCCAATCTCTTCTCTTTCTCAGGTCTTCCAACTTCAGAAAAGAGCAGGCCTCCCAGAGATATCAACAAAACAGGGCATAACAAGTTACAATATAACTAGGCACAACCCTCATATCAAGACTGGACAAAGCAACCCAGTAGGAGGAAAAGAATGCCAAGAGCCAGAGTCAGAGACAGCCCCACTCCCACAAAGGAGTTCCACAAAACCATCAAGCTCACAACAGTAACATATGTCAAGAGGATGTAGCATAGACCCATGCAGTCTCCATGATTGTGACTTCAGTCTCTGTGAGCCCCTATGAGTTCTGCTTAGTTGATTCTGTGGGCCATGCTCTCCTGGTGTCCTTGACTCCTCTGGCTCCTAAATTTCTTCTTCCCTCTCTTCTTCTGGGTTCCCTGAGCTCCAAAAGAAGGGATTTTGATGGAGATCTCCAGTTTAGACTCTTTCTGCATAATATCTGGCTGTGGGTCTCTGTACCTGCTTGCATTTTAATTATTATAACATTTTCTTTTTCCCTTTTCTTCACTCAAACCCTTCCATATACATCACCACATATTTCTTCAAATTCATGGTGGCTCTTTTTCATATCTATCTATCTATCTATCTATCTATCTATCTATCTATCTATCCATGCACACACATATATATGATTGACGATATACATGATGATAATATATATAATATATTATATATAAATGATTGATGATATATATGATGATACATATATGTAATGTGTGTATATATATATTCCCAAATATAACTTGTTGAGTCCATATAATGTTACTCATATGTAGGTTTTCAGGGCTGAATGTTTGGCACTGGACAGCCAATTGGTGTGCTGTTTCCTGGGAAGGCCACATTGCTGGATCTCAGCTTTTGTCAGTTTTCTGTGGTTCATGTAGGGCTGAGGCCTCATAAGCCCAGCCTTTGTACGAAGATGCCTGGTCTCTGTGCTACTGTTGTACCTGTGACTGCGAGGATTATTTCTGTTCTACTTTTAATGCTAGTGTTGTTTTTTCCCCCTTTGGCTGTGAACAGATATCTTATCAGGGATCCTAGGATACATATTGCCTTTATTTGCTTCTTTATCCTGAAAGGTTAAGTTGGATAGGAAAAAGTCTGATTAGTATTTTTAAGACAGAATATTTAAATGGGGATATCTTCATTTACGTAGTACTAGGTTTCAGAAGGACATTTTCTTGAAAATGCATAAAATACTTTGAGCACATCTCTCCATTCCACCATCTCCTTTCCCCTCTCCCCTCCTATTAGTCCCCTTGTCCCCTAAAGTGTCCTTTCCACTTTTATGTCACATATATAATGATTAGATATAGAATCTAAGAATCACGGATTACAGAAACTTACTTGTTTAACTCTCTTAATGTAGTGAAATCCATTTTCCTGAAAATGGCACACTGTCCTTATTTCGTGTGTGTGTTCCACATTTTCTTGTTGCATGAATCCTAAATGGTTTTATAATAAAAAACCTGAAGCCAGATACTGGGGTAAATGCTGAAAGATCAGAGAGACAAAGGAACAAGCCACAGCCATTTCTCATCTCACCAGCTCCATGAATCCTCTGACTGAATGTCTCTGACTACTCAGTCAAAAGGAGTCCAGCCCCAAAGGCTTTAGTTCCTGTTTCCTTATGCCTTATATACCTTTCTCTGCCCAGCCACATCACTTCCTTCTTAGTGCTGGGATTAAAGCATGTGTACTTCCCAAATACTGGTAGCAAAAGCAGTGTTGAGATTAAAGGCGTGCGACTTCCAAGTACTGGGATTAAAGGTGTGTGCCACCACTGCCTGGCTCTGTTTCTCTCCTAGACTGAGTCAATCTCATATAGTCCACGGTAGTTTGAACTCACAGAGGTCCAGACTGATCCCTGCCTCCTGAATGCTAGGATTAAAGGTGTGTGCCACCACTGCCTGGCATCTATGTTTAATCTAGTGGCTTCTGTTCTCTGATCTTCAGGCAAATTTTATTAGAGTACACAATATATCACCACATTTTCTCTTCCCATTTCCCTACTCTTGAATTTCTAGCTGGTCTTATGACCTAGCTGTTGTGAACAGAGCTATAACAGACATTGATACAAAGTGTCTCTGTGTATGCTTGATCTATTTTTTTAGTTTTTTTTGAGAATCTGCCATACTGATTTACATAATGGCTGTACTGACAGTGTGTCAAGGTATTGTTCAAATCCTCATCAGTATTTGTTACCATGTACTCTCTCTCTTTTTGTTTTGTTTTTTGAGACAGAGTTTTTCTGTGTAGCTCTGGTTGTCCTGAAACTCACTTTGTAGATCAGGCTGGCCTCAAACTCACAGAGATCCACCTCCCTCTACCTCCCAAGTGCTGGGTTTAAAGGTGTGCACCACCACCTGCCTGGCCTATCATGCGTTCTTAATGACTGTCATTCTGATAGGGTGATATGGAGTCACATTTTAGTTTTTTTTAATTTTAATTTATTTTTTAATTACACTCATGCTATTAATTACACTTGTGATATTCTTTGATTACATTCACAGTATTCATTCAATAATTATATTTATGATATTCATTAATTACATTAATTGTATTGATTTATTACATTCATGATATTATGTCCTGATACTACTGTCCATTTGTGGGGTTTTTCCATCACACAGATCAGAGATTCTGTACTTAGGAAATCATTGCTCTATATTCCTTTCTTCTCTATCTTGAGATAATGTCTAATCTTTCTGTCTCTATGAATTTGCATAGTCTATATATTTCATGTAATACAATTCTATAGTATTTATCCTTTTTTTTTGAACGTAAAAACATTTTATGTACAACTGCAGGAGAAATAATACTCAGATAGTTTGAACATTAAAAACAGGTTATAATTTAAAAGTCTAGGGTTATTTTAAACAGTAAAATATTTTCTCTATAGAAAATAGTATAAATGATAACATTTCCCAATAAGCCCTTTTAAGTCAAATGATAGCTGAATTATACATATAAATATTGATTAGATTCTGGGATACAGAAGAAACCTATCTTCATCTGTTTAGAGAGCTATCTTTTACTTCAGTTGTGTAAGTGAGTTTCCTATTCATCTTCTCCTTCACTGTTTGATTTACAGTAGACATTTTTCCATAGGCTAATCCATATTCTAAAAAGATTTTAGCCTCCCCTCCTGAACGTACCAGCATTTTCTTTCATCAGCTTGATATAGTACAAATTCTTATCCTAATAGTGAAATGTTTCACTAAAGCTTGCCCAGTGATTGGGTAAAACAAAAACTTATTATAAGCCACAGTCATCCTAGGGTCTCCCCTGCTAGGTAGCCTCCCTGGATCTGTGGGTTTCAATATTTTAGTTTTAATATGAATTTTTCTGATGTTGAGTGATGTTAAACATTTTTCATGTGTTCATGGCTATTTGTGTTTCATACTTTGTCAATTCATTATATTAGTTTATTATTTATTCCTATTTTAATTTCTGGAGCTCTGTATATTTTACATGTTAACTGTCTGTCAAGTATACAGGAAGCAAAGATGTTATCCTATTCTGCAATGTAGGACCAGAAACTCTGAAACTGTTAGAGGGAAAAATAGGGAAAACATGTAAGGATTGGCACCTCTATTTTTAAGGGATTATTTTGTTGTTTATTATATATATGTATGGGTATTTTCATGCAAGTGCAGGTGTCCACAGAGGCAAGAGGTATTAAAACTGGAAATCAGGGGTTGTAAGCATTCTGATGTGGGTGTCAGGAATCAAACTCAGGTCCTCTACAAAAGCTAGTGTGCCAGAGGATGGACCGGCCCATATCAATTAACAATCAAGAAAATGCACCACAAACATTTTCTCAACTGAGGCTCCCTCTTCCAAAATGACTCTAGCTTGTGTCAAGCTGACATAAAAATTAGTCAGCACACTATGTATTGTGCAAATCAAAAGCCAAATAATATAAAGTAGCATTGTATAACATCATGGTATCATGTAGTGTGATGTCGTGTAATATAAAATGATGTCATAGCACATTACATGTATCATGTAACAAAACATGAAAACAACAAATATAGAGCAATCATTATGTAGCATGATGTAATGCACTATAATGTGAAATAAAGCATATAGTCTCATGCATTGCAAAATGATGTTGTGAAATATGTATCATGTGACAAAATGTGACATCATCTGACACATTCCGTCTTTGAAGAACCAGAACCTAAGCACAGCATTGACTCATTATTCTCGTTTTTAAAATTATCACAGAACAGAGTGGACTTTTTCTTGTGAAATTCTATTTCTTTTGTTTTGTTTTTTTGTTTTTTTTTGAAATTCTATTTCTTTTAATGCCTATGGAGGTTTATGTAACTACCAACATATTCAGAGTACAATCCCACAAGCCCCTGCACTCTCCTCTGTGGCTGTTTCCCCTCCCATCAACAACTGGTCAGTTTCCACCATAATCATGTCATGTTTTCTGAGAAAGTCATATATGTGGAACGAGGTGGTATGCAACCTTCTGAGATGAGCTTCTCCTGCACTCACTCTCCACGGCTGGCACAGCCTTCCCTGCTGCAGATTGTGTCAAAAGTTGGCTCTACGGTGTGGAGGCACCAGGTTTGTGTGTTCATTCATTCACTGAGGGTCAGCCCACTCTTAGCAACTGTGAATAAGCTGGGCTCAAATGGCAACAAACTTAAGGATTTGTGCTAATTTAAATTTTCATTCTTGGCTACTTATCTAGAGGGTGAGACCGTTAGTCATTTGTGTATATACGTTTGGCTGTAAAAGAAATTGCTGGAGTTTTTCAGAGAGGCTGTTGTTTTTGCATTCTCACAGCACGAACACAGCCTCCCCGGCACCAGGCAGGATGGACTCCCTCTCTTAGGGCTTGTCTGATGCACACGAGGCATCTCTTAGTGTCTCTCTGTCTCCGAGCAGTTTATTTGTTGTCTTTGAGGGAGTATTTTTAGTGACAAGCAATCTATTTGATTTGTCTTAAGCATCAGAGAGGAATGTGGGGATGATTATGGGCTGCCAGCAGAGGTCAGATGAGGACAGGCTTTGAGCGGTGCACGTGATAGATGCTGCTGCTCCACATGGGCAAACCTGCTGGTCCCTCAGTTGCCATGCATTTTCTCTTTTCCTGGCAATTCTTCAATCAGGTTATAAATCTGCTTCAGCCACACACAAGGAAAAAGCTGTTTGGAGCTTCAGAGTCCCAGGTGACGACTCTGATTGGTACAGGTAGTGTTACTTCCCTAACACTGGAAATGCCAGCCAAGAGGGCAGGGCCACATGATAACACATGGCTGTAATGTCCAAGGGCATAATTTTTAGGGGGAGGGGGCCATTCTAGCTGGACAAACATTCTGCAAACCTCCTAATATATTCATTAGTCCCTCTAGTGTCTGCTTGGTATCATTGTCTCTTGGTATCTTTGAGAGATGATTCCAACACTCCCCCAGGGATCCAAAAACCTTTGGATGCTCAAGTTCCTTAATTAAAATGGCATATGTTTGCATATAGCCTAAGTACCTCCTCCTCTGGGCTTTAACTTACCTCTAGATGATTTCTGTTTCTCCTCCTGCTATTCCTCCTCTTCCTTGTCCTCATTCAGCTGCTTTAGTATTTGGGATCGAACTTAGGACCTCACAAATGGTAGGCAAGTTTTCTACTGTATCCCCAGCCGCTCCATTTGAAATTATTTTGATACAGGTCCTCACCAAGTTACTCCTGGTTGGCCTTAAGTTCACTGTAGTCCACACTAGCTTTGAAGGTTTCCTTCTTCAGGCTCAGCCTCCCAAGTATCTGGTAGTTCACAGTTCTACCACCAGGCTTTGCTGATGGTATACCTCTTGTAGTACAAAGGTTTTCGATTTTGAGGAGGCTCGATTTACCTCTTGGAATACTGTGATCTTGGCATTACATCTAGCTATTGCTTACTCACAGGTCATGAGGATGTATGCCTGTCTCTTTTAGTTTTAAACTTTTAGCTCTTCAGTTTTGTTCGTTAAACCATTGCCTTTGAACCATTGCAAGAAGAGAACTGTTTTCTTCATCAGAAGCACTGTAACTATGAGCATGGTCTTTATGGGATAAAACTTTATTCACATGTTTATTTCTTTGTGGATCAGTATCAGTGGTTTGCATGTTTTAGGAGTTTGGTCGCTTCATGTGGATTAACAGAACTGAAGATTTAGTTATTATCTGAGTAGGTTAATCTGCATTTTATGTGGGTTAACATGAAATTCAGTTATCTGAGTAGGTTAATCTGCATTTTATGTGAGTTAACATGAAATTCAGTTATCTGAGTAGGTTAATCTGCATTTTATGTGGGTTAACATGAAATTCAGTTATCTGAGTAGGTTAATCTGCATTTCATGGCCAGTTGATGCATCTGTTACTTTTCTCATCACTGGGACAGAATATCTGTCAGAAGCAATTTAATGGGTGAATGATTTACTCTGAGTCAAACTAGAAGGTTACAGTCCCCGTGTTTGGGAGGGGCATGGCCCGTGTTGGCACTGTCCATGGCTTGACCTAGAAGTAGAGTCTTCCCACAACCTAAGGGCCCATGCTAGACAGGCTCCATACTCAATTGGCTCTACAACCTCCCCAAACAACACCACCAGCTGGGGACCAATTGTTGAACACATGCGTCTGTTAGGGATAATTTTGCATTCAAACCATAATCATTTAGCTAAGTATTTGTCAATTTTATTATCTTTTCAAAGAGCCAATCTTGGCTTCATTGATGTTTCCATTGCTTTGTGTATTTTCTTTTTCTTTAATTTCCAACACAACTTTTACCATTTTCTTTCTTATGCTTACTTTGGGTTTACAGTGCTCTGTTATTAGTTTCTTAGCACCAAAGTTGAAGTGATTGCACTGAGGTCTTTTGGAGTAGGCTATCTTATGTGATTATTGCCTTATGTGTTCTCAAAAATGCCGCTCTACTGCGTTTCCATTTCTATTATTTCAAGGAATTTTAAATTTTACTTTTGAGCTTTAAGAAAAAATCCTATTAAGGAATTTATGGAGCATGGTGCTTCACTTGCACATATTTTTGTATTTCCCAAGTTTTCTTTCATCATTAACTTCTGAATTTCACTCCAGTGTAGATATCTAATTTATTGTGATTTCAATACTCATAAGTTTATTAGTATTTATTTATGGAATAATGTTTTAGAGAATTTTGTATATGGACACAAGAGATTTTGTGTTGACTTGTGTGAAGAAGTGTGCCGACACCCAGTAGGTCTAGTTTTCTCCTTTTCTGATTCAAAGTCTCTCTGTCTCATCTGTCAGCATTTTGTCCATTACTGAAATGAGGGTATTGAAGTTTCCAAATATTATTGAATTGTCTGTTCAATTACTTCATCTTATGCTTTATGTACTAAAAAGCTTTGTGTTAGAGGCATTTACGGACTTGTAATGTTTTCTTGGTGGATTTCCTCCTTTGCCAGCATATAGTACACTCCTCAGAGCAAGTTTCTTTCATCTTGAAGTCTTTGTTACCTGGCATCAGCACAGTCAATCCAATATTTACTTACTTACTGTTACTAATCTACATTCAGTCTTACATCTCTGAGAGTTGAGTCCATGCGTAGTGCATGCTCAGCAAGTGCTCTGTCACTGAGCTGCATCTTGAGCCCTTGGGTTTTAGGGGCAGGCACTAAGGGACTCAGCCTGGCCTCAAACACATTCTGAAGCCCAGGCTGGCTTTGAACTCATGATCCTCCTGCCTCAGCATCCTAACTGCCAGGATTATAGGTGTGTGATATCACATGTGGCTCATGGCTTTATTTTGTGTCTTTTTCCTTCATTTTATTTCCCATTTAGCTGTGTACAGCTTATACTTGAATCATTCATGTGCTAGTATCTGCCTTTTGTTTAGAGTGGTTAATATTTTTGTATTCAATGTGATTACTGAGATGACAGAGATTAATCTATACTTCACTATTAACTTTTGTGGGGAGTGTCTGCAAACACCATGGCCAGCAGAGTGTCAGTCCACATGAGGCAAGAAAGAAATATGGTTCAACATGACTCAGCAGCTGGTGTTGATTCAAATTTTGAGAATCTGGCATCAGGTAGTTTATTTTAGGCATAGTTAAGCACAACACAATATGGAAACAAGTTTCCTAGTAGTAATGAACTCAATCCTGTGTGTATAACAAAGCTTAAGACATGATTACATAGAAATTTGTAAAGTATAAGTGACATCTTCCATAAAGATAAGGCTCAAGGTAAGCAGCTCATGATAAGGATCTGGAAGAGGACAGCACTATAGACTGAGATAAATGTAAGAGTCTGGAGGAGTCAGGTGTGGCCTGGCCATACAGATAGCGCAGAGGTTACCAGGCTGTTAACCACATCTATTCCCAGCCTTCTGGTTGGAAAACATGTTATATGCCCTTTTCTTTCTGTGTGATTTTTAAAAAATTTAATTAATTAATTTTTCATTCCAACCGCAGTTTCCCTATTCCCTCCTCCCCTTCCCTTCTGCCCCATCTCAATCTACTCCATTGTTTCTGTTCAGAAAGGGACAGGCCTCCCATGGGTATCAATATAGCACAGCATATCAAATTGCAGTTAAGACTAAGCACCTCCCCTTGTATTTAGGCAATCCAGTATGAGGAAGAGGTTCCCAAGAGTCAGCCAAAGTGTCAGAGACAGTCCCTGCTCCCATTATTAGGAGTTCCACAAGTAGACCAAGCTACAATACTGTCACATGTATGTAGAGGGCCTCGGTCGGTCCCATGTCGGATCCCTAGTTGTTGGTTCAGACTCTGTGAGTTCCTATGAGCCAGGCTAGTTGTTTCTGTGGATTTTCTTGTGATGTCCTCGAACCCTCTGGCTCCTATAATCCTTCTTCCCTGTCTTCTACAGGATTCCTTGAGCTTTGTGGGTCTCTGCATCTGTTTCCATCAGTTACTGGATGAAGGCTCTTTGATAACAGTTGGGGTAGTCACTCATCTGATCACTGGAAATGGCCAATTCAGGCTATGTATCCACTATTGTTAGGAGTCTTAGCTAGGGTCATCCTTATAGATTCATGGGAGTTTCCCTTGCATTAGGTTTCTAACCCTGAAATGCCTTTCCCCTTTCCAGACATACCTTTCAATACTCTCCCCTCTATACACTACCTCCAACCTGATCCTTCAAGTTCCCATGCCCATCCACCCCTAGTCCAACCAGAAGATCTCTTCTATTTCCCTTTCCCAGGGAGATCCATGTATTCCCAACTTGGGTCCTCCTTGTTATCTATCTTCTCTAGTCTGTGGATTGTAGCATACTTATCCTTTACTTTACATCTAATATCCACTTATGAATGAATATATACCGTGTTTGTCTTTCTGGGTCTGGGTTACCTCACTCAGGATTTCTTCTAGTTCCACATCTCTCCTTTGAAGAGACAACCTTGCATGGTTAGCATTCCTGTTTTCCCTGGTGCTTTCCCATGAGCATAAGAGGCCTGTGTCTCCTACAAATTATGTGTGTATCTTACATTGTTTTGTCTTTTTATTCTTCCATTTCTTATTTTTGTGTAAGATGCTTCCAAAGTGATTTTAGTTCCATATCATTTTATTTTATGAGTTATTTTCTTAATAACTGTCATGGTTGTTGCAAGAAACTCATTAACTTACAACAGTCTAGTTGAGATCAACACCAATTTAATTTTGATTGTATAAAAAATTTTCTTCTTTATAGATTTCTCATCTCTTTGTCTTTTGTGCTATTATGGTTACACAATTTTTAATCTTTAGATATTTTATGTTCACTGTTTTGCAGTTATTGCTTTATGATGTCCGTGTTTTAAATAATTTGAAAGATACAAAGATTATACTTACATTGTTTTTGTTTATTTACATAAATGCTCCCATAAGTGCTATTTATTCATATGGCTGGAGTAACTTTCCCAAATGTCTTTCATTTAAGACTCAAGGACTTCTTTTAGTATTTCCTAGAATAATGGTATCTGTGAGTTTTCCTAGTTTTTGTTTATATAGGAATTCAGTATTGTCTTTCATTTTGACAGTTTGGTTGTGTATGGAATTCTTGGTTGAGTCTTCTTCTTCTTCGTCAACACTTTGACTCTGTGGTCCCAGTACCTTCCAGCATTAGTACCATGTGATTGCTAATTTTGTTGAGTTCACGGTCGGTTGCTTTTCACTGGCTCAAAACTTTCTCTTTGTGCCTGTCTCGTCTCTCAGCAGTTTTACCATGATGTATCTGAGTGTGGTTCTCTTGGAATATGTCCATATTGGACTTAACTGAATTTTTTTGGATGTTGAGATTATTTTTTTTCTTTACATTTGGGTAGTTTTACCCATTATGTTTTCAAATATTCTTTCTGTCCTTCTCCTTTTGCCTTTCTTTCTAGAATTCTTATGATTCATATATTGGTCTGCTTTATGGTGTCCCACAGCCTCTGATGTTAATGATTTCTGCTTACTAATCTCCTTCCTAAGATCAGAACTTGTTCTTATCAGTGTTCAGCTTACCCTTTGCATTACTAAAAGCTTTAAAAAACTTCCAGATTTCCAAAACCCTCACCATAATTTTATTTCTTTTAAGGGGGAATTGACTTTTGGAGTTCTTATTTGATATTCACATTAACATTCTTCCCTAGATGAATTTTGATACATTTGTAATTATGGAAATATGTTCTGCCACTGTCAATAAAGACTTTTTGATTAATATTTTTTCTTACAATATATTTTGATCACATTCTCATATCCTCCCAGATCCTCCCCATCTCTCTACTCTCCAATTTCATGTTCTTCTCCTCTCTTTCAAAAATTAAAACAAACAAACAAAAAATGTAAATCAAACCAAAAAAACAAAATAGACAAAAAACCCAATTAGACAAAAAATACAAAAAACAAAACAAACAAAATGTGCATAAAAATACATGAAATTTAATTTTATGTTGGCCAACTCATGGGAATGAGGCCTGCCTTGGGATGTGGTTGATATTCCAGTGATACTCCATTGGAGGAAACTTATTTTCCCTTTCCATGAGGTTTCAATTGCAAAGAGCTTCTTGGTTAGGGAGGAGACTTTTTCTTCACTTTCCAATAAAGACTTTTTTTTGAGGGAAGCTGTTTCTGTCCATTGCTGATTGATGATTTGTACATTTCTCCTTGGAGATTGTTGAGATCTCTGAGAACCTGGAGAGTTTTGGTTGTTAGAGTAACTTCAATGATCTGGCTGACCTGCACTTGTTGGCCATCATACAGACACTGAGATATGAAGTTAAGAAGGCTGGCTCAGCTGGGCGGTGGTGGCGCATGCCTTTAATCCCAGCACTCAGGAGGCAGAGCCAGGCGAATCTCTGTGAGTTCGAGGCCAGCCTGGGCTACCAAGTGAGTTCCAGGAAAGGCGCAAAGCTACACAGAGAAACCCTGTCTTGAAAAACCAAAAAAAAAACCAAAAAAAAAAAAAAAAAAAAAAAAAAAAAAGAAGGCTGGCTCCTCTCCTCTGGTTTATTCAGACTTTTGACAGGAACCCACAGGTGCATTTTGCAAGGTTGGCTATGTTTCAGCTACAACTCTCCAAACGCTACTACTTCCTGGTTTCCTTTCATTTGCTCTACTGTGTTTTGAGTAATGTAACCAGTTTCCTATGTTGAGCGCACACAGGTCAGTGATTTGAGAGTGGAGCAAAGAATTTAATGGACCATCCACTTTTCATTTTTCATTTCCAATAGCTTGTATCACATAAGTTTGCACAAACACCAAGACAGCTGACTTTTTGAAAGTGATTTTGATAGACAGCCTGTAAGTTTTCAGCCACAGACTTTTTAAAGAAAAGTACATTTCTTTAAAACAAAGATATCTGTGAGTTATTAGTAAAATAATAAGGTATGTTTTAAGGCCATTATTAAAACTCTCAATTCAAGTGGTCACTATTTATTAATACTATTTTCTCTTTGGCAATTAACCTTGACAATCTAAGTTATATCAAACATATTAATATTGTTTTTGTGTAAAACTAAATGAAGGCAGTTAATATTTACAGGCTTGTTAGAAATATTGGGACTAGGGATTTTTCCTAATACTCTGAGTATCTCTGCTTTGGAGTCATCATGTTAGAAGCAGTAAGGTCTATATTGTGGGATATTTGTACACTGTGTGAAGGTGTATTGTTGTGATTGGTGTAATAAAAAGCTAAATGGCCAATAGCTAGGCAGGAGGTATAGGCGGGATTTCCAGGGAGAGAAAAAAGAGGAGGAGGAATTGAGATTGTGGGAGAAGCCAGGAGACACAGAGAGGAAACAGGAGGTGAAAGATGGAAGAGAGGCAGCACTACTTGATAGAACATAGATTAATATAAATGGGTTAATTTAAGTTATAAGAGCTAGTTAGGAAAAATTCTAAGCTATTGGCCAAGCTTTCATAATTAGTAATAATTAATTATGATAAATAACAATTAATAAATAAATAATAAATTAATTAATAAGTCTCCATGTAATTATTTGGGAGCTGGTTAGTGAGAAAGAAAGAGACTTGTTATAGGTCTGTCAACTATTTCATTTGTTGTGTGTGGTCATGTTTCAAGTTCTCGATATTTATAACTTTAGGAAGAATTTTGAAATTTTGTGATATTTGATCATTTCAGATGCTTTCCACATGCTTCCTTGTGGAAACTGTACTCTGTTGTCAGTAAATGACACAGCTCAATGTAACAAAACTCAGCAACATAGCTTTTTTTTTTTACTCTTTGCACAATATTGCTTAATTGCTATGCATTGCATTTTTTTTTCCTGAAGCCAGATGCTTTGGGATAGAATAGGTTATGTTGGGTGAAACACTGGTCCTACCATCTCAAGAAATCTAACACAATAAAGAGTTTTTCTTGTACTCGGTTTAGTGCTGATCAATAAAGATCCCTTTGGATAGGGAAACAACATGTTTTGATTCCATCATATCACAGACAGTTTCTACGTCACCTTGGCAGGGAAGGAATGGTGGCTGGAGCTGAAAGCTACCCTGGGTGCTGGTTAGGAATGTGGATCTTGTTTGCTCACAGCTTGGTGAATAGGTTGATCCTGTGACATCATCTAAGTGCACAGGACTGAGAAAACTTCCAGTAGGGAGAACAGCAGGGGTGAGGAGCTATAATGGTATACTTACTGATGTGAATAATGCAGCTGATTTCCTACGTTGAGCACACACAGGTCAGTGATTTGGGAGTGGAGTAAAGAATTTAATGGTCCATCCACCTTTCACTTTTCATTTCTGATAGCTTGTATCACATAGGTTTGCACAAACATGTAACAAGTCTTTCTCTGTCTTGCCAGCCAGCTCCCAAATAATGACATAGAGACTTCTTATTAATTATGAAAGCTCAGCCTATACCTTAGGCTTATTTCTAACTAGTTCTTATAACTTAAATTAACATGTTTCTATTAGTCCATGTTTTGCTTTGTGGCTTTTTTTTTTTCTATTTTTATGTCCAACTTCCTCTATGTCTTATTGACATCTCCCTTATGTGCCTAGATTCATTCCGAGATTCTCTCCTTTTCCTGGAAGTCCTACCTATCTCTCCTGCCTAGCTATTGGCCATTCAGCTTTTTATTACACTAATCACAGCAATATATCTTCACACAGTGTACAAATATCCCACAACACAAACGCTAAGACAGCTGACCTTTTGAAAGTGATTTTGATAGACAGCATGCAGCTTTTCAGGCATAGATTTTAAAGAAAAGTCCATCTAAACAAATATTTCTATGAGTTATCAGTAAAATAGTAAGGTATGTTTTAAGACAATTATTGAATCTCTCAAATCAAGTGGTTGCTATTTATTAACGTTCTTTTCTCATTGGCAAATGAGCAATTACACAAAGCATGCTCTGAAATATTTCCAATGTTCTTGTGTGATATGATTTGTGAGCTGCCTTACAATGCTCAGCCACCAAGAGTGGCTAGAACTTGCCCGGATGTTGATCAGCATAAAAACAGTCAATGAAAAAAATGTGTCTTCTTTGACATTCAGGAAATCTGAGGAGTAAGGGGACAGTCCTAACGACTTTGAGCCCTCTAAAGGCGGCTGCATTTCTCAGTCTAGCCTGATTTGTTGCCCTATTTCAAGGCTCTGTTCCCATTGAGGGAGGTCACTGTAATCATTCTGTGGATATTTATATCATATTCATCGGTAATACCCAAACACTAGAAACCATTGGGATGTCCTTAATGGGTAAATGGGATGCATATCATGGCATAGCCAGATAATGGCGTACCACTGACTGGTGAAAAACTTGACATTTGACTCACATAATATAAGGGAAGAACCTTAAAGTAATTGTGCTAAGTGCTGCTTTTCTGACAAGATTGTCTGTCCACTGAGAAGTAATTAGAAAAAAAAATGTGCCACTAGATCAACTGGGAATGCGAGGGCCAGAGAGTATCTCAAAAGTAGGACATTGTGTAACATACATGAGGTTTTGGGTTTGATTTGTAGCATTAAGAGGAAGGAGGAAGAGAGAGAGGAGACTACAACCCTACATTTATAGAGAATACAGAGAATGTAAACTGTGCCATAGAGATAAGAGATGCATGTTTTATTGGGAGTGTAAGTGCTCAGTGACAGAAGGATCTGTAACAGGACAGCGCATGGGTGGGCATGAGTTCTGGGGTGATGAATACACCCATTATCTCGATTGTGGTATTGGTTCATGAATATATACATAAGCTAAAATAGAAATTATACTTTTAAATGTACACAGTTTGCAATACAGCAGTTGTTTTCAATGCAAAATAAACCATTCAGAAGATAAAACATCCACTGGTGTGCTAGCAGTCGATACTTTACAGGATGGATTTTTGCTTGTTTTACAGGATGGATTGCGATTCTGGGTGCCATCTGGTTGCTAATTTTAGCTGACACTCATGACTTTGAGATCATTGTGCACAGAGTAGAATGGGTGACTCTCCTCTTCTTTGCGGCACTCTTTGTACTGATGGAGGTAAGACTGTGGAACTCTGGCTATGCGAACTTCCACTTGATTTTGGGTTTCCAGAGTGAAGCCTAAGGCTTCGAGTCTTTCTGCATCTTCACTGAATGGAAAATGATGGAGGTTCTTGTTAAGGTGACCAGTGTATTTTATCTCAGTCATTTGAATGCTTCTCACAAAAACCCATTAATTTGGTTGCTATTTCTTTTCTTTTTCCTCAACTGTTTTTGTAACATGTGAATTTATTTTAATTTAATTTGTTAATAAATTATAGCATTTGCTCAAAATTAAGACTGGAGAAAAAAATGGCTTGCTAGAGCAAGTTCATTGGGCAAAAGGAACTGACTTAGGTTGCACAATGTTGAGTGAATACTGTTTTTGATTGTGACTGTTACCAAATATATTCACAATATGTATTTTAACCTTGAGACATTGTTTATAAATGTGTGCCTTCCTCAAACAGAGAGGAAGAAAAAAATAACTAACAAAAATACTACTCACCATAGGGTCCCCGCTTAAGTAAGGGTTCATTGTATCCCTCATGTTTAACCTGCATTGTGCTTTCACTTTCTAAGGCAGAATTATTTCCCAAATTTCTAAATAATGGCTTATTTGACTCCTGGAAATATGTTTTTGATTTTTTAAAATTATTTTTAAAATTAGCATACAAAGTAGTGGCTTTTATTATGACAATTTCATGCACACATCATAAAATTATTTCTTACTCATCCCCCTTCTGCCGCACCTGCCCGTTTTCCCTGCTCTACTTTCACTAGCCTGTTCCCATCTCCCAAACAGTTCTCCCTTCTGCTTTCATGTCCGACGTATTCTATTAGCCCCTCCTTTCCCGCCCTTCTTCACTTCCTGACGATCTCTTCCTATTTTCACTTATGGTCCCTCATCTACACTCATGACTCTCCACACACACATACGTGAACAGTTAAATCTAGATTCCACGTATGAGATAAAACATGCAACAGTTGTCTTTCTGAGTCTGGCTTAAGACAGTTTCACAATGGTCTCCAGGTCCATCCGTTTTCCTGCAAATGTGATCTCATATTATTTTGCAGCTAAAAACTTTCATTTGTGTCTGTGATTATATATCCATCATGTGAATCTCTGTGTGTATGTGTGTATGAGCACACACACACACACACACACACACACACACACACATCTGTTTATGGACATCTAGGCTGATTCAGTGTCTTAGGTGGAGTCCCTATGAATGGTGCAGGAGTAAACACCAATGTGCATGTATATCTGTGGTATGTTAGCTTAGAATTCTTCAGGTACGTATCCAGGAGTGGTATACCTGGGTTGTATGGTAGTTCTATTTGGAGTTTATTGAAGAATATTTCCCAAGGCCCATAGAAGCTATGTAAGTTTATATTCCTACCAACGTTATATAAGGTTCCTCTTTCCCTTACCACCATTTGTTATTTGGTTTATCAGATGTTGGGGAATTTCCTGTGTTTTGATCCTATTCACTCTCCCTTCCCCAACTTCACTTATCACTTAACTTTGTGTCCCTTTTTTTTCCTTATTGGCTAATTTATGCTACCCAAACATTCTTTGATGTGTGGTCTTTCACTGGAGCATGGTTGACTTACCAGGGCCTACATTCTTAGAGAAAACTGCACATTCCATTCCAGCAGATAACAATTGCCAATAGCACCTCAGAAATCTGGGATTTAATCTGGCTTGGGCTTGCACAGGTGTTGTGCACGGTGTCACAAATGCTGTGAGTTAATATGTGGAGCTTCCCTGCCTTGTCTAGCAGACACTGTTTCCTGTAGTCATCCATAGCCTCTTAGACTCTTTGTACCACCTCTTCTTCAATGGTTCCTGAACCTTGGGGTGAGGGATGCAGTATAGTATTTCTTTAGGGATGGACATTCTGCTGTCTCTTAATCTGTGCACCTGTGTTAATCATTATCTTCTCTGATAATGGTTTTGAGATGCATGGATCTCATGGGATAATGATAAGCCCCAGGAGTCAGTTTAGTACTATGTCCATTGTGCAGAATAATAGTGGTAAATTATGGCCTGTGACCCATGACCTGTCTAGTCATACGCTCTTAGCCTGATGATGGTGCTGGCTATGGATTTCATCTTGTGGAGCTGAGCTTCAATCCAGGCAGAAAGAGGTGGGTTACTCCCATAATGTTCATGCCACTATTGCACCAGTGGGCATGTCTTGCCCGGGTTGTTCTAATGGTTGTGCATAGGGTTCACACTTTGTTAAGATGATTACTTACATCCTCTTGTAGCATGCTTAGCATCTTTCATCACTATGAAAGCTAGTCAGTAGTGATGAAGCTTCCAGGCCAATTTGAGTTCAATTCCTCCATGTACTCAAATATATGACATCTTTGGCAATAGGGTCTTCCTGTCAAGTTCTTGAGGGTAACCAGCAGCATTGACAATAGCCTATAATAATGTTTAGGGGTCTTTGATACCTCACTAGGCAACAACTCCTATAGAGGTAACCTGTTCCCAGTACTGGGTCTTTTATTTGTTAGCTTCTGTTGTCTGATAGGAACATTGTTGCTCCATTATGGGGAAACTCCATTTTGATCCTTGTTGTGTATGTGTATAGATCTATTTTAGAAGCTTCTAAGTAGTAGGTTTCCATATTAGTTTTCTCAAGTCTTTGGTTTTTTTTTTTTTTTCTGAGACAGAGTTTCTCTGTGTAGCTTGGATGCCTTTCCTGGAACTCACTCTGTAGCCCAAGCTGGACTCGAACTCACAGAGATCTGCCTGCCTCTGCCTCTTGTGCTGGGATTAAAGGCATGCACCACCACTGCCTGGTGTCTTTGGTGTTTTTTTTTTTAATCTCTCTTAGATTCCCTCTGTTCTCCCTCACCCATCACAATCTATCCCTTCCTATTTCTTGTCTCTTTTAACTCATTATACTAGTGCATTCTATCTTCCCTTCCTTGAAAGCCCTTCCCCGCAGGCCCTTATTAATTTCTATATCTTTATTGGTATTCCAAATAAAACACACATATCTAATCAAAGCTAACATCTACAATTGAGCAAAAACATTTGAATTTTGTCTGTCTGGGTCTCAGTTACCTCATTCAGAATGACTGTTTCTAGCTCCATCCATCTACCTTCTAATTTCATAATTTTATTTTTTCCTAATAGCTGAGTTCCAATGTTACACTGCCCATTGTGCAAATATGCCATATTTTCATTGTTCATTCATCAGTTCATGAGTATCTAGACTGTTTCCATTTCTTGGCTTTTGTGAGCACATCAGTAAACATGGATGAGCAAGTATCTTTGTAGTAGCATATAGAGTCCTTTGGGTACATGCCAAAGAGTGGTATATCTGAATCATGTGGTAGATGTAATTTTAACTTTTTGACAAACTTCCAACTGATTTCCATAGTGGTTACACAGTTTAAATTTCTGCCAGTGGGGAATAAGTCTTCCCTTTATCCCACATCCACGCTAGCATTTGTTGTAATTTTTTCTTGATGATGGCAATTCTGACTGTGGTCAAATAGCATCTCAAAGAAGTTTTATTTTCATGTTCTGATGCAGTAAGTTGAAGGTTTTTTTTTCTTCAGGTATTTATTGGCCATTTGTAACTCCTTTGAGAACTGCCTTTTGAGTTTACTGGCTTATTTTTTTTTTTTCAAGACAGGGTTTCTCTGTGTAGCTTTGCGCCTTTCCTGGAATTCACTCTGTAGACCAGGCTGGCCTCGAACCCACAGAGATCCTCCTGCCTCTGCCTCCCGAGTGCTGGGATTAAAGGCGTGCGCCACCACCGCCTGGCTTGAGTTTACTGGCTTATTTATTTATTGAATAATTTATTATTTTGATCTTAATATTTGAAGCTATTTATGTATTGCAGATATTAACTGCCTGTCTGATATGTAGTTAGCCAAGCTCTCCCCCCCCCCCCCCCGTTATGTATGCTGTTTCCTCATTTTGGTGATCATGATTTTTCTGTGCAGAAGTGCTGTGGGTATCGCTCTGTATAAATAAACAATGATTGGCCAGTAGTCAGACAGGAAGTATAGGCAGGACTAACAGAGAGGAGAATTGAGGGAACAGGAAGGCGGAGCAGGGGAGACTGCCTGGAGCCGCCGCCAGGACAAGGAAGATGTAAAGTACTGGTACAAAGTAAAGATTAATAGAAATGGGCTAAATATAAGAGTAAGAGCTAGACAATGATAGGCCTGAGCTAATGGCCAAGCAGTTTAAATAATGTAAGTGTCTGTGTGTTTATTTTATAAGTGGGCTCCAGGAATGGCGGGACTTGGTGGGACCTGGAGAGAAAAACTCTCTAACTACACAGAAGCCTTTTAATTTTGTATAATTCTTTTCTTCAATTCTCGGGGTTATTTTTCTCTGCTATTAGAAACCTTTTGGAAACGTCCAGGTGCCTGTTCCTTGAAGTATTTTTGTGCTACTCTCAGCAGTATCAGATTCTCAGGTCTTTCATCAAGGGTTTGGAGTCACTCTGAATTGATTTTGTACAGGATGAGAAAGACAGTTTTAATTTACCCCCTCTACACGTGGACATTCAATGTTCCCTGAAGTATTTGCTGAAGAGGCTGTTTTTTTCTCCTTTTATGTTTTTGGAACCTTTGTTAGGAGGCTATAGCTGTGTGAGTTTACTTCTGGGCACAGTGTTTTATTCCATTGGTCTACATGTCTGTTTTTGTGCTAGTACAGTATAATTTTTGCTATTATGGTTCTGGAATACAGTTTGAAATCAAGTATTATGATGTCTCCAGCCCTATTCTTCCTGCTTCATCATGCTTTGGTTACTTGGAGTCTTTTGTCTCCTATGTGAAATTTTAGATTTTTTTCCATTCTGTTGTTAATATTTTGATGGGGATTGTATTGAACCTGTAGATTACTTTTAATGATATGACCATTTTTACAATATGAAACCTGCCAATCTATAAACATGAAAATTCTTTGCATCATCTAGCAGATGTATTTAACCTTGTAACATTGTATACACTCAAGAACTGAACAATAGAGTTATAAACTACCCACCCACCCAACCACCTCATAATATTTTAAGTAATTTATGATTTTGTGTTAGGCTGTGTTCATTATTATTTTTGGCCATATACATTTCTGGGCCATGGCTGAACACATTTGATTCTGTCTTAAAATTTTCATTGAAGATGTCTTCACATTCTTCATAGGTTATTATTATTATTATTATTATTATTTTAACTTTTATTGATTCTTTGTGGATTCTGAGCCCACTCATCTCCCCATCCCCTCTCATCTGCCCCCTGCACTTGCAACCCCCACCAAAACAAAACCAAATTTAAAAGAAAAATCAAAAACCAAATAAAATGAAGAAACAAAACAGAGAGAGAGAGAGAGAGAGAGAGAGAGAGAGAGAGAGAGAGAGAGAAGAATCTTATTGTGGAAGCTGTAGCATGGCCTGCCGAGTCACACAGTTTACCCTTTAGTCCATTCATCTTTATTTGTAAGTGTCCATTGCCACAAGTCATTGGTCAGCTTCTGCTATGATAATTGGCTCTCACAGGGGTCCTCTTAGATATCTTCTTGTTGTCCTGTGTCATGGGGATCCTGCTGTTTTGGATCTGTACGTTTATCCTCTTTACCTGCTCCATAGATGAGGTGGATATTGGGGTGGGACAACTCATAGCTCTGGTTCTGGGCCTGGGTGGTAGCTGGGTTGGTCAGCTTGCTGGCTTTCCCTCATAGTCACTACCTGGGCAAGCTCTCCATCACTTCTCTGCCTAGCCCACCCAGTGCTGCCTGAATCAAGGAGCGGAGCCAATTCTTCTACTTTCAGGTCCTCAGATCCAGGTCACCCACACTCCTATCACCAGGGCCAGCTCTACTGTTTCGCTCAGGTGAGGGACAGGACCCTCTCTTCCAATAGCTGTAGAAGCGACGGGGGCGGGGGGAGGGGAGTCAACTCTCCTGTTCTCATTCACCTCCGCCCTTTACAATAGAGTCAGCTTTAGTGTGTTCCTCAGGCAGGGTGCAGGGCCTGTTCTCCTGTGCTGCAGCTGGTGAGGGGCGAGGCTAGTTCTCTCACTCTCCTGACCCCAGGGCCAGCTCTCTTGCCTGCCACAGGTAGCAAGTTGTGGGGAGGGGAGGGCTTCTTTCTCTCACCTGTGCCTCTGCATAGTAGATGAGGCTGGGGGCAGGGTCAGCTCTAGTATGCTCCCCAGGTAGGGTGCAAAGCCCACTTTCTTGTGTGCTGCAGCCAGTATTATTGTTTTTTGAAGACGCATTGAACATGATTTATTTCTGATTTCTCTCTCTATGAGTTAATTTTGGTATATAGAAAAGCTACTAATTTTTTGTTGTTGTTGTTTGTTTTTTTTTGAGACAGGGTTTCTCTGTGTAGCTTTGCGCCTTTCCTGGAACTCACTCTGTAGCCCAGGCTGGCCTCGAACTCAGAAAGATCCACCTGTCTCTGCCTCCCAAGTGCTGGGATTAAAAGCGTGCGCTACCACCGCCCAGCTGAAAGCTACTAATTTTGCAAGTTTATTTTATATCCTGCTACTTTACTAAAAGTGTTGACCATATCTAAGAATTTTCTAGCAGAGGTATCAAGATCTTTTAATTATAGGTTCATTTCTTCACAAATATGGATAATTTCAATTTTTCATTTCCTATTTATATTCTTTTTATTTCTCTCACTTTTCTTATCATTGTAGTAAAGACTTCAAACAGCATATTGATAGGAGTGGAGAGATGAGTTATTTTTCATTTCAGAGTTTAGAAGATATGGTCTACTGTACAGAACCCTAAAAACCAAACCAAACCAAAACAAAACAAAAACAAACAAACAAACAAAAAGCCCTCCCCCCAAAACCCCAAATAACCCAAAGAATGAAAACAACAAAAAGTGGGCCTGATATCCAAACAGACACTTCTCAAAATGAAAAAAAAAAACAAAAAACAAAAAACACAAAAAAAGGATTGCTAAAAAAATCTCAATAAGTGCTCATCAACCTTATTGGGAAATGCAAAGATCAACTAAACAACCAACAGCAAATCCTGGAGAGGATATGGGGAAAAGGGAACTGTCATTCATTATTGGTGTGATCTCACTGGTTCCGCCACTCCAGAAACCAGTGTGGAGATTTTAAAAACAACTAAAAAATACATCTACCACATGACCCAGCTATATCACCACTTGGCATATACCCAAAGACCATATGTACTTACAGGTATTTGCTCAGCCACGTTTATTACAGCTCTATTCACAATAGCTAAATCATGAAAACAACCTAAATGCCCTTCAACCAATGAATAGATA
Organism: Peromyscus eremicus; assembly: GCF_949786415.1. NCBI lineage: Eukaryota > Metazoa > Chordata > Mammalia > Rodentia > Cricetidae > Peromyscus > Peromyscus eremicus. Next base: position 142,556,042 of record NC_081416.1, on the reverse strand, counting down.
ATGAAAATTTGGTGCATATACACTATGAATACCATTCAGCTGTAAAGAAAAATAAGATCATAAAATTTACAGACAAATATTTCTAGAAAAAGTCATATTGTGTGAAGTACCCAAGTCCCAGAAAGACTGATGTTGCATGTTCTAGCTCTTCTGAGTTTCCTAACCTCAAATCTTCAGATTGTATATATAATAACTGCAGAAACCAGAAAAGTAAAAAGGTGTGTGCCTGTGTGTGTGCGTGTGCACATGCGCACATGTATGTGTGTTTGTGTGTGTGTGTGTGTGTGTGTGTGTGTGTGTGTGTGTGTGTGTGTGGCCAGATCTGTGTGGCAGCAGCATGTAGAGGGTCTGGGGTAGAAGTAGAGATCCTTTGATTTTTTTTGACCAACTCTCCTGGAGTGAGGAATGCAATACAGAGCTAGAAACTGAGGAAGGCCAGTGGTCTCTGTCTCCTAGAACTGTGCCCTATCTTCATACCTCCATCAGGCTAAGCCTGTGGTAGGGGGAGAGGAAATTGGTTGTGATTCAAATGCCAGTACTCTCATGAAGATTTACGAGATGCCTTTGTTGCATACATCATAGGACAACTTCTAGAGACATTAACGTCTTAAAAATAACTTTATTGTCATGACTGTTTTGTTCCAATGTGGTCACTCTGAAGCCAAGCTCTCCATATTCCTTCCTTCTGGCCTGTTGATTTTCTTGTCCCCCATGGTCAAAGACTGGTGATTTCGAAGAGGGAATCATTCCTAAGCAATCACTTCAGCAGCTAGTTTTTCTTCGAGAGGTGTTTGTGAGTTTAATCATGTCAACTCTGACATGAGAGAGTCCTCTGTAGTGTGTTGATTTGAATAAGAATTGCCCCCATAGGTTCATATACTTGAATGCTTGATCACCAGGGAGAGTGGAACTGTTTGAAAAGATTACAAGGATTAGGCGTCACCTTGTTGGAGTAGGTGTGGCCTTGGTGGAAGAAGTGTGTCACTGGGGATGGGCTTTGAGCTTTCCAAAGCCCATGTGAGGCCCAATCTCTGTCTGTCTGTCTGTCTGTCTGTCCCCCCTCCCTTCCCTGCGGATTAGGATATAGTTCTCAGCTACTTCTCCAGCACTACATCTGCCTTTCACCATAGACTAAGCCTCTGAAACTGTAAGCAAGCTCAAATTAAAGGCTTTTTTTAAAAATAAGAGTTTCCTTGGTCAGGGTATCTCTTCACAGCAAGAGAACAGCGACTAAGAAATGTAGCAAAGCAAGCCCAGTCACCAAGAGTGTTTAAAATGGACCTGGAATATTTCAAAGATTCAGTGGTCTTTCTGGGGCATTTTTCTCCATGTGGGGGTATTATGTACAGTTTTTTTTTAATATGGGTAAATTTTCCAAATTGCCATTTACTTCCATATTTCTTTAATTGGAATACCCAGGGCTTTGTCAGATTAGTAGAGCACCCATTAGAAGCAGATGAGATCCACTGAAACTGGATTGCGCCTGCTTTACCCACAGTGCCTACCACCCCTCGTCCAGCTGTGAGTGTGAAAGCAGTGATGGTTCTGAGAGGAGGGTTGTATGGCCTTTGCTTTCTTGGGTGTTTAGTGTGGATTGTTTTAGATTTTTTAATCCTCTTTCCCCCCCCCTGCACATCTTCTTTATAGCTTTATGGTATTTAATAACCTACAATTGATTTTTTAAATATTTTTTCCTTTGTCTGTGCCAGCCTAGTAATACTGGAGCCAAACTGAGCATAATCACTTAGTTGCCTTGCCATGAAGGAAAGGCTGTAACGTCTCAATTTCTTCTCATTTATATTCATTACCGTACTGCAGCATCCCAAAGAACCAGGCAGCTCCCGCACAGAAGCACGAGATGGGAGAAGGTGTCTTTGATGTCTATCCAGCAGTGTAGATACAGGTAGAACCGATTATCTTCATATTAAGAAGTCAGGATGTGATTTTGCAAAATTTAGTTAGATGTTTTTAGACTTTTCTATCCATAATAAGAACACAAAATATTTTCCCTTAGGGGGAAAACACTAAGTGATTTAATCTGTGGCTGAAATTAATCTTAAAAAACAACAACAACAACAGTTCAGCAAAGATTCTGTTTTCTCTTAATTACAGAGAATTCTGAACAGCTGTTGGTCAGCTATTAGTCAAGAGGCAATTCTGGCACAGAAGCCAATAGGATGGTTTTCTAACTGTAGACGAGGAAGGCACTTTTGCCTCAGTTTCCTTACTGTGACTCAAGGCCCATCCGAATATTTTAGTCTATTTGTTGATATTCAGTCTTCTGAATTCTTTTATCATCAGCAGGAACTGAGTTTATTATTACAGCATTAAAAAAAATCTGACTAAACATTGTATGGAATATCATTTTCCAGAAATTTCAGTGATTCTTCAGCTTGAGTAGGCAAACACACGGGAATTGAGGCTCAAACAAGCGTGTACCCAGTGTCACCTTGAGGAAGCCAGTCCTGATACTTCCAGTCCAGCACAGGGTGGGATGGGGGAGCCCAGCGCTCACTCTGATGACATCCTACCCCCACGCAATGTTTACTGGGCCGAGGATTTTCACAGGTAACTGAAAACGGCCTACAATGCTTTTCCTATATTGTGAACGATGACCCGAGTTCCCTGTCCAGAGCTCTGGCTCTGAATCCCCATTCAAACTGACTCTTCAATCCCTTTCTATATTTTGGGGGTTCTCTACCCTTTCCTGCCTTTTAGACTGAAGTTCTCTAGAGCATATTTTGGAGCTAATCACCATGTGCCCTTTGCTTGCAGCTCAGAAACTCTGAAGCACAGAGGGTCAGAAGGACTCTGACTAACCCTTTTGAACATGTTTGCATCCACAAAACCATGTGCCCTGATGCTTACCCGAGTCCACTTGCAGTGTTGGCTGAATGGTGATCTTCTGTTTTACTGGTTCTTTTGGCAGTTACTTGATGAATTCATCTGAAATGAGGAGCCGTTAATCCTTCTCCTTAACTTGTTTGTGCCATTTATTTATTTATTTATTTATTTATTTATTTATTTATTTATTTATTTATTTATTTATTTATTTATTTATTTATTTATATTATTTTTGGTTTCTTGAGACAGGGTTTTTCTGTGTAGCTTTGCACCCTGTCCTGGATCTCGCGCTGTAGACCAGGCTGGCCTTGAACTCACAGAGATCCACCTTGCCTGCCTCCCGAGTGCAGGGATTAAAGGCATGTGCCACCACCGCCAGGGGGCCGTCTGGTTTTTGCTGTGTTCTAAGTTTACACCACCACCTGTTTTGTGGTTCTGTTGTTCTACCTTTGGCCGTGTGGGCAGCTTCACGGTTCTTTTGACATCCTAATCAGTTTTCAGGCTTTTTCTTATTTTCTGGCCACAACACAGCATTCCTGATGCATTTTGAGCGTTACCTTCACTCTCCCTGGAATCCGCTGTGTCTTAACTCCCGTTACTGGAGAATGTGGTACTCTAGAGGTGGGGGCTGGGCACTGGGTACTCGAGCTGCAACATGGCTGTTGCTGATTTCTGGGTCTCTCATAAATATGGTCAGATGTTTTCAAACCATCCTAGCACACAACCCTTTGTCCATGTGAATTTTTGTGACAGTCTCTTTCTGAGCGTGTTGAGCCTGATGGGGCTCATTGTTGTTTTTTGGCGCTCTTACCCTGCAAGGAAATGTCACGAAACACAACAGAATCCACTAACAAGAGTTTTATTAAGATAAGGGAGAGGGACAGATGTGCACAGGCCTGTGGAAAGACACGTGAGTGAAGTGGGACCGGGAATCATGGCGCCAGCTTATAAAGGCTGGGCCGTGTCTGCATACACAGACCCATGTGGCTATTCCATGTATGCGTGTAGATCACATGGTTGCGCTGCCCGCTTTATGCAATCAGGCAAAGTCATGGGGTCCTGGTCATGTGAGACGTTTTGACCTGGAAATGACTAGGCAGAAGTGACTAGGTCCCGCCGGACATGTGTGACCATGTCCAACCATGGGGGCATGTTGTGAATCCATATTATCCTGGACTCTTTTTTTTTTTTTTTTTTTAAAAAAAATGGCAGATGAGTGTGTATGGGGCGTCGTTTCTCTCAAAGACTGCTTCCGGCTGACTGGTGGACGTCGGTTGGCTCTTGGGGGGAATGGGGGAGGGTAGCTTCTGAAGTCCTGGGATGATGCTGTCCTCCTTTGCTCTGGAGGTGTCCATCCTTCATGGTGTGGCTGGGAACCTTTTGTCTGACAAGATACTGGTGACATAGAAAAAGCTTAGAGAGAAAGGAATCATTATTATTTTATTTTTTGGAGTTGACATTTATCTGAGGTAGATCTGGCCTGTCCAGATGGAGACATGTTTAAAAAGTGGCTGTGAGAGAATTAGTGGTTAATATGGTGTTTTAGTACTCTGCTTAATTTTTTACCTGAGACAAGCTTTATTAGAGGTAGTTTATTTGAGACACCTGTTCCCTTCACTCATGACCCCTCAGATTTCAGGCCATCACCACAGGTCTGCCTCTGGCTGTCCTCATTACATCATGCGCTCAGAGCATAGTCCTCCAGTGACCGCAGGACTGCCAGTTCATGCTCCTGTATACAACAGAACCATCACCTCAATCAAAACTCTGTTGTACAGGATTTTGTTTTCCAATATTTCTTAGGATAATTACCTTCTCTGTGTTTTTCAATATGGACTTGTTATGTGTTTGTAATGCTGGTTGAGGATTTGTGAAGTAAAGCCATACAAAATAGCCACAAAGACAATCACTTCTTCCTCATAAATACTACCCTGTTCACTTTCTTTCATCTTTTTAACTTTTTTTCATGCCTTTTTGTAAATGGCTCATATATAACTAGTTTCTAGTTTATCCCTCTTGTATTTCTTGTACAAATAAGTAGACATTAATGTTTTGTAAAATTCTCCTTTCTATTACATGAGAGGAAATATGAAGTATACAACTTTTCTCATTTTACCTTTCAAAGCCATAACAGTCTTGGAAATCAGTTCTAGTCGGTTCACAGAATTCTTAACTATTGCACAGCTAAGTGTACGCAACATAGTGAATATGTCATCGAATCTCCCTCTTTTATGGAGGCATTTAGGTTGTTTCCAAGGTTTTATAACCCAGAAGTACTGCTCTGTATGGTGATATTTTATTTGTGCTGAAATGTTAATAAAGTTGCCTGGGGGTCAGAGTTAACAGCAAGCCATTTAGCAGAAGTCTGGCAGTGGTAGCACACGCCCTTAATCTGATCACATGGCAGTCAGAGTCTCTGTGTTCAAGGACATAGCCAGCTTAGATATACAGGCCTTTAATCTCAATACCAACCATAGAGACCTAGAAGTCTGTATAGACAGGCAGTAATGGAGGAGGTCATGTGGTTGGGTTTAGAACCAATGAGAAGGCAGAACAGAAAGTCAATAAAAAGACAGACGCACAGGAAGTAGGTCTCTTTCTCAGGGGAAGTACGGCAGTGGCATCGGGTGGTAAGAAGGTGGTCTTAGCTCTTGGTTACTGCTCTCTGATCTCTGTGCTTTTTACTCGGTATTTGGCTCTGTGTTTCTTATTTAATAAAATCGTTTAGAATTACATCTACAGCTCTGGTCACATTTCCTTTCAAGTTTTCTTATTTTTAAATTAATTGTGTGTCTGTGTCTGTGTGTAGGTATAGACCCATGAGTGCAGGTATCAATGTTGGACAGAGGAATTGGATCCTCTGGAGCTGGAGTGACAGGCAATTGTGAGATGCTGTAGAAGGTACTGGACACAGGACTCAGGTTCTCTGCAAGAGCAGAAAGCGCTCTTAATCACGGAGCCATCTCCAGCCCCTCTGCTTGTATTTCCTTAGTGAGTGAACTGACATCCTTTTCCTGATGGAGAGCCATTTTCACACCTTTTTCGTGATGTGCATTCATGTCAAATTCTCCATTTTTCTTTTCTTCTTGAGAGGATCTTGCTTTCTCTCCTAGGCTGGCTTAGAACTAGAAATCTTTCTGCCTCAGCCTCCACATATTGCAGCCTCCACAAATGTGACCGCCACACCTGTCTTGTTTTCCATTTTCTATTGAGTTTTGTTACACAGTTTTAAAAGTTCTTCATTTATTACGGAGCAGAGCTCTTAGCTATGATGCACGCTGCGACTCTCTTCTCCCAGTTGGACAGTTGTGTTGTGACTTTGCAAAGTGCTTGTCATTTGTTTTTGTTATGCAAATTTCAGATCCCTTTATTTATCAAATTCATGAATTATGCATGTGGACTTTTGTTTGTATTTAGCAATATTTTATGGGCGCCCAGGCTAAAAAGGAAATTATCCATTGCTTAGATGTCATTATTTTTACTGGTAATGCTCTGACTCATTTGGAATTCTTGTTCTGCTTGGATCCAATTTTATTTCATGTCCTCATTGTCTCAGTAGCACTCACTAAACAGGACAGTGTTATTGGGAGAGCTAGATGCCACTTCTGTGTGTACTGACTTTCCAGATAGGAGTGACCTGTGATCTATGTGTCCCGTGGTCTACTTATCTACTCATGTACTGTACAAAGCTGTGTGAAAATTTTGGTTTGCTTTTAATGTTTGGTGGGCTCAATTATCCCATAGTTTTTCTTTTTCAGTACATAATTTTGCATTCTTTTTTTTGGTATCAACTTATCTAACTCAACAAAATAGTTTGCATATATTCTTGGTTAAGACTGCAACAAATTTAGAAATTAATATAAAGCAACTACTGTGTATTTGTTTTTTCATCCAATCTAAGAACAGAATGAGTCTTTGTCTATGCTCAAGTCCACGTTGATGTCTTTCAAGAATGTTTTAAAATTATGTTGTATAACTTTTGTAGGTGTTCTGTTCAATGTATTCTAAAACACAAATCTCTGTTTATATTGTGCACATTATTCTTTACCAACATATTTACTTAGTTTACTGTGTGAAGACCCTCATGTGTTTCTTTGTTATACTAGAATGGAACCTAGGGCCTCACACTGCTAGTCAAGTACTCTATTACTCAGCTCTCTCAGCTAGAACACCAATTTTTGAAGTTAGATTGTATATTAGTTACTTTTCTTGTTAGTGTGTCCAAACATTTGATAAGAAGCAACAAACTTCCAGTGACATTAAGCAGAGTAAACATGCCCTTCTGAAAAAGGAGTAACAAGAGGATTGTTACTCTTGTAACAAGTAGCAAGGTGAGATTGGACCAAAGCAAGACCGAGATCCCACAAGGCAAACAGAACCCCTGAAGCTCTGTTCAGTATCGGCTCTTGGTGGCAATATCTGGGTTCCAATCAGCTTGTGTAGTCCTGAACCTCCCCTTCTATTGCCTGTGGTGGATGTGCCCCACCCCCCTTCTCTCTCTGTCTTGCTCCAGTTGGTGCCTGTAGCTTTTCTCAGCTTGTGTCCTGTGTTTCTCACATCTATGATATCCTGTGGTATCTGGTACAACTTACGCTTCACCTTCACAGCTTCACACACAGCCTCCTCTGGAACTCATGGAGGAAATCCAACACGGCTAGAGGTGGCCTGGCTTCTGCAGCCCTCCAGAGCCCTGGTGCTGGTTGTGATGTCATCCCTCACACTTGTTCTGTGTATCTGTAAAACCAGCACTACGTGGATGATGTCGACTTCGCTGTCAGCCTGGCGCCTTTGGGTCACAGCTGCACATAGCTTCTGTGTGTCTACAAGGAAGGGTGAACCTGAGAAAACACTCCACCAGGCAGATGTTCTCTCTTTCAAGTGACTTTGCATTGTCACGCTCTGAGGTTCCTGAAGTTTGGATTCTTGCCCCCAAGGCACGTTTCCTGCTGTCACCGGGTCAGTCACCACCTACATACTTCTGCCCACAGCTGAACCTGGATCACGCTCTTTACTCTGCCCCACCACATGTCTTTTGCATCTTTTTCTTCACATTCTGTTCTCTCTCTCACTGCAAATCTGGGTAAACCCAGGAAGCAATATAACCAGGCTGCAGGCTGATTGAACTCTGCTTTAAAATTTCTTCTGTCAATAACTTAGTCCATTCCTTTTGAATTTAGTCTTACTGAAGTTTTTAGGACACAGACGGAAAACAGTCAGATTCATAACACACATGGATGCCAACCCAATTTCTTTTTTTTATTTAATTTTTTTTTTTTTTTTTTTTTTTTTTTACATTTTACATACCAACCCCAGTTCCTCCTCCCTCCTCTTCTCCTATCCACTCACCCTCCATCCTCAGAGGGGGTAAGGCCTCCCTTGGGGAGTCAACAAAGTCTGGCATACCAAATTAGGCAGGACCAAGTTCTTCCTCCCTGCATCAAGGCTGAGCAAGTTATCCCTCCACAGGGAATTGGCTCCAAAAAACGAGTTCATGCACCTGGGATAAGTCCTGGTCCCACTGCCAAGGGCCCCACAAACAAATCAAGGCACATTCAGAGGGCCTAGTCCGGTCCCATGCAGGCTCCCCAGCTCTCAGTCCATGGTCTGTGAGCTCCCATTAGCTTGGGGCAGCTGTCTCTGTGGTTTTCCCATCATGATATTGACCCCCCGCCCTCCTCTTCAATTGGACTCCAGGAGCTCAACCTGGTGCTTGGCTGTGAATCACTTTTGATAGAGTTTGTTCTCCCTCTGAAGCTTCATGAGCTTGAAGCTATCTGCATTTTTCTTGGCATTTGTGTTAGTTTTATGTGGTGTAATGTCATTCATGAAGCAGTGCTGTTTACTGTGTTAAGAAAGCCACAAGGCATGACAAAACACATGATGAAAGTGTATTAGGAGAAGGAACAGAGGGGAATGTGCTTTAGGCCTATGGAAGGTATTCGTGGAGGGAGAGGAAGAAGGAGAAGGGGAAAGGGAGGAGTCTGTGACCTGCTTTTTATGGATTCCCCTCCACATTCGCATATGGGTTTACATAGCTATGCCATGCATGCACACAGATTAAGGATTATGTAAGACCCTGGGATGACTAATCGTTTTGCCAGCTCCTGTGCTGTCATGTAGCTGGGGGAGTGGCCAGTGGCCAGGAATTCCAACAATTGGAAGAATTCCACACTTGCACCAGAATGACCCATTTGTCTCTTTTTACAGAAACATAGGGCTTCTTTAGCCTGCAGCTCTAACTGCTGCCACATGATCAGGTTCATCAGAGCAATAACCCTCTTCTCTGCACCAGTTTTCTGTGTTCCTTTTATTGACACTATGACCAAATACTTAAGAGAAGGAGGATTATGTGGCTCACACAATCCATCATGTTGGGGAAGGCATGGTGGTGGAAGCATGGGACAGTGATTGTTCTGTGTCTGCCGTCTGAAAGCAGAGGAAGGAGTCCCGGTGCTCACTAAACTTTCTTCTTTTTAATCAGTCTGGGCCCCCAGCACATGGGATGGTTCAACCCCTGCTCAGGGTATGTCTTCCCTGCTCAGTTCAACTTGTCTGGAAATTCTCCCACAGATGTTCACAGAAGTCTACCTCCTAGGTGAGTCTAAATCCAGATACACTGATAATGAAGAATAACCATCACAGTGTGTGTGGTGCCCTTGACATCACATCTTGAATATTGAATTATAGCAGAGATACATGGCCAACAGGGGAGGCCGGAAACTGCTGTCTATGGGATGGTCTGCTTGCTGAGTGGCTCTTGGCTGGCACCTGGAACTCAAGTTTAAAAAGTAGTCTTTTCATTCTGTAACTGGTATGAGTGGTTTACTGTGCCAAGACTGTCCATGCAATTTCATGTATGCTAAAAACCCGAATTTCTTCTAGAAGTCTGGAACTTTGTTATGTATATAGAAAAGAGTGACCCCATTAATAACGTAAGTCTACAAGTGTGTCTCTGGAAGAAACATCATACACTGTATTCCTATATCCACTGTATTCCCATCACCCTGTTTCTGTGTTCTCCCTCTGTGATCTGGTGGGCCTTCTTTCTACACCATTGAACTACATGTTAATCAAGTGTACAACTATACATTCAAGCCCATGAATTCTAGCAAATCTCTAATTGTGACGTTATAGAGGAAATGCTTTTAGCATCAGTGTATTAAATGAGACACTGACATTGGAGATGGTCTATTCATTTTATCACACTGAGAAAATATATTTTAGTTCATAATTTCTTGAGCATTTTAATTATTATTGGGTACTGATTTTTCTAAAGATTGATTTTTTTCCTTCCAGAATTTATAGTGATAATTTTCCTCTTAGATCAATTAATGTAATTTAAGCTATTAATTAATTTAATATTATTGAAATAACTTTCAATTTTTAGAATAAATCATCTTTGTCTTGAAACATTTTCATTTAAAAAAGTTTTTATTAGCATATGTTAATTATATATAATAATAGGTCTCATCATGATTTTTTTAATATGCATGTATAAGATATTTTGATCATATTCACCCAGTTGCCCTCTCTGCCCTCCACCCACTCCTGCACATCATCTCCCTTTTCCCAACTTGTTCCTCTTCTGCTTTCATGTCTTTATTTTCACTGACCCAATGATGTCATTGTGATTGCTCACAGGAGCATGGCAAACATTATTTACAGGGGCATAGGCAGCTTAACAGGAATTATACCACTGAAGACCTTTGTCCCTCCATTAGAAACCATCAACCGCCTAGGAATCCTCAGGGAAGGTCTTTGAACCCCTCCTTGCTTCATAGTATCTTTCCTTTGCCTTAGTGGGGTGATATAAATGCCCACGAACGACTGAACCGTCAACCATCACCTATAATCAGCGCTTTGACAAGTTGTGAGCCTCTGCAATAACTACCCTTTGCAAAGACATGCTTCTCTGATCAGAGTTGTCAGTAATGCTAACCTATGAGAATAAACATAACTATTTAGAAGGCACTGAGACAAGCATATCACATCTATTTATCAGGACAATTGCTACAGCCTTCCCAAGAAGGGTGTGGCTGCTCCCCAGCTCAGGCTTTTTGACCAGTTTTACAGTAGCAGATTTTAATTCCTCCAGAGGAGCAAGACTCCAATCCAATCAGAAAGAAGCTAGTTTCCCCCAAACTGACTTGCCACTGTTGCTCCAGTGGATACATCTTGCCTGGTCTGTTGATAGTATAGCATTCAAGGATCACAGGTGAGTCAGGCTACTGATGATGATCTCCCCAAGGCCAGCATAACACATTTTGGCACCATGAAAGCTGCTTAAGAGTTCTCTTAGCTAACAACCACAACACATATGCAGAGGACCTAGCGCAAAACCATGCAGGCTCCATGACTGTTGCTTCTGTCTTTCTGAGACACTTATGAGCCCTGCTTAGCTGACTTTATGGGCCATGTTCTCCTGTTGTTGTCAATTTGGTGAATTGTAACTTTTAATAATGTCCTTAATGTTTGCTGTGATGTCTCCCTTTTCACCTCTAATTTTATTAATTTGGAATATCTTTAATGTTTTTGCTCAAATTTGGTAATGGTTTGCTATCTTTTCAAAGAAACAGTTTTATCTCAAAAACAAAAAAACAAAAACAAAAACAAAAAAACCCAAACATTTCCAATCATTTATTTATTTATTTTAATACAGGGTTGTCCTGCATAGTTTTATATCAAGTTGACGTAGGCTAGAGTCATCTGAGAGGAGGGAACCTCAATCAAGGAAATACCTCCATAAGATCAGGTTGTCAACAAGCCTGTAAGGCATTTTCTCAATTAGTGATTGACAGTAGAAACCCAACCCATTGTGGATAGTGCTACCCCTGGGCTGGTGGTTTTGTGTTATATAAGAAAGCAGGCTGAGCAAGCCATGAGCTTCTTCTGCATCAGCCCCAGCCTCCAGATTCCTGCCCTGTTTGAGTTCCTGTCCTGACTTCCTTGGTGATAAACAATGATATGGGACTGTAAGCCAAATAAACCTTTTTCTCCCCCCCCCCCCAAAAAAAAAAAGAGTTCTCTTAGTTACCCTCCTCTGGCTGTTAAGAGATATCATGACCAAGGCAATTCTTACAAAAGAAAGCGTTTAATTGGAGGCTTGATTTCAGTTTCAGAGGACGAGTCCATGATCATCATGGTGGGAAGCAGACAGGCATGGTGCTGGAGCAGTAGCTGAGAGCTTTGCATCCTGAGGAGGCAGCAGACAGAACAAGAGACACCAGGTCTGCCATGCGCTTTTGAAACCTCAAAGCCTGTTGTCAGTAACACAGCTCCTCCAAAAAGGCTGCACCTACTCCCCCAAGGCCACACCTAATCTTAGCCAGATAGTCCTACCAACTGGAGACCAAGCATTTAATTGGACCCATGGGGGCCATTCTCAGGCAAACCATCACAAGAGGAAAAGAGTTTCTAGTTCAGGTCCTGGTTTGTTTCTCTATATTCTGTATCCAGAGTATGCGGTAGCTTCAACAATAGGGTCTTACCATCTAGTCCTGATGGTAACCATTGGCAGTGGTAACTGCTTGTACTGTTTCAGGGGCTTCAGAGGCCACCCAAACTGACAATTCACAGGGAGGTATTCCACTCTTGGCAATGAGATTTCCATTAAAAACCTTATGGCTTCTAGGAGTAGCTTTATCCATCCATGCAGGGTATCACTGGCCAAACTCTTCAACTTTTTAAATTAATCTACAAAGTAGCAGGTTTCCATGTGGCTTTTTCTATATACTTAGTTTTGGTTTATCCTCTCTTCAACTACCTTTTTTCCCCCATCTTCTTGTCCCGACCTTGGTTAAACGTTTTTACTCCTAGAATTCCCCTTTACACTTCCATATCTTATGTGTCATACTATAACCCTCCATTTGAAAGCCTCTTCTTCCCTTGCCCCCTCATGGTCTCTTTTTAGTTTCTTGGTTTCCATACATAGTCACACTCATATAAATGTACAGATATGAAAATGAGAAGCTAGTATCCACACAAAAGAGAAAAATATGGCATTTATCCTTTTGAGTTTGGGGTAACCTCACTTAAGATAATCATTTCCAGTTCCATCCATTTTCTTGCAAGTATCATAATTTAATTTTTCCCTATGGCTAAATACAATTTCTTTAGGGCCTCTTATGTTTATAATCATTTCATCTGCAAATAAGAATACTTTGTCTTCTTTCATTCCTAGTTGCATCATTTAATTTACTTCTCTTATCTTACTGATATAATTAAGACTTCCAAAATTCTACTGAATGAGAATGAAGATAGTGGACACACTTGCCTTGTTCCTGCTTTTAGTGGAAATGCTTTGAGATTTGGCATTGAGATTTGCTTTAAGATGTATCATTTATTGAGATATTTTCCTTCTCTTCTAAGTTTCTTTTGCAGTTTTTTTTTTTTTTTTTTTTTTTTGGTTTTTCGAGACAGGGTTTCTCTGTGTAGCTTTGCGCCTTTCCTGGGACTCACTTGGTAGTCCAGGCTGGCCTCGAACTCACAGAGATCTGCCTGGCTCTGCCTCCCAAGTGCTGGGATTAAAGGCGTGCACCACCACCGCCCGGCCTTTTGCAGTTTTATGATGAAAATAGGTTAGGCTTTGTCAAAAGTCTTCTCTGTATCTATTGAGATGATCATAGGATTTTATTTATTTATTTATTTTTAAATACATTTTAGTTAGAATACAATTATATCACTTCCCCCTTTCCCTTTCTTCCACCTAATCCCTCCTATGTCCCCTCCTCCCAACCCCTTCTATGTCCCACTCTCAAATTTATATCCTATATATGCATATATATGCATGCATAAAAGTAAACATAGCCTGCTTAGTTCATTTTTGTTGTTTGTTGTATATGATTTCAGAGATGAACATTTTTTGTTTATTATTTTTTTGTTTTTACATCCCAACCTAAGCTTTGCCCCCCCTCCCCTCTTCCCAGTTCCTCCCTCCTACCTCCCTTCTTCTCCTCATCCCATCCACTCCTTCTCTACTGTTTGTCTTCAGATACAGGTAGGCAAGGCATGAGCATTTTGTATTGGGCAATCAGTCAAGGAGTTCATCCCTAGAAGAGGCTGATTCTCCTCCCTAAACATCAGTAGCTGCCTAGTTCTTTGTCTAGCGGTGGGACCATGTGAGATGCTCCCCATTCTGTGTTGCATGCCTATTGATATCATCATAATGTTTATGTAGCCATTTCTAAGAGAAGGTCTCATGGCAGACTTTTTTTTTCTGGCCATTACAGTCTTTATGTCCTCTCTTCTGCAATGTTCCCTGAGACATACATGCAGAAATCGTGATGCAGATGTATCCATTTAGACTGGACTCCCTAAGACCATTCAATCTCTGAATTGTGTCCAATTGTGGTAATGAGCTAAGGGTCTGTGGTGGTTTGAAAGAAAATGGTCCCCAAAGGGAGTGGCACCATTAGGAGGTGTGGCCTTATTGGAGTAGAGGTGTGATCTTGTTAGAGGAAGTGTGTCACTGTGGAGGGGGGCTTTGAGGTCTCATATCTGCTCAAGGCATGCTCAGTATTTCAGACCACTTCTGGTTGCCTGCAAGTCAAGATGTAGGACACTTGGCTGTTTCTCTAGCACCATGTCTATAAAATTATATGATTCCTTAAGACTTTATGAAACAAATTTGGTGTTTTATTATCCGTCCTCCCCACTTCTCCTTCCCTATTGACCACCCTCCCCATTCTTAAGTTGGAGCTCCCTTTCCATTTTTCTATTTCCTACTTCGTATAATCTGTATCTTGTTATTCCCCTCTCAAGCATCCCCACCCCAGCCCATGGACCCTTTAACTGTGCTGCTTTCTGTGGTTACTACGTGTTTTATACTCGTATCTGAAGATTTGAAGATAGAAGCTGCAGATGAAAGAGACTAAGGCAGGAACTGTCTTCTGGGGCTGGGTTACCTCACAGAACACAATCTTTTCTAGGTCCACCCATTTCTCTGAAAGTTTCACGATTTCATGTTTCTATATAGTTAATTAACATTCCATTGTGCATATGCACCACATTTTCCTTATCCATTTGTCTGCTGAGGGACATTTAGTTTGTTTCTATTTCCTGGCTACTGTGGAGATGGCATCAATGAACATGGCTGAGCAAGTGTCTGTGGAGTAGAATGTTGTGACATGTGACGAGCAGCGCTATGTCTGGGTCATACGGTGGATTTATTTTAGATATCTGAGAATTTTCCATACTGATTTCTAGAGGTGATATACAGTTTACAAACACACTAGCAATGAACGAGGGTTCTCCTTTCCCTACAACCTTGCCAGCATTTGTTGTCAGTTGTTTGGCTGATCTTAACCATTCTAACTGTCGTGAGATGAAATTTCACAGTTGTTTTAATTTGCGTTTCCCTAATTGCTAAGGATATTGAACATTTTTCAAGTGTTTTTTTTAGTCATTTTTATTTCTTTTATCGAGAACTCTCTGTTTAGACTCCTTTCTTGTAAATTTGGTCATTATATTTCCTTAACTCTTTGTCCTTTTTCTTCTTTGTATACTCTAGATATTAACCGTCTGTCTGATGTATAACTAGTAAAGACTGTCTCCCATTATGTGAGATTCCTCTTCACTTGATTGATTGTTTCTTGTGCCTTTTGGTTTTATGAGGTCCCACTTGTCAATTATTGCTCCCAATTCCTGGGGCAAATGGAGCCCTGCTCAGAAACTCTTTTACTACACCTATGTTTTGTAGATGTAACCAACCGTCTTATTAAATTAGAAACACAGAGCCGATTCAGAGAAGAAAGCCAAGAGGTCAGAGCTAAGAGCCTTACCCATCCTGCTTCAGCCAAGAGAGCTCTCCGAAAGGGGCCTACTTCCTGTCTGTTCGTCTTTATATAGACTGTCTGTTCTGCCTTCTTATTGGTTGTAAACCCAAACACATGACTGCTTCGTCACTGCCTGTATGTACAGCCCTCCAGGTCCTCTATGGTATTGAGATTAAAGGCATGTGTCTCCAATGTTGGCTGTATCCTTGAACACACAGAGATCTACCTAGCTCTGTCTACCAAGTGCTGGGATTAAAGGCGTGCGCCACCACCCCCACGCTCTTGCTATGGCTCTAATAGCTCTGACCCCCAGGCAACTTTATTTATTAACATACAATTAAAATCACATTTCAGTACAAGTAAAATACCACCACAATGTTTTGTAGGCTGTTGCTTATGCTTTCTTCTAGCAATTTATCATTTCAGGTTTCAAAATGAGATATCTGATCCACTTGGTGATAATTTTTGGGTAGGGAGATAGATATGGGTCTAGTTTCATTCTTCTGCATGTGGACACGCAGTTTTCCCAGCCCCATTTGCTCAAATGTTTTCTTTTTCTGTATATGTTTTTGGTCCCTTTGTCAAATATCAGAGGGTTATAGTTATGTGTGCTGTGTTTGGGTCTTCTATTTTATTCTACTAGTCTACAATTCTGTTTTTGTTCCGGTACCATATTGTTTTTATTACTATAGCTCTGTAGTATATCTTGAAGTATGGAGTGGCAATTCCTCCAGTATTATTCTTTTTGCTCAGGATTGCTTTGTTTATCTGCTTTTCTGGTTCCATACAATTTTTTTGAAGAATGTTTGATTGGGGTTGCATTGACTTTGTAAATTGCATTTGGTTTAATGATAATTTTCACAATATTAATTCTAACAACTCTTAAACACAGAATATCTTTCCATTTTCTAGTGTCTTCTCAATCTCCTTCTATAAGAGATTTGAAATTTTCCTTGCAGTGGTCTTTCAGGTCCTGAGTTAGGTTCATTTCAAAATAGTTTATTGTTTTTGATAATATTGTAAGTGGGAGTGTGTGTGTCCATGATGTCTTTCTTAGTGTGTTTTTTATTAGCATATATAAGTGCTCTGGATTTTTGTATGTTGACTCTGTATCCTGCCACTTTGCTTAAATTATTGATAATTTCTTGATGTTTTCTGGTGGAATTTTTGAGATACCTTATGTATAATATCATATCATCTGCAAATATCCCTAGTGCGACTTCTCCTTTCCTTATTTGTATCCCTTTCATTTCAGTCTCTTGCCTTAGTGCTCCAGCTAGTACTTCCAGCACTATAGTAAACAGGGGAGATAGTGAACATCCTGTCTCATTCCTGATTTTAATGGAATGACTTTGGTTTTTCTTCATTTAGTATAATGTTGGCTGTGAGTCTGTCATGTATAGCCTTTCATACATTGTTATATATGCTCTCTCCAGCCTTACTCTCTCTAGGACTTTTATCATGAAGGCATGTTGGAGTTTGTCAGAGGCTTTTTCTGCATTTAATGAGATGATCATGTGATTTTTCTGTTTTTAAGTCTATTTATATGGTTTATTGACTTATGTATGTTGAACCATCCCTACTTTTTTCCAGGATAAAGCCAAGATCATGGTGGATAATCTTCTTAATATGTGCTTGTATTCAGTTGCTAGTACTTTATTAAGGATTTTTATCTATGGTCATTGGAGTGGTGTCTTTATCTGGTTTGTGTATTAGAGTAACACTTAATACTGGATTCATAGAATGAGTTTGGGAGCAACCATTGTATTTTTATTTTTGAATAGTTTAAGGAATATTGCTTGTTATTATTCCTTGAAAGTCTGGTAGATATTTGCTCTGAAGTCTAGAATTCCTAGCTGGAAGGCTTCTTGTTGCTGTTTCTGTCTCTGCCTTTGTTATGGGTTTGCTTAGGTTGTTGGTCTCTTCTTGGTTTAACTTTGGTAATTTGAATGAATCAAGAATTTGTCCATTTCATTTAGATTTTTTACAACAGAATGGAGTTCAGATTTTTTGTTTGGTGTTTTGTTTTTTGAGACAGGGTTTCTCTGTGTAGCCCTGGTTGTCCTGGAACTTGTTTAGTAGACTAGGCTGGCTTCCAACTCAGAGATCTGACTGCCTCTGCCTCCCGAGTGCTGGAATTAAAGGCATGTTCCACCACTGCCCAACAGGAGTTCAGATTTTTAAAATATTCTTTTATAATTTCCTATATTTCTTTTGTGTCTGTTGCAATGTTTTCCTGTTCATTTCTGATTCTGTTAAATTGGTTCATCTCATTTTTCTTTTGGTTAATTGGGCCAAGGAACTGTCATCTTTTCAAAGAATCAGCTCTTAGATTCATTGATTTTTTTGGTATTGTTTTCCTTGGTTTGTTCTTGTTTTTCCAAATTTTTGAGTTGCATCATTAAGTCTTTTATTTGTGATCTTTATGATTGTTTAAATATAGGAACTTTGAGCTATAAACTTCCCTATTAGAACCACTTTTTAATGTGCCCCAAAGGTTTTCTTGAGTTGTACTTTAATTTTTTATTTAGTTCCAGGAATATTTTTATTTCATTTTTTACACCCGTTCGTCATTCAGTAAGGACTTGTTTGGTTTCCATGAGTTTGTATATTTAGTAAAGATTTGTTTGCGGTTAGTTTTAAGTTTTACTACATAAACATCAGATAGGATACATGGAATTATTTCAAATTTGTTCTGTTTTTAAGGTGTGTGTGTGTGTGTGTGTGTGTGTGTGTGTGTGTGTGTGTATGTCCCAGCATGTGATCTACTTTAGAAAAGTTTCCATGTGCTACTGAGTAGAATGTATTTCCTTTGATATTTTGGTGGAGTATTCTGTAGATAGCTGTTAAGTGTAGGGAATCTTTGCAAATACTAGGGCTGGCCAAGTAATGTTCTGCATGAGGCAATAAGGAAATCTGTTTCAACATGACTCAGTAGCCAGTGTTGTTGGTTCAAACTTCTAGAGTCTGACAGGGGGCAGTTTATTTTAGACATATTTAAGCCCAGCACAATTTTGGGAAAAAAGTTTCTTGATGATAATTAACTCAACTCTGTGTGTACAACAAAACTTAAGACATGTTTTCATTAAAACTCTTTACAAAGTACATATGGCCTCTTCCATTAAGATGGGTTCTGTTGACTCAGAAATAATGCTCAAGATAAGGGTCTACGGAGAATGAGATGAACAAAATGTCTGTGAATCAGAAGTGGCCTGGCTCTACAAACCGCACAGAGGTTACTTAGGCTTGTTATAAAGTACAAGTGACAGCTTCCATATGGGTGGATTTTATTGACTGAGAAGCAATGCTCAAGATAAAGGTCTAGGGAGGAAGAGTCTAGAATAAACGTAATAGTCAGAGGGATATGGCCTAGCCCTACAGATAGCACAGGTCACCAGGCTATTAACTACATCCATTCCCAGCTTTCCAGGTGAAAAACAGGTATACATATCCTCCATTGAGGAGACAACCCACATGTTTAACATTCCTGTTTTCCCTAGTGCTTATCTCTGAAAGCAGAGACCTCGTGCCTTCTACAGTTAGGTCAATTTGATGTTAGGAATTGTTTAATTCTCAGTTTTCTCTGTTTTTTTTTTTCCGATGACCTATCTATTGGAGAAAGTGGGGTTTTGAAACTGCCAAAATGATTGGATTTGTGTTGATCTGGGTCTTTAATTCCATTATTAGAACTTAGGGTGAGTTGTTCCAGGCTCCACTGGCTCTATGGAGAGAAAGAGCCATGTGGAAGAGAAATGGTCAGATATTTACATTCATTTCCCTAAGGGCTGTTGTGCTGGTAGTCTCAGTGTCTGGCTGGCTATTGGCTACTTCACTGCTCTCCTGTTTTATGTTGTTAATTTTGAAAGTTGAATATCAGTGTTGTTCTGTTTTTGCAGAAGGCCATGGTTTTATTTACTTCTTTGAAATCTCAATAGTTTTACTTGAACATGTGTCCAATATTCTAGCTCAGTAATGGCTTCATTCCTCTATTCCATTTCCTTCCATAAGGCTCCTTCAGACAGTGGCTCCCACTTCTACTGTGTGTAGGAATCTTTAATTTATTTTAACAATTTCATTTTCTCAGTTGTTTTAAAACCTTTCTTCAGTAACCAAAATTATGTTTTCATTTATTTCTGTTTTCCCTTGGGCATCTCATAGATTTTTTTTTTTTCTGAGAAATTTTATGCTGTAAGTCATCCCTGAGGCCCATCACTGTTTTTCTTGCCCATTACTTACCATTTCCATTTTTGGTTTCTGACTTCAAGTTCAAGTATGCTTAGTGTATTATAAAGTGTGGGCTTTCAGTCTTCCTCTGCTTCATGGTTGAAGAAGCTCTTCTCCCCACTTGATAAGCGTGACATTTCACTTCGTGACTATTTCAGGTGGCTCTGTATGACTGTCTTCACTGTCCCTCCAATGCTGCTGGACCTGCTGCTTCTGAAGGATTCCAGTTTGTGGACATCCTCTTCTCAGGATAGCAGGGTCTTTTTGTCTTTAACACACTTAAATTATCCTCCATGGTTTCCTTTCTTTCTTTCTTTCTTTCTTTCTTTCTTTCTTTCTTTCTTTCTTTCTTTCTTTCTTTCTTTCTTTCTTTCTTCCTTCCTTCCTTCCTTCCTTCCTTCCTTCCTCTCTCTCTCTCTCTCTCTCTCTCTCTCTCTCTCTCTCTCTCTCTCTTTCTTTTTTTTGAGACAGGATTTCTCTATGTAGCCCTGGCTGTCCTGACAGTCACTCTGTAGAGCAGGCTTACCTCAAACTCACAGAGATCCACCTGCCCCTGCCTCCCTGAGTGCTGGGATTAAGGGCATATGCCACTACCGCCCGGCTCTTCATGTTTTCTTATGAAATGTACCTCTGAACTGTAAAGGAGTGTTTCTGTTCTCTTAGCTTTTATTTTTGAAAAAAATTTTCATACAATATATTCTGATCATGCCCCTGCAAACTCTCACTGATCCTTCCCACTTTCCCACCCACCAAACTTCATGCCTTTTCTTTCTTTCTAAAATTAAGGTCTAAAAATCTATAGAGCACTCAAAAATTTAAGCTCCATTCTCAAACAAATCTGCCAATGAATAAATGGACAAACAAAATGAATAGGCACATCACAAAAAATACATGAAAATTTTTGCTATACTAGCCATTCTGAAAATCTAAATCAAACACGCATTAACATTTTGTCTCACTCCAGTCAGAATGGCCAGAGTGAAAACAAAAACCACAGGCTGGGGCACTGGCACAGCTGGTAAAGTACTTGTTTTGTAAACATGAGGACCTCAGTTCAATCCTCAGAGCCCATTAAAAGCAAGAAGCCAGATGTGGTAACATACACTTACAACCCCAGCACTAGGGGGCAGAGAAGAGCAGCTCGCTCTGGCCTGCTTTTTCTTTTTTTTTCTTTTCTTTTTTTTTTTTTTTGGTTTTTCGAGACAGGGTTTCTCTGTGTAGCTTTGCGCCTTTCCTGGGACTCACTTGGTAGCCCAGGCTGGCCTCAAACTCACAGAGATCCACCTGGCTCTGCCTCCCGAGTGCTGGGATTAAAGGCGTGCGCCACCACCGCCCGGCTGGCCTGCTTTTTCATTTCAGGCCAGTGAGAGGTATCAAAAATGAGTGGGCAATGTCTGTCTTCTGACCGCCAGACAATTGTACATGTACCCTCCATACACCATCATACGCATGCACACACATACACATACACACTAAATAAAAACACTTAGGAGAAAGACAGAAGAAAAAAAAATGGTTAAATTTTTCGGAAGGAAATTGGTCCGATTTAAAAGCTACAAGGCTGCATCCTGGAGGCTCTGCTGCCCTGTGGCCTGTCAAGCTACTACAGTAGAGGTATTAATTCTGGGAAGAAAAAGTACACTATCTCCTTAAAAGATTAATTATTCTTTTTAGCTCTTTAGCATGGCTTAAGGTGAACCACCTTCTTTGGGGTGGTCCCTTAGCCAAGGGGGCGACCTGGCCCAACTGGAGTGCTGGGTCTTTTCTCTCTATTGGCAGTTTTCCCTACTCTAACATTTCTCCACTTGAAGAGGTAACCAACCCTAAAACCATTTAGGAACCAGGTAAGAGATCAGAGCCCCAAACACTTTTGGCCTTGCTGACTGCTAAGAGGCTGAAGGACATTTTTGGGTTTATCCAAGAAAGAAACTTTGCTTCGGGGTCTTTATACTCCAAACTACCCAGCCAATTCAATTTCTACCCCGTTCCCAGTAGGATCCCTAGCATTTGGTGTTATCCCAACAGGCGTATCTTTTTCAAGACTTCATGCCTCATGGGACTTAGAAGCTGCGCCTTGACTTGGAGTCACACTGACGTTCAATTAGAGGAAAAGGTGAGAGTTCTAACATGTCTGAATGTATCATGTTAAATTTTAATGTTTCTCTTGCTAATGGCCACCAAACCACACTCATCATTTTAAAGACTGTTCTTGTTAAAGGTTGAGACCAAATTCTAGCATATGGAAGAATTTCTGTGTCCCATGTTGTTTTAATGAGGAAAAGAAAAGTTTTACAAGGGCTATCACATGAAATATTCATGTAGACTCCTTCTCGAATGAGAAGATACGTTCTTATATGTAAGAAGCACTCTGCTAACATTAAAGATTAATTCTGAATAACAAGAGAGCAGAACAGAGTGGCGAGATGAGAACACATTTTCCAGAGTTAGAGTCGTGACCCCGACTTCCATGCCATGCTTGCCGGAGCCATCCCACAGGCTCTAGGGATTCTGTCCGTCCTCCCTTTTTGGTTCCTGGAAGGGGGGACGGTGGTGAGAGGACAGGAGGGCCGAAGTCTTGAGCGGAGTCTCTGGAGTTTTTTGTTTGTTTTTTAGATTCTTTTCTCCGTAATGGAAAGTGCCTCTTACAGAACATACAGCTTCAGTCTCCGAGCGGAGCTTTCTGAACCAGGCTCCCTTTGTAGCCAGGACAATGGGACCTGTCGGGGAAGTACATGGAACTTAGGGTCACCATTCGAAAAATAAAAGAGGGCAGCTAATGCACAAAAGGAGAAAGAAGTGACAGACTCCTACATGACTTCAGTGCTTTCACAGGGTTTGCGTGCAGGGTGGTAGCTGTGTGGTCCCTTACCAGTAGTGAGAAGCATGGTGTTTATAAACAGTGAGGATCTATGGAGAAGTCTGCCTTGCAGTTACAATATCAGTTCATTGTGACTCAGTTTAGCAGTCCAGCCTCACAGTGTAGGAAGAGGGAGTGTAGGAGGGCAGCCACTGACATGGGCTTTCCCTGGGTGTGTCAACTGGTGTAGAGATGCTCTCTGTTTTCTTTATTGACTTCTTGCTTAGAAGCCACCAGAGGCACCCCTGCCTCAGTGGGCCCTCTGCTAGGGTGACCTCTGAGTGCTCCCAACTGTAAAAAAGCATCTGCAGATGGCTACACACACACACACACACACACACACACACACACACACACACACAGAGAGAGAGAGAGAGAGATGCCACCTTTTAGAAGAAGAAAAGAGAAGGAGCACAATTTAGTAAGTTGGCTGGGAAGTGGTGGTATTGTCTATACAGTTATTTATTTAAATTAAGTACTCATATGGAGGAGCATTAATGCCTCATGAGAGCTAGAGACTCAGATTCTAATCAATGGAGGAAATCTGGGTGCCCCAGAGATGGAGATAGTTCCAGGTGTTTATCAATGGAGGAAGCCTGGGTGCACCAGGGATGGGGGTAGTTCCAGGTGTTTATCAAAGGAGGAGACCTGGGTGCCCCAGTGATGGGGGTAGTTCCAGGTGTTTATCAATGGAGGAGACCTGGGTGCCCCAGGGATGGGGGTAGTTCCAGGTGTTTATCAATGGAGGAAACCTGGGTGACCCAGGAATGGGGGTAGTTCCAGGTGTTTATCAATGGAGGAGACCTGGGTGTCCCAGGAATGGGGGTAGTTTCAGGTGCTCCTGTATTGAGGGCTCAGAAGATGTCTGGGAGAAGTCTCACCACCCTCTTTTACTTCATCACTTCTTAGCTTCGAAGACCTGGACTTTGTTGGGCTTTTTTTTCCTTAGAAGCTTTTCCCAAGACAGTGTGGAGTGAGAACTTAGGCCCCAAATTTCTTAAAATACATTCATTTGTATTTAAATTTGGGGAAAAAGAAAAGCACTCAAAAATGCAATTATTCAAGTGATAATTATGGTCTGAATAAGTTCCATTTAATGAGATTCTCCAAGTATGATATGTTGAGTAAATCACTTCAACTTCTACAATTATGAAATCATCTATATCACAGAAAAGGAAACATTTCCTATGCTTTGATTTTCTTCAGAACCTGCTTTTTGCTAAAACATAGAAAAAACACTTTTTTTCTTTCCTGACTTCAGAATTTGCCAATACGTTACTCTAGGAAGAGGTCAGTGGGGCTTCTCCCGCTGTGCAGTCCTCGCTAACCGTGGCTCAGGATGCAGGAGAAACTCCACCCATCTCCTGGACTGAAGGATTTCTGCTGGAGGGGAAGCAACAGGGAATGTTTAGTGGATTCGTTTCATTTTAAGACTGAACCTTGGAGGTCTAACAGTTGAAGAATGACCCTGGAATCCCACCAGGTCATTGGCTTTGGGTGTGCCCTCTGCAGAACCTGCTCTGCTTTGGGAGCTGGCTCATTAGGTAGAACCTACTGACCGCCCAGCATCCCAGGCGGGCGTGGCCTCCCTTACATTGCAGGAGAGCAGAGCTCAGCAGCTGTGTTCGTTCGTTCTGTTCTGCTGGTCCTTGAGGTCTGCGGTCTGGGATTCAGATAGCTCCTCAGGATGCCATCTGCCGCTTCACTCCAGGCCTGTTTACCCAGAGTGGCTGTATTGGTTCTGAGCCCAGGTTAGCTCCAAGCCCTGTGGTGGTGGTGGTGGTGGTGGGGCACTTGTGATCACAAAAAGACTTTCCTTCATTGGTACAACACTCAGGAAAAGTTGATTTTCAGAATTTTAACAAATTAGAAAATTCAGATAAGCAAACAAAAAAATCCATAATTAAATACCAATGATAGCCAATTTAACATTTTGATGTATAGATTTCCTATTTTGTGCATATATGGTAATTTAAAACCAAATTAGAATCATATATGCACATGATTTTGTAATGAAATTATTCCCAAGTAATACATATCCTTCAATATTGTTCCTTTGATTACTTCTCCATATGACTGTATATCAACCTGAAAGTGTTTACAGTGTTGGTTGCTTGGGTGCACCTTAGCCAAATTTCTCCTTTGCCTTGTTATTTAGATGATTTTCTATTTTTCCTAACTGGAAAGAGCTCTGCAAAGGATGTGTGTGTGTGTGTGTGTGTGTGGTATAGTGTATGTGGGTGGTGATGGGGATTGAACCTGGAAACCAGGGCCTTGTGCACCCTTGGCAAATGTTCTACCACTGAGCTAATCTCCAGTCATCCCTCTGGATAACTCCTTTTGACTCCTCTTGCTAGACAGGGTTTCAGCAGGGGGAAAAAAAAAACTATATGCCCAAAGTCAGAGTTTGGGGTGGGGGGAATGGGTACATTGAGTTGTCCAGAGAAGAACTCACAAGTCATAGCCACAGAGGCTGTAGCTTCACAGGCTTGAATGGGAGCTGTACTTGTGGGGCTATCTGGCCTTGTGCCGCGGAGGAGGCTGCCTGAAGAAACAGCAGCCTGCCTTGTAGGGGCTGTGCTTACCCCTGCTCTCACCTGTTTGGTCCTGCCCACATCCCCCATACTCTCCTGGCTCCAGGAAGACAAGCCAACTTGACTGACCTAGGTCAAGAGTGGATTTGGGGGCAGGGCAGAAGCTAGGGAACAAAACTAAGCTGGTGGCAGGACTGAGGGGCACATATAAGACACCCCAGACCAGGTCTCCATGTGTGCTTGTTGAAATTTAGGTCTTCCCCTTTTTTTTTGGAGAAAGTCACTTGTCATATAAATACTGTCCAACACTATATGATAGAGTGATGCCTATTCAGTTACACCCAGAACTGAAAATGTTTGCTGTCCTTATTGTCCTACTCCTTCTTCTGCTGATATAGCAAAATAACTTGTAAAGAATAGAAGTTTACTTAGCACACAGTTCTGAAGGCTGGGAGCCCAAGAATGTGGCCCTGACATCTGTGAGGGACTTTTGGTACCTTGTGACATGGCCGAGGGCATCATATGACAAGACAGAGCCCATGTGCTAGATGAAATCTCTCCTGTTTTTCATGATGCTGATGTCATCAGGAGGGCCCTACTCTCATGACTTCATCTTGTCCTAAATATTTCAAAGACTCACCTCCAAGTTCAATCAACATCTGGATTTGGTTTCCAATACATGGACTGTGGGGGAGATGTTCCAAGTGTGTACTGCAACGCAGAGTAAAGGAGGTAAGGGGAGAGGCACCAAGACTGTCCAGCCTCGGGAGCTGGCTCAGCTTCTGCAGGTGACTCTTAAGTCTGAATTGCCAATAGACTTCCTTCCCAAATGCCATGTGCCTCTTATCTCAGTCACCACTTCAGCTGCATAGCTTCTACTCATTTCTGGGGTGAGCCAGCCCTTCAATGTCATAGACCCCAAATCTTGCTGACATGCTGAGGTGTCGGTGACCAGGGCTGCTGTGATATTTCAGACAATTCTTCTTGCCTCTGGGAGGGAGGAGGGATCCTGCTTTGCCTACTCTCGTCTGTGTGATGATTATAAGGCTTTGGAGCCACAAATGGCCAAGCAGTACCTGAGATTTCAACAAAGCAGACCTTCCATTAGCCAGTGAGGGCAGGTCTACTCATAAGGTCTTTTAGCTTTCCTCACGGGAGAGTGTCTTTCCTTCCTCTCCATTCCTAAAGGAGCAGCTGCATTACTTCCAGCACTTGAGAAACACTATACCTTTTTCTTCTGTCCTCACAGTTTCTGATGAGAAATTTACTGTCACATGAATTTGTGTTTCCCATAGGTAATACATAAGCGTCTCTGGCTTTTTGTAGGAGGGTCTTGAGTCCAATTTTGACATGTTTAGGATGTGGCTTGGTGAATTTCTCGGGATTGTTTTGTTGCTATTTTCCTGCAGTTCACTTGGCTCCTTACACGTTTGTGTTTTTTGTCAAAGTTAGTGAATTTCAACATTTATTCCTAAACCACTCTTTCAGCGCTGTTCCAATTCTGGTACCCTTTCAGAAGAATTAGTCTCACAGGTCCTCAAGGCTCTTCCTCCACTACTCCCATGTTTAGGGATCTACTTTAAGTGGCTTGTGTTGAATGGACTCTGGTGCTCTGTGTGTAATCTCTGGTTCTTTCCATGGTTGTCTCAGTTACACACTGACAAAAAATGTAGAGTTCTAGGTGTGTGTGTGTGTGTGTGTGTGTCTGTCTGTCTGTCTGTCTGTCTGTCTGTCTATCTGTCTGTCTGTCTATCTCTATCTATCATCTATCTATCTATCTATCTGTCTATCTATCTATCTATCTATCTATCTATCTATCTATCTATCTATCTATCTATCTATCTATCTATCTATCATCTGTCTGTCTATATTCTATAATTCCCACCCTCAGGCCTTGTGTCAAAGAGAACAGAGACTCCAGGTGTGTCTTGTCATGGGATTCCTTCTCCTGTCATAACTGGTTGGGAAATGCTAGTTTGGAGACACAGCAGACATCTTTCAGCTGTGTTCCTCATCTATCCTGGAATCCCAACCAGCATCGGAGTTCTTGAGTTGCCTATTGCTATTTCTCAGAGTTGATCTTGCATATAGTAGTGATGTAGGAAAAAGGGGTTTTAGACTTTGGTCTGGACTGGAAGTTCCCTGAAGTTATCCATTCACTATTTTTCTTTTCCTCTGTTTCGTTTGATTTTTACTTGGACATTTTATCTTCTTGTATACTGATCTAAGTAGGATATCGGTAAAATTTCTTTGCATCTATCTTTCTAGTCTCTTGAGATTATAAATACTATTTGTATTCTCTTAGTCATTAGCTTAAAAATTTTCAGGAACAGGGCCAGAGAGCAGGCTCAGTGGGGAAAGCAACTGCCGCCAAGCGGGAGGACCTGAGTTTTATCCTTGGGATCTGTGGCAAAAGGAGAGAATGGGCTCCTGTTGATTGACATCTGACCTCCACTTTGGCACAGTGGCTCACGCATGCACACATATATTAACTAATAAAATGTTTAAAAAGACATTTAAAAATTTACAGAAACATATTTAAATGCATCTTTATCTGGAAATCCCAAGATGACACTAGAATCATCAGCTATTTCAGGCTCGCTGGTGAGTAAGCAGAGTAATTGGCTTCATGGCAGCCTTGGGGCTGGAGAGTCCTGAGTTTAGCCTTTTGTCTATGATGTCGGAAAGCTAGCTCCCACTTCTTCGGGGAAGACATCTGAGCAGCAGTAGGTCCTCTTTACTGCCATGAGCACCATCCATCTCTCTGGCATTTTTTTGGGGGGGAGGCCAAGAATAATAGCATGTTGAACCTCTGACAGTAGCACATTGTTCTAGCTGTATTTGGAGTAAGACTTGAGTCTTTGCTATGACCTCTATAGCTGCACACAAGCTGGCTGCAGCTCCTGCTCACTCATATTGACACCACTCCCACCCCACACAGTGGCTTCTTGCTGGGTGAGTGTGCATTTATACTATCACCTCTAGATGGGAGGATCTTGCCAAGCATGCTTGTGGCTAGCTTGCCCTCAAGCATCTGCTCTACTCCCATCCTCAGGGAGGCCCTCCCACATCACCCCATGGAAAGAGCTCTGTGGCTTCTTGCTAGTGTCTTCACCTTTGTTCCATTATCTTCCAGCAGCTTCCTGTGTGTTCTCCATGACAGTGATGCTCTAATATACACGTGTCCGCATGTGTATGCATGTAATTCATTCTTTGTGTTGGCCTTCACCAGAATTTAAGCTCTAGAAGGCCAGTAAGGATGCCCCTGTTGAATCCCAGCACTCCTCACAGTGCAAGCCACATAGAGGAGACTGAGCAATATCAGATGCAGAATTATGATGACCGTGTATAGATACAATTCAGCTGTGTGTCCAGTGATGTAATAGTCATTGTTGTGTGGAGAGTGGCTCAGAGAGAAAGCTTTTTTTTTTTTTTTTTTTTTTTTCGAGACAGGGTTTCTCTGTGTAGCTTTGCGCCTTTCCTGGGACTCACTCAGTAGCCTAGGCTGGCCTTGAACTCACAGAGATCCGCCTGCCTCTGCCTCCTGAGTGCTGGGATTAAAGGCGTGCGCCACCACCGCCCGGCTCGAGAGAAAGCTTCTTGTCAGAAGGTTTTTATTTATTTACTTTTATCACAATTTCAAACTGAGAAGAGAGAGAAAAAAAAACAAAACAGATCACGTTATCTTCTGCCGCTGTTGGAAAGCTTTGGTGATCGCCTGTTTCCCGGGTGATGAGTTCTGCATGCAGTTCTCTATTCTTTGCCTTTGAAATCAATAATCATACAAATAATAGGCCACATAAAGGCTCTAATTCATAGGATGAATGTAATAATTGTATTAATAGTTGAGAAGTCATGCCAAATTCCAAAGTAACCTCTGCTGAGATTTTCTGGCTTTTCCCTGGCTGTCTAGTGTTTGTGCATGCATATCTGCACATATGTATGTGTGCATGTGCCTGGGTGTGTATGTATAAACTTCTTTTTAAAAATAAAGTTACTTTTATTCATAAACCGTAGGGCTTATAGCATAAAAATTCTGTAATTCTTTTGTCATTAATTGTATTGAGAAGCTTTAAGGACACTTGAGAAATTACATAGCGATTACATAGACTAACAGAATAGACGTTCATTGGAGATTAATTGCAGTGGGGTGTTGGTGAGAGCACATGGCCCTCCATGGGCAGAGAGCGTCCCTACACTGAGTTTACAAATCCAGAAATACCTGTTACTGGGGAATCTGAAGTTCCTTCTTTTGGGTTCTTAGTTCAGTTAATTGAATAATTTAAAAATGGGCTAAAAAGGACAATTTTATTAGATTTTAATCATCCACCTTGGTAGCTGCTGGGAGAAAGAAGAAGAGAGAAAGGCATGTTGTTTTCAGGCAGCCATATGACAGGCAAGCATCTGCCTGGGCTGAAGAGGGGAGGTTGGGTAGCTTCAGAGAAATTGATGGAGAAGACGCAGAGTGCCTGGAAAAGCGTGCCAAGACTTTGGCCACTATCCAAAGGAAAAAATTAGAGGAAAAAGGCAAAGTTGCAGTTTTCTGAGTTCCCCAGGAAACTGGCAGGCTGCAGCACTGCATGGTAGGAGCTCTGTGAATGACAGCTTGGAGGAAGGGATTCTGGGTAGTTCCATGAAAAGGATAACCATTCATCCCTCCCCCTTAGCATGGCTTCAAGAGAACCAGCTTTCCCGTGCTGGCTGGAACTCCCACACAGCTGGATTAACTCTTAAAAGGAGGGAATAATAGTTTAGAAGGTCTTGGGTAGTTTAGATTACCATTTCCCCCCAGAGCCAGAGGCAACACTTAGTTTCTGATATTCTGACCTGGAGTGTCTTACTAGACTCCACAAAGCCTAGATAAGTCTACCCTTTCATACAGTAATTTAAATTCTAAGGAGTGGCAAAGCTGATCTTTCCCTTTCTAGTGGAACCAGGGAAATGAGAGATGATGTCTGAAGCCTCAGGGAAGTGAGAGGTGATGTCTGAAGCCTCAGCAAAGTGAGAGGTGATGTCTGAAGCCCCAGGGAAGTGAGAGGTGATGTCTGAAGCCTCAGAGAAGTGAGAGGTGATGTCTGAAGCCTCAGGAAAGTGAGAGGTAAAGTCTGAAGCCTCAGGGAAGTGAGGGGTGAGGTCTGAAGCCTCAGTGGTCTTCAAGGCTGCTATCACACAAACTATAGTTTTTCCTACAGTTTGGGGAAATAATAATAATAATAATAATAATAATAATAATAATAATAATAAATAAACAAAAACCTATTACCATTTAAAAAAAAAACCAAACAAAGGGCAACACAAGATGAAAACTGAAGTAAAACAAAAAAAAAAGAGCCTATTATTACCAAAATGAAAAAAGACCTTACATTTTACCCCTTATTGCTTTCCATCCATGTCACTCCATGTGTTTCTTTTATGGGATATAAAGTAAGCAGGATTGGCCATTAACTTATCGGTGACTCCAAAGGCCCACTGATTCTGGTGTGAAGGAGTGTCACAAGAGGCTCACTTTAGACTCAGAGAGTGGCTTCCTGGCTTTCTTGCAGACACAGGAACAGGGGGATGCTTGGCCATTGTTCTCTCTTGAACCTCAGTCCCTACAGAAGTGCTGTCTTGCAAGAAAGTTCACCAGTAATCTCCATGAGAAGACACATGCATAATTCTGGGGAAAATTAATACAGGGACAGTTGTATTTTTAAATTTTGTGGCAAAGATGACTTACAGTGGGCTCTTTATCAGTTTTCTCTTTTTATAATCTTGCTGTGACATTACCCCCCCAAATAGCAGTATAATTCAAGTTTATTTAAAACGATTGTAATTATAATGTATTCAGAATGTTGATAAAAATAAATAAATGCATCAGCTGTTAAATATGTAAGAATATTTTATGTTTGAGTGATTAAAATTTGGATTATTTTTCTTAGGTCAGATTTTAAAATTAGGCAAGAACTGTGAGAAGAAAAAAAAATCAGCAAAGGAAAAAAAATAGAAAATGAACCACAAAGGCACGCTGCTTTCTGCTTGGCTTCTTGAACGTCAGCATTGGTGTGCATTTGCCTCAGCACAGCCTCTGAGAGCAATCAGGCTGCCTGTCCCCCTTCTCTTCCTTCTAGAGTTGCTGTGTGACTCACCCTGATCTCGCTAACTTTGTAGAGGGTTTCAGGCAGTGTGAGACCCTGCCTCTGTTCCCACCCACTCCTTGGTTAAATGTGTATTAATCAGTGAAGAGGAGAAGACTGGCACAGGAGAAGCATATTCTTTCTACTTTTAGGTGTAGACCTGGGTTGTTATTATGTTACCTGTATTATACAAGAAACAAGAGTGTCCAACTCCAATTCTCCTTTACAGCTATAAACCCATTAATGTCCATTCTTCCCTCTGATTATAACTGAAATCTGGACAAAACAGAAATGTCAACAGAGCGAGCGTGTGTTAAGATCCTGTACATGCGCAGCTCGGGGTCTTGCATCTTACATCACAGCGGGCACTGGCGGCTATGTACCTGCCTTAAAAAGGCAGACGCAGACCCCCACCCTCTCTCTCTGCTCTTTTTCTGTTCCCTGTCTGCTCTCTGCTTTCTGCTCTGCTCCCGCCATCTTTCTTTCTCTCCAGGCCTGGCCCTCCTCCCTCCTATCCCCTTCTTTCTAATAAAGCTCTTTGTAACTCTGGTAGTCGTGGCCGTGGCTCCTGAATTTTCCACCAGGAACCAGTGCTGCCACCAGCGTGGACTTTGAACAATGAACAAAAGGAAGTGGGTGTTGGAGGGGAATGGAAACCTGAAGTGGCCCTCTCATGGATGGTTCTCCTTTATTTTTCATCTCCGTTATCCCCCAGGGCTGGCCTCTGTCATGGAGTGTCATGGTGACATTGATTGTCAACACTTCGTCTGGAGGAGCCAGACAATGGCTCCTGTGGGATGGATGGCAGAGGATTTCAGAAGAGAGAGCCGGAGGACTCAATCAATTCTGTGCATGAATAGCACAAGTCTCAGTCAGTTCCTGGATATGTGGGGCTATCTCAAACCAGTTGAACAGGACCTTCCACACAGGTGGCTGGCCAGTTTAGGAATGGTAGATGTGTGTGCCAGCCAACTAGCTTGGAGAGTTGGACTGAAGCTTGAGACACTGAAGCCTCTGGCTGACCATTGTACTATGCACATGAGAGACAGACCTCAGAGCTGGAGAAAAAAAATGTGAATTTGAACCACCTCAAATTTTTTTTTTTGACACAGCAAAAACTAGTTGAAAGGGGAAATTGTAGATGAAATACATGAAACAAGAAAACTCTGAAATCATCTGATGTTCTACTTGAAGAAAAATCTGAGAAAAGAACAAAGACAATGAAATAGAAAGAAAAAAATAACAAAGAGAAGATTAGCATCAACAAAACAGGAAGAAGAATATATAAAACATCAGATAGAAAGCTAATCCTTTGCAAAGAAATCAGAGGACACATACTGCCAATATCAACAAGAAAATAGAGTTATAATCCAGACACTACAGACTTTAAAGTAACAACGAGAATATATTAATAAATTTATAACAATCAATCCATCAATTTACATGAAATGAAATACTGTCTTGAAATAGAACACCCTAACTGACTTAAGTTGCAATAGAAATTCTGAATACTATTATATCAATCAGAGAAACTGAATTAATAATGTAAATGTTTCCATCTGGAAAAGTTCAGACACAGCTGACTTCTCTGTAGAATTTTTTCAGACTGAAGTAAGAGCTAATTCTAATCCCATGAATCCATTTCAAGAGGAAACAGCTCATTTTGTAACTCTTAGGACACAGGCCTTATGGGAGAAAGAAAGCCAGAGTAACAGACCTCATGAACACAGATCTAAATATCTTTAACAAGATATTAACTGGATGCCACAATGTAAGAAACGGGCAACACAACCAAAGCAGTTTCATTTCAGTAACCGTGTTGATCTAGCACCCTAAAGTAGAGTAATCCACTCTTTGTACTAACATTATAGGGGAAAAGCCCATATGATCACTTCAATAGATGGTAAAAAGCATTTGAGAGCATTCAAAGTCACGATGAAAACTTTCAGCAAACCGCAAACCCTAACAACGACAACAGGGAAATTTGAAAATCCTAGAGGCAATGACACATTTGCTGTTGATAATAACAGTAACTTTGCCCCAAGGCTGGGAAATACACAAGGGTGCCATCTTTCTCCACCACGCCACACTGTGTTCTCTGGACAGCTGCTGTCTCTCAGTAGCGCACAGAGGCGAGGCTGGGAAATTCACAAGGGTGCGGTCTCTCTCCACCACACCACACTGTGTTCTCTGGATAGCGTAGTTGCTGTCTTGCAGCAACGCACAGAAACGAAGGGCAGAAAGACAGAAAGGTAAAAGCCAAAGTCTCCACTTGCAGACCACGTGGTCGTAAACTCACCCAGCAGGCGCCCTATCAGAACCGAAGCATAAACATAGGAAGAAGACGCAAGGCTGTGATGATCACCTACCTGCCGCTGCCACAGAAGACCTGGGAGAACAGCTGAAGAGAGAAACGGCTGCTTTGATGGGAGGTTTCAGTTCATGTTGGCTGGCTTTGCTGTTTCTGGACAGACACCGTGTTCAAGGGGCGTGCAGAGCCAAGTAGTTCCCTGTAGCTAGAAGCAGAGGTCCAGGAAGGGCCGGGGGACAGATACAATCCCCAGGGCATGACCCCAGGCCCTGCTCCCTCCAATCAGGTTCCACTTCTTGAGTGACAAAGCAGTTCATTTGGAAAACAAAAATTATTTTTCAACCAATAGTAATGAATCAGGTGGTTATTTGAATGAAAACAAAAAGAATGCTAGAATTTTCTTTTGCTTCTATATTTTTACACCTTATCTAATTTTGTTTCTACAGTTTCACTTTGCATATTTTAGAGAATTAATTCTTTGAGAATTTAGTGCTATCAATTTTGGCCATATTTACCCTCAGCTCCTCAGATTTACTCCCCACTTCTTTACCTAGGCAACTGTGTCCTCTTTCATTTTCTTCCATCATCGAGTCCTTTTTGTGCTGCTTGCTCTGGTGTTGATGGACGTGTGGCCTTTACCTGCAATATAGTCAATTTACTGGTGGTAACGCTCTTAAAGAATACTGACTCTCTCCCAGAGGCTACCAATTGCCAGTAGCTCCTCGGGTAGAGGTGGGACTTCATGTCCACTTCTGCTCTCTGTGCTGGGAGGCTCAGTCCTTGTCTGGCTCCAGGTATTGGACCTGACTGGGCCAGTGAGGAAAAGAAGATAACCCCACAGATACATAGAGAACCCGGGTTTGGGTTGACTGGGCTCTACGACAGAGAAACCACGGACCCCCAGAAGCTGAGCGTGTTTGTTGTAGAGTTGAACAGGGAGGCAAGGCAGGCCATGGCTTACAGCTGAACCAAGGAGCAAGCTTAGCTAATCTTGGTAAGAATAGTCTCTGTAGGGGGAGTACTCTTCAGGTTGTAAACCTCTTGGGGAGAAAGCTGTGGTGAACATTTTCTGCACACACTATTGACATTTGCGCTTGGATCTGAGGAAGAATTTATCATCATTCTGAGTCTCACATGGGCCAGAGTCTCCCATGGGGCTTAGGCCTTGGTGTCCCTGATGTGCCCATGCCCATGTCAACAATACACATTCTCTCAGGGCTTCATTCACTCAGGATTTCTCCCCAGGGTTTAGTCTGTTTTGGTCCCGCAAAGGCCTTGTGCATGCTGCAGTAACAGCTCTCAGTTTATATGAACAACTGCCTTGTGTTCAGAGGACACTGTTTCCCTGTATTCATTTATTGTCTGGAGTTTTACAACCTTTACACCCCCTCTTTCACAACTATTGGGAAGAAGGGGTGCGTTGTAGATGTTACATTTAGGACTGAGCATTCTGCAGGCTCTTAATCTCTGCACCATGGTCAGTTTTGGGTCTTTGTATTGAGCACTATCTACTGCAAATAGAAGCTTCTCTGAAGAAGATTGAGAAGCTTTAAAGTATGGGTATAGCAATACGTCATTAGGAGTAAATTTAATATGTTTATTTAGCAGAATAATAGTGGTAGGTTCTCCCCTAGGTCTTATGACCTGTCTAGCCACAGGTCCTTAGCTCAATCATTGTGCCTGGTTTTGGTTTCCTCTTGTGGAGTGGGACTTAAATGCAATCAGAAAGTGATGCCTACTTTCAAGATGTTTATGCTGCTCTTGCACCAGTGAGCATGTTTTGAAGGCTAGTCATCAGTGTAGCTTGCAGTGTTCACAGCTGGGTTAAGACTGATGGTTACTTTTCTCCTTCAATAGGATTGGTGGTGTCTTCATACATTTCAGCACTAGGGTCTTATAATCAAGTTCTGCGAGGTTACCAAGCACATTGGCAACAACCTGAAGTATTTGAGGATATTTAGGATCTTACTGGCCTACAATTCTGAAAGAAGAGATCCATTCCTGTCACTGGGCTTTTTAGTTGTTAGCCTGTGGTGTCTAGTAGGAGGACATTGTTGTCCTATTATGTAGTAACTACAATTGTGTGTGTGTGTGTGTGTGTGTGTGTGTGTGTGTGTGTGTGTGTGTGTGTGTGTTTAAGGGAACTTCAACAGTAATAAATAGGTTTTCAAATAACTTTTTTTGAAGGGTGTTTAGTTATTTACTCCTACCCATTTCTCATTTGTCTTTAGTGATATCCCTTTTCTTGCTGATGCCACACTCTTTTTTTTTTCCCACCACTCCATTTCTGTTACTACTTTCCCTGTAGTTAGTCTTAACAAAACTACCAACTAAGAATTTGCTACTTTAATATTTTCTACTCATAATCATTGTTACTATTCTTTACTTTTTAAAGGCCTAAGTTGTTGTTCTTTTTTAACTTCTTGATGCTTGCCTTTCCATTTTTATGCTTTATTTTTTTCATATTTATGTTTAAGACTGTAAATTTCTTTTCAGCTCATCTTGGCAACATCCTTCAGGCTTTCCTGTGCATGTTAATCATGTTTGCATTCTCAAAAAGTTACATTTATATTCGGTGACATACTGAGCATGTGGAGGTCAAAGGACAACTTGGGGAATTTCACCACATGGGTTCTTGGGATCAAACTCAGGTTGTCAGTATTGGTGTCCAGTGCCTTCACCAGCAACTGAGCTATTTTGACAGCCTTTATGTTCTTATTTACTCAAATTATTTTTATTTACATTGTGCTTCTTGTCTTACATTACTCAGTCAGTTTTGTAAAATGGCTGTGGAATTGCCTACTTGGACTTCTCATTCTTTTGTTTATGCTTCATTTACTTTTGAGTCTGTGTTATTAGTTATGTATAATTTAGAATTGCTTGCTTTTTATAAGTAATAAAAAGAAGCATGAAGCTTTCATTTGTTAAAATAGTCTTGGTACATATTTTCTTCTGCTCATTTAGTTTTGGGTATTTTATGTATTTGGATTTTAATCCAGTGTGACAACTTTCAACATTTAAGTAAGGCTTTTGTTTTATTTTATTTTACCTTACCAGTTTGTTTGATTGCCTTACCTATTTTGTTATTATTTTGTAGATGAGATTGATCTATGGAGCCAAGGCTGACATCAGACTAGTTATGGTCATCAGACTAGTTAAGGCTCTTCAGGTCATCTTTGCACCTTAGCCTTTCCAGTGCGCGGATGGTCACAATGCACCTGGCTGAGAACACTCTATTCATATGTAATGATGCTGCAGAAGCACTTGGCTCATATCATTTTATTGGCCTTATGTTTTTATTTTCAATTTCCTTTTTGACTTATTTGATTTGGTTGCTATTTAAAATTTTAGTTTGCTCTCCCACAGTCACACAACTCGATATTTTCAGTGCTATCATGTGATTTAGAGACAGCCTTCATCTTTAGCTCATAAAAGGCCAATTTTAATTGACATTTTAATACTCCAA
Organism: Peromyscus eremicus; assembly: GCF_949786415.1. NCBI lineage: Eukaryota > Metazoa > Chordata > Mammalia > Rodentia > Cricetidae > Peromyscus > Peromyscus eremicus. The sequence continues at coordinate 142,518,917 of NC_081416.1, read as the reverse complement.
CCCTTTGTTTCTTTAAACAAAATTCTTTTGTATCTTCTATCTATGAATTCTCATTTGTAAAATGTTAGTTTTTTCTGATTTTGGTATTTCCACTTTTATCCATGTCTCTTGCCTTCTTTTGTCCCTAATGGTCCTGGACTGTAATCTCATTACTGATCTTAATCTTGGGATTCAGGAGAGGCTGCATTAATCTCTCTCAGGATGACTTGTTCCAGTCTCCAGTTTCACTGCTGCTCACACTTCCTGACTTCAGTGGCTGCTCTGCCTCAGGCTGCCAGGCAGTTTGGTGTCTTTGCCACTCAAGTATTGCAGCTCCTGCTTCGTGATGGGTAGTGTTTGCATGCAGACAAACTGCTTACTAATTCAGTCTGTGCTAAAGGGTGCTGTATCCAGAGCCTTTTTGTTTGGATGCAGAAGAGCCTGTGCTCTGCAGTCCACTGTTCTGAAGGTGGCAGCAAGGAGCTATTGTGTTCTCTTATCTCTGGGCGCAGTTGCTGTGTCCCTGTAGGGCTGTGATTTATAGCACTCCCTTTCTCTACTGTGTGTCGTTGATGGAGATGAATGATATGCATACTCTTCAAGTACAAACTAACTTTTATTTTTCAAGTGCCAAATATATTTGTCAACTTTATCCATGATAGATGGAATCACGACATATTTAATTTACCACTTTATATTATAATACACATTTGTATTTTCCTTGTAATTTGATTTTTCTTTAATTACGAGGTCAGATATTTTGAAATGAGTTATTTGGTGGAATGTTCAAGTCTGTTGAAGGTGTTATTTTAATCTTTTCATATTGCACACATAGGTTTTGAGATTTTTATGATATTAGGCATCTACATATACACATAAGGTGTGCACAGCATACCATGGATGAATATACATGTATGAGCATCTTTATATATCATCTAGCAGGAAATTTTAACTTAAATTGGACAAAAGGTTTAGCTACATCTAAGTTTTTAAATGTTCACTATTGTTTAATTGAACTTGGGTTATGTTAGATTACTGGCTAGTAAAGGGGTTTATTTTACTCTCCTATGAGACTCAGCCCATGTTCTGAGACATTTTTGGTTTCACATGGCAATATTAGAAGCGCTGCTATCACCCTCTGTGCAGAAGCTGAGGACACAGCATGACACCCCATAGCAAGGAATGGCCTGGCTCTGCATTAGCTGCTTTTCTCATAGTGACAGAACCCTTCAGAACCTCAACCTGCAGAGGGAATCATCTATTTGGCTCACGGTTTAAAAGGAACATCTATCTGTCCTGGCTGGGCAGTTGTGGTAACAGGTGGTTGTAGCTGTGAGGACAAGTGTAAGGCTGGTCATGTGGTACACAGCAGAGAAGCGGAGATGGGTGCTGGTGCTCACGGCACTTCCTCCTTTTTGTTCAGCGAGGAACCTAGTCAACAGGAGGGTAGCTCTCATATTCAGTGTTGGTCTTCCCTCCCTAGTTAAATCCCTGGGAGAACACCTTCACAAGCCTACCCAGAGGTTTGACTTCCACATCCAAATCCAGCCAAGCTGATAGTGAAGATTAGCTATTGTGAGTCTACCCCTGGTCAACTTGACACCCAAATACAATACTTTGTTTTAATATTCCACCTTTGTCCCATATTTCCACACTCCTCTCATAGTACACAATCTATTTAGTCCATCTCTGAGAATCCACAGTGTCTTAACAGTTCTGACACTGTTCAAAAGTCTAAGTGCAGAATCCCTAGGGAGATGCAGGTCAGGTCTCAACTATGAGCTCTTAAAAAATCAAAACCAACCAAGAACAACAATAAAGTAACAAGCTATAGACTTCCAATACTCAAAGACACAGAGTAAACATCCCCAATTTAAAAAGAGAGGAGAGAACCGCATCCTGCAGTTCCATGTCTGGCCCTTGGGCCTTGTGATGGGATCTTTTGGGCTTCAACCATCATGGGTAGCTCTGCCTCTGCAGGTCTCCCTCCTGCAGGACACAACTCTTCTCTCTCGGGCTGGCTCCTCTCTCCTCCTGCAGCTTTCCTTGGTTGACATCCATCGTTCTGGTAACTCGAGTGTCTTGGTCTCCATTGTAATTTAGACTTTGCTTTCGTAGCTTCGCTAGAGGCTCTTCAAGGCTTTCTTGCAGGAGTCTTACCCTGAGACACAATGCCTGGCCTCAGCATAGTTTCTGCACCTTGGTGGAAGCCTCCACAACTCTGTAACTCTTGAATTTTGCATTCTTGTCAAACAAGCACTATGTGGGTCACACTGTCAACTTTTGCGGCTGTTATAGTAGCTTCTCTGTCCCTCAATGGTTAAACTTGGGAAAATAATTCCCTAGATGGTTGTTTTTGAAAAAGGAACCAATTTAGTGGCATTTTAAAGCCAGGCTCTCTCACTTGAAATGCATTTGTAGTTTTAAAAGTTGGAGTCATCCTATTGTCCCTGTGTGGTGGGAAAGGTTTCTCTTTAATGCCACTTACTCATCTTCTTCACAATTGTGGCCACTTTTTCGGGAAACCCATATTATCTGAGCTATAAACTCACCTAGACTATTTTCCTCATCAAACTGCACATTTTTCATGTATTTATGTTCTCGCACTATAGCTCTGACCAAAAGCACTAAGTGTTAACCATATCAAGGCCTGGATGTGCTTCTCTCTTGAAGTTTCTCCAACAACTGAATACATTACCTTTAAATTTAGCTTCACTGAAGTTTTCAGGATAGAGGCTGAAAAGAGCCAGAATTTTTGCCATCATGTAACATGAATGACCTCTAGCCCGTTTTGTGGGAGACTTTTGTTCTCCCTGAAACCTCATGGACACAGTCTCCAATCCCCAATGCCTTCAGCATACTGGTCTTTCACACTTACACTAGAATGGCCCATCCATGCTTATAGCATTCTAGGGCTTCTGTGGTCTCAGCTATAAAGTCTTCGAAATTCTTCCACAAGCCAATTGTAAATGCCTTAGTACCACAAGGTCAGGTTCATTGTCAACTTGACTGAATTTAGAAACACTATGGCTGTGACAGTGTTTTCGGAACAGTTCAACTGGAGAGGAAAGACCCACCCTAAATGTGGGTGGTACCATTCCATGCACTGAGGTCCTAGATTATTATTAAAGGTAAAACAGAGTGGAGCATTGGCATTCATCTCTTTCTGCTTCCTGAGAGTGGATACAGTGTGACCAACTTCTCTATGCTCTTACTGCCATCCTTTCCCTGCCATGATGGGCTAGACCCTCAAATTCTAGGCCCAAATCAAATCTCCCCTTTTACTTTTGACATTTGTTGTTACAGAAAGAATAAATGTAATAATACCACAACAGCCCTACCCCCATACCAAGCTTCTGTATTATTTTTCTCATTGCTGTAACAAAATACTTGGCAACTTCAGGGAGGGAGAGTTTGTTTTGCCTCACAATTTGAGGCTATCATCATGGAGAAAGTGATAGAAATGACTTTAGATATGGTGGCAGAAACATGAAAGAGATGGTCACATTGTGTCCACAGTCAGGGAGCAGAGGGAGATGAATGCTGCTACTCAACTTGCTTACTCTTTTCCACTTTCTATCCAGTCTGAGACCCCAGCCCATGGAATAGTGGGTGGGTTTTCCTTCCTAAGTTATATCTGTTTGGAACACCCTCACAGACATTCCTAGAGTCATGTCTCTGAGGTGATTCTAAATCCCAACAAGTTGATGGTGAAGTTGAGAAGCTCCAGACATTGGTAGCACAGAAACTGGGCAGCCCTGCTATGGGTAGATTATCCTGATCCAGTTAATGTTCAAAAGTACACTGATTGAGAGTTGTGTTCAAAGTTCCTGCTCTACCATCTTCAAATGAAGTTCAACTGGAAACTGCACATATGGACCAGGATTCTGTAACTTACATTCACACACATTCAAGTTGACATTTCAATATTAATCCTCCTTCAGTGCAACTCCTGTGGAAATGTCACACACTGAAGAGGCAATGGGCAGCTGGGTTGCTGTCCTACCCCAGTGCTGTGTCCTTTGCCTGAGACCAAGCTGTGGTCCTACCACAATCTCTTGAGCATCTGCCATCTTATTCTACTCTTCTACATTCCGCTGGAAACAGATTCTCATGAAGACACATTCCTCATGCTGTGAAAATGGCCATGTGTCTCATAAGATGTCCTTCTTTCTCTCTCTTGCTTTAAGCGTTGTAAGAACTGCATTAAAAAAAAAACTGAATTTTTAAAATGCATTGGAAATGCAGCTCACTTAAAAAGACCTTTTTTTATGGATTGACATTCCTTTGTGAGCAATCAAATGGTATCTTCCATGTAGACCTTAGATAAAAGGATTGCCTCCTGTCCAGATTTAAATCTAACGTAGAGGTTGACACAAATCAACGAGGAATTCCTGCCCTTGCTATTGTACATTTTCCCTCTGGGCATCTTCTTGAGTGTACATGATAGCAAATTAATTTATAGACTGTGTTAAGGAGTCTAATCTTTAATGAGAAATGATAATCTGGGCCTAGCTTATATTCCCTTCTGATTTGAAAGACATAAGAAATCTTCATATATTCTCATTTTTAAACACATCTTTCTTCTAGGCCTTGGCACAACTTCACCTGGTAGAGTATGTTGGAGAACAGACTGCCTTGCTGATAAAGGTACACTGAGTGTTCTAATAGAATGTGTTTTAGCTACTGATCTTTGATTTTTGTTAAAAGAAAAAAATGTCTGGTAAGAATGTTACATTAATTATGTCAATTAAGTCCAAAGCACTAAAGGGAGCCTACTTTATCCTGGGTAGCCTAGAGATGAAGGGATACTTTTATCAAAAGAATATATAATTATAGATGCTTGCTAATTTGCTTTGGCCTTTAGTTAAAATATGTCTAAAAAGGGGCAGTGCCCAGTAAGTGAGTGCTGCAGAGATTCCTATCTTAGGACTCTGCTGGGCCATCAAGCAGGAGGATCAGTCTGTGTGGCCCCCAGATGTGATGTGGGTAAGAAATGTTCACTCCTCTGCCTACAGAGCTATTTGGCGGTGAATGGCTCCCCACTCCATCACTTATGGCCACTGTTCCTGGTATAGGTGTGAGCCTGGTTTGCATGTCTATGCTTACCTTGGTCTTACCATGTGTCAGAGGAAGGACTGAAAATCTTTTGACTCTTCCCATGTGTGTGATTTAGCAGTGCAATGGTTAATGCATAGCATGGCTATTATCTGCTCCTTTTAGATGGTTCCAGAAGATCAGCGCTTGGCAGCTGCCATCGTACTAATAGTGTGGGTCTCAGCCTTGGCGTCGTCTTTGATTGACAACATCCCATTTACTGCCACAATGGTGAGTTGTGTGTTCCTGTGTTTAAGACCCAAACAGCCTGTACTCATCTGGGCTCACCTTTCCTTCCTAAGAAGCATAGTATGAAACCAACCCCCGTGTTGTTCTTACATGTAAGGAAAAAAATGTGAGCTGATCCTGAGGCAGCTGGGCATGGAACCAAGAGGCTAATGACAGGCTGGGGACCAGGGTCTGCAGGATGACAGCACACCATGGGTGACTACCTGTTTTGGGAGCCCAGCTGAGGGCTGCTACCTCTCCCAGAAAAAAAAAAGTTTTATTTTTTCAAAGGGACTTCAAGACACCAAAAGACTGAGCTATATTGCCTTTGTTACCTTCAAATGCAGAAGTTATTTATTATAAGTAGTTTGCATGGCTTCTGGTATGTGGCCAGTGCAGGGATTTTAAGTCTCCATTTGGTTCTAACCAGTCAACACCAAGACCTCCATCCCTAGGACATCTTCTGTGTCATTGATTCTTTGGCTTAGGGCAGGGCTGTGAACCTTGGTGTGAAAAACTAAAAGTGGGAACAGAGACTGAAAGGTAAGAGCTGGGTCTCTCTATAAACAGCTCCAGATCCAAGGGTGCTTAGTATAGGGCAGAAGACTGAGTGCCCCTTGTAGCAGGATGCCAGCTGGGGAGTTCTCTCTGTTTCTCTTGAGGCCCCAAGGGCCCCACCATCACCCATAGATAGTCCATCTATTCTGTCATAATCTTCTGGGAACAAGGGACCCCAAGGTGAGTGCAGCAGAGCTGGCAATGTAAGGAGAGGGCTGGCCAGTCTTATAGCCTCACCTTCCCCCAGAACCCACATTTTTCGGACCTCCCTATCAATCTGGAATTCATTTCCTGCTACCTTTTACCCTCTAGTGATCCAGTGTGGTTCTTGTTTCAAGGCATGGGTTTGGGAATTCTGAACAAATGCAGTGGCTGTTATTTCTAGTGATCACATCTCGAACAAGACCCATGAGGTCTCCAGGAGTCCAGAATGGTGCATTTAAGGGGTCCTGAGAGTCTGTGAAATTTGCAATAAGCAGTATGCTTAGATATGAAAGACACACTGAGTGCTTTCCCTTTGGGTAATGAACAAGACAATGTTATCTATGAGCATGCTTTACTAGTCAGAGGCTCAGCAAGAGAAGCAAGGAAAGAGGGCTGGGAATGAAGCTGCTGAACGTCAGTGTTTGCAAGACTGTTAATCTGTATGTTAGACAACGCAAAGGATCTACTTTTAGCAGTTAGGATGGATAGATGATTTGTTTCAGATACTGTAGAGATAAAATTCAGTTAATAAATCACTGTGCTCCTCTGTAGGCCCAATAAACTAACCAGGAGAACCTGAAATAGATGACATTGACAGGTGGTGCTGCCCTGATGTGCATCTTCAGCCCCTGAGACAACAGGTGACTTTACACACTTACCTTGTCCTGGAAAGGCTGCGTCATGTGGTCCCAGGACATAAGTGTTTGTCACAGGCTTTCTCTGTTCTTCCTGCTTGCTTTGGAAGATCGGAAGGAAAGACAGACATGGAAATAAGCAACTCTACGGCAGGACAGGCTTCATTTGCGAAGGGCCTGAGGAGGGGACAGGTCTAGTCTAAGAAACCAGAGAGACTGCTGTTGCTTACAGGCTGGGTGTCGTCACGCAGAAAAGGGAAAGAGGGCAAAGGACAGAACACCTTCCCTTTTGGGTTGTGGTGACTATTGTTAGAGGTAGCTAGGGACGTGAGTAGTGACTCAAGGAATGTCACACGATGGGTAAACATCTCTCGTGATCAGTTTGCTGGGGTTTGATTGGATGGACAGAACAAGAATATAGAAAAACAAGTTACTTTAGACTTGGGGATTGCCACTGCCATCTCTTTCTGAAATGGAGAAACTTTACAAAATGATGTGGCTCTGGCTAACAGCCCCGAATACTCCCTGTTGAAATTTTCTTCTGGGGAAGTCTCCACACCAAAATCTTATTGGAAGTAAACAGGAAGTGCCCCATATTCAAACACTTTTGTTGTTCGAATATGACTCATCTGTTGAAGTGTCGGGAGCTGGAGGACCGTGAAGGCATCCACTGATGGCATCATTGCCTGATGTTATTTAAGCCACTACGCACTTACCCAACTCATTTCTGCTCCTATAAGTAACTCCTCACCCGCACAGCTGTAAGCAGTCCCAGCAAAAGCCATTGGTTCACTGAACTGGACCTTGGTCTGTTGTTGGTTTCCTATCTGGGGTGAGGATAGGATCAAACATGTACGTGTTTGCTTTTGCTGCCCAGGAATAGTGTCACTCAGCAATGTGGTGTATTGTTTCCCTCCAAGCTGACACACATAGATCAAGGTTCTCCATTTAGTCTCTTCCACAGTGTGCTACTGAAGAAGATGAAGCCCTGTCTTGATGACTTTACTATCACTGTGATAAAACACCTCGACCAAAGCATTTCATTTGTCTTAACATTTCAGAGGATCACAGTTCTGGATGGCAAAGGGAACAAAGAGTTGAGAGCTAATATCTTGATTTATCATCGTGAGGCAGATAGGGATAGACAGCACTGGGAATTGTGTGACTCTTTTGAAACCTCAAAGCCTGCCCCCACTGGCTTATTTCTAAACAAGGCCACGCCTCCTAATCCTTCCCAAACAGATCCACCAACTGGCAACAAAGTATTCAAATAGATAAGCCTATGGATGCCATTCTCATTCTAACCACTGCATATTCAAATTTACAAAGTTGGCTCTCTAAGGAGGTGGGAAGGTAAAAGCAATACTGTGAGCAACTGAGACCATTTATCCGTAATGTTTCATTTCTTCAAAGTAAAACAAATAGAAAGTACTGAGACAAAGGCAGTAACAAATTCAAACTTCCTCATGTGCATGGGAGCGAGTTCTGTACATGTCTGTGTGCACAGGCATGCCATTGTGTAGTTAGATCTTCACTGGACCCCTCCTTGCTTTTCTAATCACTTGTCTTAATAGAGCAGATCTTTTTATAGCTTGACCTCTCCCACACTTTGGCACAGCTTTTCATTGTTGGCTTAATAGTTGTGTTAGGCATTGAAGGTTCACTGTTCATGCGCTGCATTTCTTTTATACCGAGTAAGGCTTCCATCTTCTATACACATCTGTGCTGTATCTTGTTCCAATCCTTCATTTTTGTCTTTTAAGATATTGTTTCTCTGGTTGGAGAAATGCGTCAGCAGTTAAGAGTACTAGCACCCACATGGTGGTTCACAATCATCTGTAACTCCAGTCCCAGGGGATCCAACACCCTCTTCAGGCCTTTGAGGACCCCAGAAGTGCTCATGGTACACAGATATAATGAAGACAGAATATTCAAAGGCATAAAAATAAAAAAAAATTAATTTAAATTTAATTTCATTTTGGTTTCTTTAAAAAATATCAGTATGCAAATAGGTTTTTAAAATTTTCATGTAGATAACTTTAGCAGGCAACAACTTTATTCACGGTATTAGTGAGGACCATCTCATTTGTAACACATATAAAATAGCATTAGTATTTCAACCTGTAGCAGAGCATAGCAGGTCCACCCTTGGATGAGGGCAAAGCCATATGCACACAAGGGGAACACAGGAGTGAAGACAGGTTTGTTACTTGTTCAAATAAAAAGAGCACTGGGAAAGCTCCCAAAGCACATCTCCTTAAACAAAGGAGACAAAGGGATTTTATTAGGGAAACTCATGCATATTCATGTAGAAGAAAAGAGTCATGCCTGGCATATACGGATAGAAGTGTGAATTAATCACAGAAGGCTACCTTCCCCAAAGTAACTCTTTGTTTACATCCTCTCCAGTCTACCATCCTCCAGTCACTCACTGTCAGTGCTTTACTGTGTCCCCTAGAGCCACAGGCTCCGCCTTTGCCTGTCCCTCCTGCTGGGCCTCCCCTATCCTGAGAGGTGCCATTGTCTTAGTGGAGGGAGGGCGACTCCCTTTACCACGGTGCTAGAATCTCCTTTGCCTTTGCTTGGTTGATTTTGCCTCTGGTCACAGCTCTCTGTCCTGACCCCTGCACATTCGTGATTGCTGATGGAGATTGGGAATCCTAAGCTTGTGCTTGCAGAGTATGATGGCAAGTGCCATGCAGAGGCTTTTGCTCCTGTGATTTTAGCACATGTGGAAGATGATGCAATGGTCCTTTGCACTTGATGAGTGTCAGTGTGGGGTGGTCGTGGTGGTGGTGGTGGTGGTGTAGTGAGGAGATGGTAGGCATGGCTGCTCCATTATCAGGGTAAGGGCTTTTTATTGTGACTAAAGAGAGAGACAATATCCAGAGGCAACTAGAGGAGTTCAGAGTAGAGAGAAAGAGAAAGCAGACTAGATATGGCCAGCTCTAGAGAAGTGGGAGAGTCGGGGAGAATAGTGGGGCTAGTGAGATAGCAAGAGATAGAGAGAGAGGAGAGAGAGAGAGAGAGAGAGAGAGAGAGAGAGAGAGAGAGAGAGAGAGAGAGAAGGCGCACATGGGAGAAAATAACAAGAGAGCAAAAGGATAGAGAGACAGCTAGAACTAGAAAGAGGGAGTAAGAGAGGAAATAGAGACAGAGTGATGAAGAAATCCTGTGGCTTATGATCCTGTGGATGATGGGAAGGGAAGAGTGCTATCATGGGCTTTGAAGTGTATAACAGGTACTTGTGATACCCAGGTTGCCTGGAGGCCAGTGTGGGCTGTGATATGCTGATAGGCACCACAGGTAGCCATCCAGTCCCTTCAGCCAGAGGTAAAGGGGAATGACTCCTTTTGGCAGCTGGGAACCAGTTTCTCTAGTTCCTGAGGAATGCTGGCCTCCATCAAACCACCAGAAATCCTTCTCTAGTCCAGCTTGAGCTCATTTCTAGGCATGGACAGCCTGAGACCTGACAACGGGGTTGCAGAATGCATGTGTGGCCCAGGGCCAGTTAGGTGGAAATAGCCAGCTGCCTGTTACAGCTTTTGGTTTTATTTGTACCTTTGCAGTCAGTGATAAGCTGCCTGGGAATTTTCCATTGCTCAGTAAAAGACCAGGCTTGAGAATCTGTGCCCTCCTTCGTCCATCCTCTCACTGCCTGCCTCCCCCAGCAGAACTTTCTCCTGGACCAGCTGTGGTAAGCTGAAGTCCATGCTCCTGGGCTTCAGGGGCTGCTTTCTGCATTTCTTCTTCTCTAGCTTTTTCTGTCCAAGCCCAGATGTGTGAAGTGAGTCCCTCACCCCCCATGAACCCACATTCAGCAGTTTTCCTCACCGATTTGGCTCCCACCCCCTGACTGATCAGTGATGTGAGGGGCATCAGTTTTCCTGTTTGCGGAGTCCCTTCTAACTAGAAGCACCTTCACCTTACACAGCTGTGGAGCCTTCTGCATCCAGGGGAGCTGTGTAGGCCCACAGAGGCTTCCTAGTGAGACCTTACTCAAAGTCAGAGAATCTGAGCTTGCTTTACCCAGCAGGGCTGCATCACTAGGTGTTTTGAAGGATCTACACTTGGCTGTATGTTGTGTTTTGATCTTGAAAGTGGGAGGTCCTTTGCCTCACCCCTTGGCATTGTATAAAATGCCCTTTGGAATAAACCTCAAGGCGACTGGGTATTGACCTAGGGCCCTCCTGAAACTGTCCTGTGTCTCTGTTTTTCTTATCAGCTCCTTCTATCTATCATTTCCTCATTCCTTTCTTCTCCCCCCTAAAACCCTTCACAGGTTGGAGCTGGACTCCGGCAGACTCCCACAGGGAACATAAAGAGAATAAATACACAAAGGACCAAAGAGCTGGTAGATACAGCTGCTGTTTTGAAGGACAAATGCAGTCATGTAGCTAAAGACTATTTGGTGAGATGTAGCACCTGCTGGAATCGTTCCCTTAGAACAGTGGTTCTCAACTTTCCTAATGCTGTGACCCTTTAATACAGTTCCTCATGTTGTGGTGACCCCCAAACATAAAATTATTTCATAATTTTAATTTTGCTACTGTTATGAATTGCAATGTAAATATCTGATATGTGATTGTAAGGATTAAAAAAAAGAAAAGAAAAGAAAAAGAAAGGCAAAGTGGGTACCTTTTGGCAGGCCCTGCTAAGATATGCCACTGAGCCAACGTGCCACCAGGCAACAGAGTTAGTGCAAGAGGTTTATTGGGGGAGGGGAGAGTGAAGAGCAAATGGCCATGTTGCAGTTGGAACATGAGAGAGGCAGGCAGGCAGTCAGGCAGAGAAACGGAGAGAACAAGGAAGAGACAAGAGGAAGAAGAGAGGCAGGAGAGGTAAGAGAAGAAAGACGAGGCAAGAGAGCGAGCTGTGCCTGGTGGGCACTTTTAAAGGCTGCACATGTTGCACACCCGAGGGCAGGAAGGCAGGTGATGATGTAATTCTCCGGAGACAGAGGCAGACTGCTGGTACAGTGGTCACAGGCCACCCCTTTGAAAGGGCCATTTGATCCCAAGGAGGTCACAACCCATAGGTTAAGAACTCCTGCCTTAGAACAATGGCCGAGTAATTCTGTTATCCCGAGGACATATGAGACGAAAGAGAAAACGCAGCCTGTCTCTCTTCTCTGTGTCAGGTCTCCGAACTGTCCCCACACTCATCACGTTACTGTGTACAAACAGCAGCTCACGTTTGTCAGTGGTCAGGAAAGGATGGCATGTAACTGGGAGGGAGGGAATTCAGGGAATTGGCTCATAACTGGTGGGATGACACCATGGAAATTTTATTGATGCCCAGAGTAAAAACAAGCAGTCAGTAGAGGAGTTCATGCTTCCCTGCTGGCTGGACAAGGCTTCAGGAATGTTTTAATCAGAGCAGTGTAGATGAAGGAATTCACATCCCAGGGTTTGGGATGAACTAATTTTGTTACTAGTTTTATTTATTTATTTATTTGCTTACTTATTTATTTATTTTTGAGACAAGGCTTCACTAACTTGCCCTGGGCCTTGAACTCACTATGTAGACTAGGCTAGCCTTGAACTCTTGAGTCTACCTCTTGAATGCTGGAATTAAAAGCTGTTTACCACTATGCCTGGCTATTTTAGCTTCTTCTTCTTTTTTTTTTTTTGAAACTGAAGCAAAATGTTTCTGACTTTCGTCCCTTCTGCGTGTTCCTAGGTTCCTGTTGTTCGAGACAACAGCTGTGGCTAGCCCTCTGCCTGGGGCCCTTCCCTTCGCTGCTCATTGTTAACTGTGAAATATTAAACAATAGTTAGCACTACTAATATTTAATGCAATGAGAATAGCCATAGAGTGTCTGAAGGAAGGGGTCAGTGTGAGGCCCCTGGTCCTCATCACGTGCCAGGGCTCATCCCTTGCTTGCTTGAGGTGGAGGGAAAGCTGAATGGGAGGGACAATGGAAGACACTGGCATCCTGGTGTCGAGATACTTTGATATTTGAACACATATTTCCATGCCCTTCACACCCACCTGCCTTTTCTTCCTTCTCCTCCTGTCTGCAGTAGGCAAGAGCTTATGGGACTCCAAGAGCAGCCCTGTAGCAGCAGAACTCCTGGACCTCTGCTACAGTGCCCTCACGGCTACACTGGAGACCCGAGATAAGTGCTAGGGACTGAGAGTTCTCAGACACTCTTCCTTTGTTGAAGCCTCTTCTGTTCAAACTCCTTGGCTTGAACAGGAAAGATTCTGTGGCAACTTTCACATTTAAAATGTTATTGTTTTTATTCTGGGCTGATTTCAAGTGATGGCCATTTATGCACATAATTTTATAGTTTTTAAAAACCGATTTCTTGGGTATACCTAGTCGTGTGTATTGCCATCTAGCCCCAGTGTGAAAGTCACATCTTGAAGGCTGTCTTGTTCTTCACCAACTTTTTACCCCAGGTTTCTTTCCAGGCCCAACAAGAAGGTGTTCACGCAGCTGTAGCTGTTGGCATAGGGAAAAACACTCAGAGATGATGAAAGTCAAAAGTACTTCACACGAGCTTTTCCTTTTTGCTTTTCACTTGATGCCGTTATTGCTTTTAGCCTTTTCTTTTCTAAAATGTTCAGAAACAAAATAATATAGAGAGCTGAGCCAGGCTGAGTGGACTGTAATTAGGCTAAATAACACAGCAGTTATAGGGATCCATGGCTGTTTCTGCAGAAGGAGGATCTGGGATTGAATCCCAATATGCCATTTATGAGAGCTAAATAAGGCCGTCCCTAGAGGAATAGGAATGTGAGCAGCAAAGACACTGTCTCTTCCATTAGCTTGGCAATGTGGGCTGCAGGCCTTTCCCAATGGGTAGGTGATTAGTGAGTCCTCTGGCTAGGGAAGGTGGCCTGGGAGGGACATTGCAGGGCATCTTTCTTTTTTTATTTTTTTGACTGGCAGTCATGTAGCCAGATTTAGGTCGACACACTCTGCAAACCACTGTGATATATTTAGGGGACCAAGACTCTGAGAAAAGGATAATCAGAGTGTATCTCAAACACACAGGACAGCAAACTGTCGGTTGTAAATACACTCAAAGAGATCATACTTTAAAAGCACAACATACGTTTCTTACAGAAATGTCACAGTCCTAGATGTTTCATTGGTTACGATAATGCAAAATTTTTCTATTAGAAGAGGGCCACTGGCTATTGGTAGGACTCTCTGGAAACTGATATTCCTGGTTGTAAACTCTGTACATGTCCTAGCACAAATGCCGCAGGTCAGGATGACTGGGGAGAACAGTGGTGAGAGGCAGCTTTCCCAGGGTGCTGCTTCTGAGCAGAGACTATTTTCATGATTTGGTGGTAAAACCTACCACTATTGCGTCTTCTCATGCCCCACTCTCATCCTCTTATTTTTTTACATTTCTCTTGTTTATGTGGGTGGTGGTGGTGGATGACAGTGGTGTGTGTGTGTGTGTGTGTGTGTGTGTGTGTGTGTGTGTGTGTGTATGTGTAGTGGTGGTGGTCAGAGGTCACCTTGCAGGAGTCAGTTCTCTCCTAACATGTGGTTCCGGGAATCAAACTTGGGTCAACAGGTTTGGCAACAAGTGCCCTTACCCTCCGAGCCGTCTCACCAGCCTTCATCTGTCAACTGAAGTGACAGCAGACACATTGGAGGAGGAGTGATTTAATGTGGACTGAGATGGTGCCTGGTGCACAGCATGACACCGGCAGGATTTCATAAACACTGGATTCGTTGTTCTTAGGCACCACATGAGACAGGATATGACTTTATCCACTGTGATCCATGGCAGCAGCCTGGGCAGCTTCAAATGAGGAAACCTCATCTGGCTAGGACCAGACCAGACAGATGGGTACAAACTCAAGGTTTTGTGCATGCCAGAATTTGCTTTGGCTCCCTTTGCTGCATCTGGTGCTCTTTTTTTTTTTTTTTTTTTTAATTTATTTAACAGTCTGGTTATTAAAAAAAAAAAAAAAAAAAAAAAGCAAAAAGAAAACAACTCTCTGAAGACCAGTGAGATAGCTTAGTGGTTAAAGGCACTTGCCACCCAAGAATATAAGCCTGCCAACCTGAGCCATGTGAAGTTGGGAGGAAAGAACTGACTCCATTTTACAAGGTTGGCCTTCCACACTTGTGCTGTGATACCTCCACCCCATCACACACACACACACACACACACACATACACACACACACACAAATAAATAATAATAATAATAATGATAGCGTAGGAATAGTAACAACAACAATAATAACATAAGGCCCCTTCATTCTGTAAGTCTGTCGCAGTGTGTAGCTCTTGTAGGTTTCTATGACATGTGGCTACAGTGTCCCTTTCTTCCACAGATTCCTGTACTTTTGAACCTGAGCCAAGACCCTGAAATTAGTTTGCCTGCGCTGCCGCTCATGTATGCTCTGGCTCTCGGTGCCTGCCTGGGAGGTAAGCGGTCCTGACTTCATTGTGGGAAAACCACACCGACACCGTGGGGCAGACAAGAAGGAGCTGGTAGATAGCCAATCAAAAGTAAACTCAGGAGAACCCTGATTTCAAAGTTTGAACAGTCAGAATTCCTTAGTTCCTCTGGGAAGCCTGTCAGCTTTCGCCCTGTCCTTGCATGCCTTGGGTCCTGGAACCCTAGTTAGGAGCAGCAAGGGGAAGAAGAAAAGGAAAAAGCATGGGCATACAGAAAAACTGCGATCAGGTGGTCTGGACTCAGAGAAAGAAGTTGCAGTTCCCGGGGAGCTCAGAGTTTATTGTGTACAGTTGAACAGGGAGGCAGGGTTATTTCGTACATCTGATCCAGGAGACAAGATTAGGAGCAGTCTCTGTAGGGGAGCAGTCTTCAGACTGTAAACCTGCAGGGGGAGAACGCTATGGTGGACATTTTCTTCACACAGTGTTATCATTCACATTCAGATCAGAAGACGGCTTTGCCATCCCTCTGAGCCCCGCCGGGGGAAGGCTTTACCATAGCATGTGTCTGAGGCATTGGTGCCCACGTCAACAACATATTCATTCATGACTTCACTTGCTCCCTACAACTTCTCACCCTGCAGAGCCCCATGGTCTGAGGACGATCACTACTGACAGTTCAAAGCTAACACATTCCCACCCTGCACCTCCACGCACCACACTATCCAAATCAGAAGAATCTGCAGTGGCCATTCTCTCTCATTCTCCTGCCTTCCTCTCTGGGCTGCATTGCTCACAAGCAATGCATGGGCGAGCAGGGACTCTATCTAAAAGGAAGAGGGAAGAGGACAGGCCAAACATGGGTTCTGGGGCTGAAGTCTAAAGAAACTGCAACGTGAGTTAGAGATTGTCAGTTGAAATTGACCCCTGGTTAATACATGAGGGCCTTGGATGTAGCTGTCTGGAGTGGAGTCAAGCTAGAGTCCTTATATTCAGACAGCTTAATCGCCTGTGGGAACACAGGTGGATTGTGGAGAATCTTCGATAAACACACCAGCTAGCTATATTTAACATTTTTTGTTGCCTCCAGCCATGTCCAGATAATCTAGCTTTCTGTGTTCTTTGACTTATCTGACTATCAAATCAATAACTTTCTGGCTCATTTATCTGCTCATTTGTGAAGCGGGATTAACATCAGCTAGTGACACATATATGGCTTCAGAAGATAGCTAATTTGTCGGATGCAGTGACTGAGGCTGGAATCTTATAGAAGTGCAGAACAATTAAAAAAAATTTTCCAACTGAGAAACAGCTCCAGGAAACAACAGAGTTTCTTTCATAGATACATTTAACACCAGCAACGAAACAAGATCCAAGGACACTGCAAATTCATCCCTTAAATGGGATTTTTAAAAACTTCAATAAAATTCAAACATGTGAACTACCTGCTATAATAACCTGGCATTGTGCTCTAGGGTGGGGAGCCAGCCATTCAACCTAAGACTGTAACACTGGGGATGTTCACAATGGGGATGTTCTCCCACGGTGGGAGGCTCTGAGCACAGTCGGGGAGAGAGCAGTCAGAAAAGGTGATCTGAGAGAAGGGGGTTTTGAGCAGGATCTTAAAAGGCAAGAGGCCTCCTGGGCTAGTTCCTGAAGGGTAAACTTGGAGGGGGTCTCCAGGAGAGACACTAACATGGACTAATTATAGACTAATAAGCTAATGTAGGCTAGACATCTAGCACATTTGTGAAGCAAGTATTCAGCATTATTGAACAGTAAGGTTTTAAACACCAAGAACTTTTAAACAGAGTTGCTGGAAGGTGCTCATTCCTGGCACACTGAACACTTGCCGTGCTTGGTGAAAACAGTACATCAACTCTGCTGGGGCCCCATCTCTCACTGACTCAGGGTTTGTGATACAAAATACCTAACACAAAAATGTA
Source organism: Peromyscus eremicus (assembly GCF_949786415.1). NCBI lineage: Eukaryota > Metazoa > Chordata > Mammalia > Rodentia > Cricetidae > Peromyscus > Peromyscus eremicus. The sequence goes on along the minus strand of NC_081416.1, from coordinate 142,501,890 downwards.
CCCTTTGAACCATATCGAAGGGCACCATTCAGTGTCACTATGTACGTTTACAGCATACCTTCTTCAGGATGTCATTCACACCCAGGTCCATAGCCCTTTTCACCGCTAGCTTTAAACTGAAACTCCAAAGGGAAGCAGTAACGTCATTAACCCTGGGGTTAACAATTTTGATGAACACTCTAGGTGGAGGCTTTTGATTGGCTTTGGAAGTGTAATGTGCTGTGTGAACTGGGAAGCACTGACCAGATAGTTGGAAACTAAGACATATTTTGTCCATCAGACTACCTTGGCTTCTGTTTCTGTTGCTGTGATAACAAACTCAGACAAAGGCAACTTAATAGAAGAACTTTTACTCTTGCTCACAGTTGAAGGCACGATCATGGTGGAGAATCAAGGTAACAGGAACTTGCAGTGTGCACTGGCTAGTTTCCTGTCAACTAGACACAAGCTAAAGTCATCAGTGAGGAGGGAGCCTCACTTCAGAGGAGATAGGGCTGTCGGCAAGCCTGTAGGGCATTTTCTTAATTAGTGATTGATGGGAGAGGGCCCAGCCCATCATGGGTGGTGCCACCCCTGGGCTGGTGGTCCTGGGTTCTATAAGAAAGCAGGCTGAGCAAGCCATGATGAACAAGCCAGTAAGCAACATTCCTCCTCCATGGTCTCTGCATCAGTTCCTGTCTTAACTTCCTTCAATATGGAAGTGTAAGCCAAATAAGCCCTTTCCTCCCCAAGCTGCTTTTCGTCATGGTGTTCATCACAGCCATAGAAACCCTGTGACACAGTGTCTGGTCAGGTTCCATCGGCATTCCACTTACACAACCCAGGATCCCAGCCAGGGTATGGTGATACCCATAGTGGGCGGGTCTTCCTTCCTTAATTAACAGTCAACATAATCTCCCCCCAGTACATCCAGAGGCGTATTACCCTTGGTTGTGTAAGGTTGACAATTAAGACTAATTATCACATTTGGCAAGGATGCAGAGTCTCATTTGTCAGTTCTCTAGGCTCAGAACAGGACCAGACAGACAGACAGACAAGATAGACAGACAGACAGGTGATAGTGTGGATACATCTGAAAATAACACCCAGGAGAGGTAGGTGGTCTGGGCCAGCAAAACCATGACTTGTACGATGCTACCTGTTTCAGACCCTTCAGATGCTCGGTGTCTATCCATGACACATCCCTAGACACCTTTAAGCTCCTCCTCTTTGATGTTGCGCTGGAGGCAGAAGCCTTGATTCAAGCTCCGGGCTTGCCACCTCTCACCCCTCATACTGTAACAAGCTTTCCAGGCTCCCTGCCATTGTTTTCTTCATGAGACTCTGGAACTCTTCTGTCTCACCGTGTTTACGTTTCCAGTTTCAGAAGCATCATTTCCTCCTGCTCACACACTGTAGCAGCTCCTCAGCAGGGTTAGCTGCTCACCAGCTCTCAGGGGAAACGGGCTTTTTCTCTACTGTTCACGCACTGATGTCGGACCTGAGCTAAGTTGGTGGAGCCTGGGTTGTGTACTTGAATACTGAAGGCTCCAATGAGGGAGAAGGAAGAGGCTCTTGGGCTCCTCTGTGTAAGTCCATCTTGAACGAATCACTACGTGAGGGAGAGAAGAAGGGGTGGGGAGAATAATTTGATGGGATAGCTGTGGCTGTTTTCCTCATTCAGACTGTAGGACTGGCATAAGTGCCCGTGTGCACAGCGTGTTCTTCCATCCCATTTGCACAAAGAAAGCTTATTCAAGAAAATATTTATGTTAATGAGCGAAGTCAGGTTATGCCATTGTTTCACCTGATGTTTCTAACCCTTTTCATCTGCTGAAAGAATTTCCTAGCAGATGTCTGAGCTTAGAGTCCAGAGGTTCATATCTGAGGTCTTGTTACACTGTTTAAAAAGGGACACACATTGCCACCCACGGTCCTTTGCTTTGCTTGCATTTTTCTCCAAGAGATGCATATTACCTGATTCCAACAGGGACCTTTTCAATTCTCCTTAGCATCATATAGAGCATTGATAATACAATCTGTAAAGGAACCATGCCATTTACACACAGATAATTCATTTCTTCTTTGCAATGTGTTTGTGTTTCCAAACATGCTCAAAGCCTCCACTTTGATGGTGACTGTAACCATCAAATCACAGCCTTTGAATGGAAGAAAAGAGCAGAGATCAGCTCCCAAGATGAGCTTGGTTGTTACTTTATTTTTTAATTTCTGATTCCAGGTAACGGGACACTGATTGGAGCCTCTGCGAACGTTGTTTGTGCAGGAATTGCAGAGCAGCATGGGTATGGATTCTCTTTCATGGAATTTTTCAGGTACTCTACATATTAAAAAAATCATTTAAAATACTTCCTTAAATATCAGGTTCTTAAACTAATTTAATAAAAAAATGCACCAATGCATGATGCTGAACACTTGGATATTCATGATTTGGTGAGTAAAGACTTTGGTACAGGTGATATCAACTCAGATCAAGGCATATTTGTTACTAAAATTAGCTTCATCATATTCTGAATGATTTGGGTTGAAGAAATGGCTAAGAAATAGTTGCAAGCTTGCTGGACACTTCAAGATTTTACATTTTGAAAATCTTAGTTGGGAAGAGATAGTGAAGGTCGTGAGTGCATAGAAAAAAGATGTTAGCAAGGACTCAGGAATAATACTGCAAACTAGGGCCAAGCTAACCACGCTGAAGGCAGGCTGGAAGTAGGTGATTCATGTGTGAGCACTTTGCAGGAGAACTGCACAGAGACGGACTCAGTGTTGTCAGGGATACAGTTGATATCTACAAGAGGAAATCTGTTCCAGAGAGGCGAGGCTCGTTTTCTGCTCTTGGTTGCCTGTGTGTCTCTGTTTCCATGGCCCAGGTGCACTTTCCAAGCAAAGAAGGGAGACGAACGGAAACAAGGGGCACCTGTGAAACAGTCCTACCAAAGGGATCTTTATCTGGTGTTGAGTCATGAAACTGAACTTGGCATATGCACAGTAATGGGCTTCTGCCAACCCTTATGTGAAGAATTCTAACATAAGTTTGGGTAAGTGGCAGAGAGACTATGGCTCTTGGAGACAGTCATCCTACCCTAGAAACTTGTTCCTCTGCAAGGTAATTCCTGCCCGGGTCTGAGCTTGGACAAGAGCCCTGGCTGTCACACCTACTTGAGGACTAAGAGTGGTGTCTTAGTATAATGCACTGTAATATGCAAGACTCTCTGGAGGACCAGACAATCTCACAGAACAGGTACCAAGCAGTCAAACAACGATTAGCTGCATAGTGGAGCATTTCAAAACCTAGTCACTGCTCTGTGCATGAGATGGATGCCTCTGAGGTTCCCATCTGGCACGGAAGGCCTAGAAGATTCCTCGAGAGTCACTGGTAGCCAGCTCATAGTGGAAGGCAAAAGGAGCTGGAGTCACATGTCTGAAGTGACTAGTAACAGTTATACTTGCTTAGGAAGAACTGAAGGCAGGCTAGCAGGCAACTTCTTTTTCCTTGGGCCCTTTTATATGTGAGCTAGGGTCAAGCCACTCCAAGGGTGGACCTCCCCCCTAACCCCCCACCCCGTGCACTTCAGGTAATAATCCTCTTTGGAAATGCCCTCACAGACGTATCCTCAGCTGTCACTCATATGCAATTCTAAATCCAGTCAAGTTGATGATGAAGTTCAATCACATTTCCCTAAGTCCTCTAAATTATGATAATGACAGAGTCACAACTACTCCTAAGATGATATGGATGCCACCTATACAACTGAGAAGTCACTAATTCTTTCCACAGAATATGTGACAAAGTCTTTTGAGGGATACTTACTCTTTCTATATCCCATAACTTAAGTATGATAACATAGATTTGGCAGTACTGAAGTGCTGATAGTTGATGTTATGTTACATGGTAAAAGAACAGAAGGGAAAGAAAACATGGATATTTACTTAATATGTTAATATAGATACAAAGACATACTCTCTTTAAACTGTATTTTATTTTATGTGTGTGAGTGTTTTGCCTGTATATGTTTATGCACAGCACATGTGTGTTTAGTACTTAAGGAGGTCAGCATAGGACATTGGATCCCCTGGAACTGGTGTTATAGATAGTTATGAGTGCTGGGTATTGATCCTGGGTCTGCTGCAAGAGCAAGTACTCTTAACCACTGAGCCATCTCTCCATCCCTACAAACACATTCTTTTTTTTTTTTTTTTTTTCCGAGACAGGGTTTCTCTGTGTAGCTTTGCGCCTTTCCTGGAACTCGCTTTGGAGACCAGGCTTGCCTCAAACTCACAGAGATCCGCCTGGCTCTGCCTCCCGAGTGCTGGGATTAAAGGCATGTGCCACCACCACCCGGCTACAAATACATTCTTAACAAAACAGAAAAGAAAGACTCACAGCATTTATGTTCCTTAATCATACTGTTTGGATTGAGTTGTATTTCCCATTGAACTAACCACAAGGCACAGTAATGCTAAGTGATGCTCTATCAATGGCTTGTACTCCCTATGTAATCTTACTTCTGTTGTGTGATAGAAGTCCAGTTTTCCACAGGTCAGTTGAATCAATCACATCTGCCATTACTTTAATTCTTACTTTATCTTGTTGACTCAAAGACACAAAGAATCCAAAGTAACCATGGGGAAGTCTTAGTGTTCAATTTAGTGGAGATAATATCATGCTTCCATTTGGGAACCATGTCTTCTAGGCCAGCAGAGTAAAAGGTTGTTGGAGTAAGAAATAACAGTTTCCCTAGGGTATGACTATATTCATGACTATCTCATCATGCAAAACCTGGGCAGTCCAAATTCAAAACTCTCCATAATATTTCAGTTCCAACACTTCTAAAGTCTAAATTTCCTTCTGGGATTAAAAAGGAACTTTTAGCTAAGGGTCTATGTAAAACTGAAAAATAAATAAGTTATGTACTTCTGGTATATAACAGCACAGAAGAAATAACCTGATTCCAAAAGGAACAAGACAACAGCAAGGAAAGAATGAACCAAAACAAGACAGAAACCATCCTAGAAACAGTCCCAGACCTGGCATCTAGAACTCTGGATGGCATGATTCATGCTCTGCCTGCTTTGGTTAGCTTGGCACGTTCATCTCTGCTCCTGTGGCTTGTCTCTTGGGCCAGGCAATTCATTGCCTTCAGCTTTCCTTTGTGAGTGTCACACATTTCTGGAATCTCCTATCACTTGGAGTCATGGTTCAAACTTAGGCTTCAAGTTTATAGCATTTCCTTTCAGGGAACCCAACCCTGCTGTACATTCCCTCAACTCACAGGCTTCTGAAACCTTGGGTGAGAGCTTTCATAACCCATCTTCTTCCCTCTTGTGTGCCTACAAAGTCAGCACAGTGTGGGTGATGATTTCAGGTTCTGTTGCCACTAGTGACGTCATCAGCCTCTTCTTATTAGAACTGACGTGGTCATGAGAGCTGAGGCAGCTGAACCTGGACCAAAATTCTTCTGGGCAGTTGTTTGTGAGCAGGGAGGCCTTACAGTAGCATTCTCAGCTCAGGCTCCTTTCCAGTGAATTTACATGGCCACAGTGCAGCCTCGGATGGGGCCCTGACATCAAGACGCTTTGTTGCCCCAGTGCAGAGCTTGGGGTCATCCTTTAAAGGTGGTTAAAATTACAGCTTTTTTGTCAGAACCCATCTTGTTTGAAACTTTAAACTTATTTAGGGTCCTTTAATTACCAAACTGTATTTTCCCTATTTTTTGCTCAACTTCTGCGTGAATTGTAAACCTGGCTAAGATCAGTGAGAACAGCCACTCTGTAGCCCCAAGGTTATCCTGTCTTGAAATTTCCTCTAGCGAGCAAATTAGTCCATTGCTCTGAAATTTGGTTTCATTAGAAATTTTAACAAGTGGGAAAAATGCAGTCAGATGCTCTGTGCTACAACATCACACAAGGGACCTGCAGTGCGATCTCCAGCAGAGACCTCTTTCCCCCTGAAGTCTCATGAGCATGGTTATTAGTATCTGTATTTCTCTCAGCATTCTTTACATTCCCAACAGAACGATCCATTAAAATCTGCTTACAGCATTCTGGAACATCTTTAGGCCACAGCTCCAATCTCTTACACAGTCTCCCACATACAAGTCCACCCAAACAACAAACCACATCTATAATTCATTAGATTAGTTTACATACTAGGCTGTGGTTATCCAACAATGTCCGCCTCCGCACCGGAGAGCCACAGTACCTGTTACTAGCTACTCAGCTCACGAAGCTGAATAATTCATCCATTTCAACCCAATGCTGAAAGCCTGCACGTTCCCTGGAGAGCCAGTGCTGAAAGCCTGCACGTTCCCTGGAGAGCCACTAGTCTTTAGCCCACATTAGAAGACTGAAATCGGCAGAGGACTGCAGCAGCAGTAATGGACACACCTGCTCAGAAAGATGTGAAGGCAGGTGTGCACACACGGCTTCTTCTCCAACCTCCTTACATTTGGCCAGGGTTTGGAAGGTTCTGTCCACTTTGAGATCAGTTTCCCCTCCTCAGTTTATCCTGTTCTGGCAATGTGTTTTAGACATACCTAGAGGTATATTTCTTAGGTCATTCTACAATCAAGACCAACTACCACAGTCCATTTTCTTTTCCTTTTTTTTTCCTTCAGTTTTTCGAGACAGGGTATCTTTGTGTAGCTTTGGAGCCTGTCCTGGAACTTGCTTTGTAGCACAGGCTGACCTCGAACTCACAGAGATCTGCCTGCTTCTGCCTCCCGAGTTCTGGGATTAAAGGCGTGCGCCATCACCGCCAGGCCACAGTCCTTTTCCTATTGCTGTATCACAATATAATAAATACTTAAGACAGGGTAATTTGCAAAGAATAAAGGTTTGTTTAGCTCAGAATTCTGAAGGCTGAACATCTACACATTGGCTATTGTATCTGCTTGGCACCTGGTGCAGGCCTGATTGCTGCATAGTAACATGGAAAAGGGCATCCTAGGAGGAGGCAGAGCAAGTGTGTCAGAGTGCATTTTTTTTCTAATAAAGCCAATCCCTCAATAGTCCATCAATTTATTAATGCACGAGATCATTCCATTTATGAGAGTGGACTCCAGATGAGTCAGTCACCTTTCAGTGATATCACCTCCAAACATTTAACATATGAATTTGGAAATTTAAATTTTCACCATGGAAAATGTGAGGGACAGAGTCCAAAATATTAAGTTGTCCCCATATAAAAAAAGAATGATAACTTTGGGGAGATTTATTGTATGAGACATTTATCTAGTTTATGAGAAACTAGTAACATTGTAAATCTTGCTGAGACATTAACTTGAATGACACTTGTGGGAGCCTGAGATGTGGGAAAGAGACTGTGAGCTGCTATTCAAGCCAGTGTAGATGCTAACTGTACATCTTCCCACTGGACTCTGGGTACATTGTTGATCCTGCTGCTCAGGAACAAAGTGCAAGATTTAATGTTTGACCAGTTGATTCCTGTTTAGACTTGCATCTGCTTCTGCCAACAATGAAAAGAGTAATCCTAAATATGGAGAATTGCTTTACTACTAACCATGGCAGGGGTCTCAGCAGGATGGCTCGCTTCATGCTGCAAGCTTCCTATCTCCACCATCACGATTGGGCAGGATTCAGGCCCAGAGCACAGTCAAGAAAGGGGTACAGAGATGAGCACTGTGATGGACAGCCATGGTAGGCAGAGACCATGACTGGACAAATCAACTCTCCCTCATTTCTGGGCTCTTAATTTCTGAAGAGCTAGAAGGCTCTCACCTAAGTGTTCCTCCTTGGTCATCCAAGCACAGGACTCATTGGCCCCTCTACCCTTCTATCTTTAGAGAGAAGAAGGTCCTCATGGAGATTTTAAGGTACTTGTTTGGTGTCTCAGGGAAGGAGGACAGACCTATGTCTCTTGGGAGTGCCTATAATTCAGTATCAGTGGGTGGTAGAAGTGTGTGTCATCACACTGGAAGGCTTGGATGGCCTGCATACAGGAGCCTGTTGACCTTAGGAATTGAGCTAGCCTGGTGGTCTAGCCTCACAAGCTCACATTTCTATGAATCTCATTTGATCTCCTGAACTGAGACAGAATGCCCCTGTGGTCCAGAGCCACCACTGCCTAGCAGCTTGGTGAGATCCTATTTCAAAATGAAAAGCTAAAAGCAGGAGTATGGCTCAAAAGTAGAACTCTTGTCTAGCATGCATGAAACCCTAGGTTCAAAACCCAATATTACAAAGAGGGGAAAAAAAGGTTGGGCTAAGTTAAAGTAAAATGCCTTCAAATCTTCCATTTCATTTTTAAAAACCATTAATATCCAGTTTGTTTATACGAAGGAAGAACTTCTGATACACATGCTTTGACTACATTTATTTTACATACGAGTGCTTTGCTGTATATATGTACGTGTACCACCTGTGTGCTTGGTCCCCCAGGCAGTCAGGAAAGGCTGTTATACTCCCTGGAACTGCAGTTATAGATGGTTGTAAACTCCTATATGGGTGCTGGAAACCAAACTCAATTCATTGCAGGAGCAACAGGGGCCCTTAACCATTGAGCTACTTCCAGCCTTGACTTCCCTTTAGTTTATGTTCATATCTTAAATTTTACAAAGGGATCTTAGATGTCCCTTGGCTTCCAGTTGTCAGCTAGGTGACCATGGATGAGTCTATTTTCTTCTTCGTTCTTTCTCTGTCTACTTGCTACTTGATTAATTTCTACTTTCTAGACAGAAAACATGTATGAATTACTCTTCTTTGATGGTTCCTATTTGAGATCTAACGTTAATCCTACTGTATGTTCACCACTGGCTCACCCCCCCCCCCAAGGTTGCCTAGTATCTTGATTGATGAGGTTAATACGTATTTTTTTTAAAGTAACTTTATTTATTTATTTTATGTATATGGGCATTTTGCCTGTATGTATGTTTGTGTACCACATGAGTGCCTGATGCCCATAGAGGTCTGAAGAGGGCATTGGGTCCTCTGGAACTGGAGTTACAGATGGTTATGAGCTTTTGGATGGGTGCTAGGAGTTGAACCCAGGTCCTCTGGGAGAACAGCCAGTGCTCTTAACTGGCAAGCCATCTCTAGCCCGATGGACGAGGTTAATATTGAACAACTCCTATATAGAATACTCTTTGAGTTCCTGTAGATTTAAAGTGAGCTTTAGGCATTCTTACTCCATGACAGGGTTGGCTTCTGTTCTGGGTCTCTGAAGACACTATTTTATCACCTCCGTTTTCACATGCGCCTTAGTTTCTTTTCCTGTTGCTGTGATAAAATTCCCTGACCAAAGCATCCTAAGGGAGAAAGGCTTTATTTCAGCTCATTGTTCAAGGACACAGTCTCTCACGGGGAAATCCCTGTCAATAGAAGCCCGAGGCGTCTGGACACAGTGTGCGGTAGTTAGGGAGCAGGGGAGGATAGACACTGCTCAGTTTCTTTTCTCTTTTCCTTTAGTTGTGTGACAGATCCATACATGTCTATAATGAATTTTCATTGTTTCCACATTCACTCTCCTTTCTCTTCCTCCCCCTCTCCTGTTAAAACCCTTCTTCCCAGCATGTCCGTCTACTACTTTCATGTATTCATTTTGTGTGTGACTCCCTGAGTTTAATTTAAATATTTTGTCTGAGTGAGGGTATTTCCTGGAGCTTAATTTATCAGTAGTGATATCACCAAAGAAAATGAGACTCCTTCCCTAACAGCCTTTAACTGCCAATAGCCCCAAGGAGGAAGGAGCCTTATGGACTCCTACCCATCTATGAGGAAATGGGGATGGGCCTCATCACATGCAGGTCTTATGAAGATAACCCAGCTGCAGTGACCACATGAAGTGGGAAGGCCATGTCATGTCCAGAAGACGTCTTTTTATTGCATGTATTTCTGTCCTATGCTCTTATATGCTTTCTATTCCCCCTTCCATGATTTTTCCTTGAGCAGTGTGTGTGTGTGTGTGTGTGTGTGTGTGTGTGTGTGTGTGTGTGTGTGTTTGTGTGTGTGTGTTTGTGTGTATGTGTGTGTTTGTGTGTATGTGTGTGTGTGTGTGTGTGTGTGTGTGTGTGAGAGAGAGAGAGAGAGAGAGAGAGAGAGAGAGAGAGAGAGAGAGAGAGAGAGAGAGCCATCTTATTTCTGTCTTTCTTCTTTAGAATTGTTCAGGATCCCAGCTCTAGAAATGATTCTCCCCACAGGTGGTGGACTTCCCATCTCAGTTAACCTGACCAATATAATTCACCACAGGCATGCCCCGAGACCAGCCTTTATCTGGATGTTTCCTCAACCTCACAGGTATGGTCAGAGGCCTGTCACAGGTGGTTCTAGATTCTGTCCAGTTGACAGTGAACACCCACCAACACACGTTTCTGGGAAGTCTGCTGGGAATGAATTCCATGGTATCTATAAGTTTCTTGTTCATTTTGCTGCAGGCCCAGAGAATTTAAAAACTTATCTTTGAAATCTCAGTTTTATTAGAATGTCCTGTGATGTCCTGTGGGCTTTCTAACATGTGGGATTTTGTCTTCTTTTAGTTCCACAAAGTTCTCTAGGATCACAGATTTAAATATTTGTTATATTCCTTGCTTCCTGGCTCTCTCTCTCTGTGGAGTCTTACTGCTTCCTATTTAACTTAATCTTCATAAAAATATGAGAATGTTTTCTTTGTTACTCTGGCATCCTTTATTACATTTTCACTTGACTTTATTTTTTCTGAAGCATCTTAGAATTTAATCTTCATTTCTAGCATAATTAGGTCTTTACTTTGAATTCTCATTTCATGTTTTTGTCTGCTTCTGTTCTTAGTGTTTAAGGTTTGATTCAAGTTACTTTTTCAACTCTCCATCTCCCAACTCTGTTGTGTTTGAGGGTATATCATTCCTGCAGAGTGCTACAGTACAGTATTATTTCCTAGTTTACATTTGGCTTTTGGGAAACATCTGTATGGGGTTTTACAGTGTCTTTGAGTTTGGATTCTTGTACTTCATGGACAGGCTGCCAGCTGGAGTCAGGCCCACCACATTCATGGTTAATCCGCAATCTTTGGCCTTCACTGTGGATTACAGTTTCTGTCTTCCGAGTTTTGTTTATTTCTTTATAGCTTTGGGAGTTAACTAATCCACTAATGTTTTGTTTCTTTTATCTTACAGTATTCTCCATTTTCTCCCTTTACTGCTTTCCCACTTCCTCCCTCGGTCCTGAATGGGTGCATGCGTCTGTCTTGCTGTTTTCTGTCTTCTCCTCAGCAAGGATGCTGCCAAGGCTGTCATGCAGCGCCCTGTGAATGGCTTCTCTGCACCCTGTGTTATTTGCAGAAGTTCTACATTCAGGTTGGCCTTCTTCGTTCCAGCTGTTGTTTCCTCAACTTTAGAAACTTTATTGCTTTTTTCTCTTTTGATTAAGTTTTCCTGGGCTCTGCCAGTTGTTTGCCCAGGCTTGGGGCGGGTGCATGAGAGGAAAGAGAGTCCTGATGAGAACTGATGTTTGTTCATGGCCCCTTATGTTCTCAGCTAGACTGACAGGCGTGAGATCTATGTGCTTTAGTATGTCTTTCATGTTGATGCATGAGTGTATTGTGGCTGCCTTCACAGTGCTTTCCAGAGATCCACCCTCCTTTAGAAGACAGGGATATCATTAACCCGGTATTGTACCTTCTTTCTTCTGCCGTGCCCATGTACCCTACCCTTCTTTCCAAGAGCATCTTTGCTATACTTCCTGGAAAGGATAACATCCCTTTTTTTTTTTCATCAAAATTATTTATTTATGAGTAGAGATTGTTCTGATGCTCTTTTCTTTCACTGAGCTTAGAAATGTAGTCTTCTGTGTCTCTTCCCACAGGGAAATAGAATACCCCTTTTCACTCCTACTCACACAGTATACACACATCTATAAAAGGCTGCTTTATCAATTGATAATGTAGACTTTTTGCTATCTCTTTAAATGTGGAGACGTGTTAAATTAATTTTTTATGGAATCCACTTTCTGTAAAGTCTGTCTCTACATTTTGTTTTCTTTTAAAATTTTTTTGGAGCATAACTAATTTCTATGAGGCTTTAAAAAATGAACATGCTGATAAAATGAAGCAAAAAGTGAAAATATATCCAGAAAACAAACTGTTTAGAAAACACTATTCCTGAAGCAGATTTAAAGACAACATGGCTTTACTTATTGTGACCACTGGCCAGTACTGTCAGAATAAGATCCTTTGTAGATTTATAAAGCCCACCTAGCCACTGCCTCAGGGACCTCTGGCTAGACATTTTTATTTTCTCAAAGGTCACTGCAGATGCTAATGTAATACAGGGTCATTTCTAAAGGTTAAGCATTATACTGCGTGCACAGCCTTACGGTACCACAGTCAGACACCTTACTTCCTCCCGAGGCCTGAAATCATACTTATGAGACTCATGGTTTTTAGATGTGAATTTTAAACTTGGTCTTATCTATAGATTTTGCCAAAAAAAAAAAATGGAGAAAAAGAAGGGAGAGAGAAGAAGGCCATTTTCCATGTAGCTCTAACTCCGCTGGAAAAGTAGACATCTGTCTTCTTGGAGCAACAGACATCTTTTGTTTCTAAATTTTATTTATCATCATCATTGTCATTATCATCCTCTTCCTGTTCCTCCTCCTCCTCACCACCACCGCCATCACCATCATTATTGTGTGTGTATGTATCCATATGTGCCATAAAGCATGTGGAGGACTCAGTTCTCACACTGGTTAGACAACCACTTCCACCTGCTCTGACCCCTTGCTGACCCAGTACAACAGGACTTTTTAGCTTTGGACAAAGTCACCCTCCACTCATATCCTTGTTCTTAACAGCAGCAGGAGAAACCTGCCCTGTTGGTTTGTGCTAAGACTTCAGTTTAGAGCTGCTCTGACTTGGGTATCATGAATATAGCATGCTTCTGATCAGCCATCTCGAGAATGAATATAGTTAATGGCACAGGAGCTGGGCAGGTGGTGAGCTCTGGAGAGCTACTTGAGACAAGGGCAAAAGCATCCTAGATAGATAAAGGAAGCTTCAAAACCCAGATAACCATGGGAGGGTGCAGGAGAGGGGACACAGAAAAGTTGTGCTAATCATTTATTCATTGTGTTCCATATTTTTTCTTCCATTCTTCTCTTGTATATTACATCCCTACCACAGTTTCTCCTCCCTCCACTCTCCCTGCCCCGACCCCACCTCTCCTCTCGACCTCAGATCTATTGCTCCCTTCAATGGATTTCCCTTCAGAAAAAGAGCAGGCCTCCCAAGGGATATTCATTGATCATGGCATAACAAGTTACAATAAGACTAGGCATAAACCCTCATATCAGGGCTGGACAAGGCAATGGAGTAGGAGGAAGGGGGTCCCAAGCACAGGGAAAAGAGTCAGAGAAACACTCCTCACTCCCACTGTTGGGGGTCCTACAAGAACACCAAGCTATACAGCCATAAGGTATATACAGAAGACCTAGCTCAGACCCATACAGGATTGATGATTGTCGATTTATTCTCTGTGAGCCCCTATGAGCCCTGCTTAGTTGATTCTGTGGGCCATGTTCTTGTGGTGTCCTCTACCCCTCTGGCTCCTACAGTCCTTCCTCCCTGTTTTCTTCAGGGTTCTCCAGCTCTGCCTAGTATTTAGCTGTGGGTCTCTGCATCTGTCTTATCAATTGCTGGATGACACCCCTCTGATGACACTTAGGATAGGCACAGATCTATGAGTATACCAGAATATCATTAGGAATCATTTCACTGACTTTTTTTTCTTTTTGCCAGTCATGTTTGGTTCTATCCTGGGTCTTTGGGCTGTCCTGCCTCTGGTTCCTGGCCATCCAGGCAGTGGCTGACTTGGGCTCTATCTTGTGGCGTAGGACTCAAGTTAGGCTAGTCATTGGTTGGCCACTCCCACAAGTTCTGTGCCACCATTACCCCAGCACATCTTGCAGGCAGGACAGATTGTATGTTGAAGGTTTTGTGACTGGTTGGTGTTCCAGTCCCACTACTATCGTCTATTTATCTATTATGTATTGTGCCATTATAGTTTTATATCGAGTGATACAATTTAGAGTTATCTGAAAGGAGGGAATCTCAATTGAGAAAATACTTCCATAAGATCTGGATATAGAGCATTTTCTTAATTAATGATTCATGGGAGAGGGCCCTGAACATTGTGTGTGGTACTATCCCTGGGCTAGTAGTCCTGGGTTCTATAAGAAAGCAGGCCTTAGCAGACCATGGAGAGCAAACCAGTAAGCAGCACCCCTCCATGTCCTTGGCATCAGCTCCTGCCTCCAGGTTCCTGCCCTGTTTGAGTTCCTGTCCTGACTTCCTTCAATGATGAACAGTGATACAAACATACAGTCAAATAAACCCTTTCCTCCCCTACTTGCTTTTTGGTTATGGTGTTTTGTCACAGCAATAGAAACTCAAACTAAGACATGTATGTATTATTTTATCTCACTATATATCTCTTTATACTTATTATTTTCTATCTATCTATCTTTTATCTATTTATCTATGTATCTATCATCTGTATGCTATCTATAAACTGCTATTATCTGTCTACCTATTACTATCTATTTATCATGTTATTTACCAATTATGTGTATATTACTTATTCTCTCTCTCTATATATATATACATATACATACATTCCTTTCATTCTTTCTTTCTCTCTCTTCCTTTCTTTCCCCATTGCATCCACCTAACACATACTCTAATGCCTTCACTTTTGTTACAAGCCTGCTTTGTTCTTTCTTTACTTTTATGTCTGTAAGTGCTTCTTGTCTATGGGACCCTGGCCCTTGTTCTGTACCAGGGGTTCTCTCTTGGGCCACCAACCAACTCCCAAATCATGACACAGAGACTTAAGATTAGTTACGATTGCTCGGCCTTATGCTTGTTTCTTGCTAGCTCTTATAACTTAACCTGTTTCTCTTCATCTACATTTTTCCTCAGGGCTTTTAAACTTTTTCCTTCTGTATGTCCTACTCTGTCTAGCTGGCTGGTGGCTGCCTGGTTGACTGGCCCTGAGCATCTCCTTCTCTTTCTCCCTTGTTCTCTTCATTCTTCTTCTTTTCTTTCTTCTAGATTTCTCCTCCTACTTATTTTCTCTGCCTGCCAGCCCTGCCTATCCCTATCCTGCCTAGCTATTGGTTGTTCAGCTTTTTATTAGACTAATCAGGTGCCTTAGGCGGGCAAGGTGAAACAAATGCAACACATCTTTACATCATTAACAAAGGCAGCATAAACAAATGTAACACACCTTTACACAATTAAAGTAATGTTCCACAGCATAAACAAATGTAGCACATCTTTGCCTAGTTAAAATACTATTCCACGACATTGTTCTCTGGAACTGCCTTCCCAGGGTGAGCTGTTCTTTCCCTAGACAGCTTCATGTATTCCTTTCTGGCAGCAGCATGGCTCATCTTCAGGATGACTTAGCTGGCAGGCTAGGGCAGCTATTTTCTGACTGCTCAGTCTCAGAGAACCCCTAACACTCTCAGGGTTCTGGAGAACCCTGAATTTCTTCTTTTACTTGATCCAGAGAGAACTAGCTCTCCTTTCTATGGTGTGCAGTCCCAGGCAGGTGCAATCAGCTTCTGTTATGAACTGTAAGCTCATTCCAACATTTCCCTAGACTCAGAAGAGAAGTCTGGCCCTGAGGAGGCATCTTCAGGCATTACATTCACACTTAAATGGGTAGTTTTCATCACAGTCTTTTGGTGATGTTGCATTCAGTTTGAGTGACAGTGGTGTTTTCCAGCATGCGTTTGTCTGGGTCACCTGAGCATCTAAATGTCCTCCTCAGCACTTTGAGATCTGCCAGAAATAGTTGAGTGTTTGGGAAGTGGTTTTCTATGTGAATTCCTTCTGCCTCTTCCACAAATATTCTGTGAGGTTCTCAGCATAAAAGTGACAGGCTCCTTCAGTGTGGGTATTGTCCTCAGGTGTCCGCCATTAAGAGTGGCTGAATGGTGTGGTCCAGACCAGGACAGCTGAGAAGGCACTGGTATGTGATGTAGCCTGGTCCAGCTAGAGTGGAGAAGGCCACCAATGAGGAGTCACTCCCTGTGAGTGTCTTTAGAGAATCAGAATCACTCAAAGAGAGTGTGTCTGAGAGTGAGTGTGGAGAATGAAACAAGAGTGTCTGTCACAGTGCCACCCAGGGCAAGAGGTGATACACTCTGCTGTCATTTTAGATTCAGGTCCATTTTCCATTCTATCATTCCCAAGAGTGGATGAAGAATGTGACAAACCCCAGTCATAAGGCAAGTCCAGCAAAATCTCTGTTGAGTTACAGAATTTACCCTAAGAATGCCTTGTGCTATACATGCCATTTTATCCAATTTCTTTATTGAAAATCTGTCAGTTTAAAGTAACCAAAAACATGAACAGAAATTCATTTTTAGAAATTCAAGTCTGTACTTTGAAAGATGATTTACTTTCTTTCTGACTGAAACAACGATGTGATTGTGTCTGTTGATGTCTCTATATTTAGCTTTCTAGCCTTTTAATAACGCACCAGTTTCTCACTAACTTTAAAATGAAACCCCCTTTCCTTCTAGAACTTAAACAGCTCAGTCTCTGCTGTCCTGTGAGCTGGACATTGCAATTAAATTTATAGCATCTTAATAGTTTCCTTTGTATTTGTTTCTTTAAACGACTCACAGAAATTACAAAGAATACAGGACCAGACAGTCCAATTTCTGCATGTAAGATTTCTCCAACACAATAATTTCTCTCCATTGTTCTCTCAGCTTCTGGAAGACAGCGTTATCTCCTTGAATTTCTTTTATACTAAATTTAGGTTTTCCAAACACTGGGGTTTTACTTCAAAACTTATGCTAAGAATCACCTATGAGATTTTTTTGAAATAAATATTTTTTATTAATCTTTGAGAATCTCAGACAATGTATTTTGAACATATTCACCCATTCACCCCTCCTAGACCCACTTCTGATTCCCTGTCCCCAACTTCCTCTTTTATTTTTTTAAATTTAGTGATCCACTGACTCTGGTTTATGGGGTCCATATGTGCATTGAGTGGAGGTGGGACTGAGGGAAGCTTCACATACAGAATTCTTCATACAAAGAGGATTGTTTCGTCTCTTTGGAGGTGAATGTTTTTGAAAATTTTAAAAGAAGAAAAATATATTCTGGACTTGGAATGAATAGTACGTTCACTAAAATAGCAATTCTGTAGGACAAAATAAAACTGTTTAGTTTAAAATGCTACTTATCTTATAATCAACATTAATGGAAAAATGTTGGCACAGGATCAGTCTGAAGGCTTCTGTAGAAGGTCTTTATGGAGAACATATATAGATACTTGTACACTGTGGTTGGGTGGTTAGAAATAACCCCCAAATAGTATTTAAATCAAATAATGTGCACTGAGATACCATTTTCTTCACCAAATTAGAAAAGTTTAAAAGTTGTTTATATGTTATTTATTTATATATTATATGTTAAATATATTTGTGTTGAAACATGGTACACCTACCAGGAACCACATTTTTAAGGTCTAACTCTCCCTCCCTTAGAAGCCATCACTGTCAAAAGCTCCTCAGCTACAGCTTAGGAAGCCCTGCCTGCTCCATGCTAGAATGTTGATTGGCTTGAGTTTGTACCGGTCTTGTGCAGGCAACCACAGCTGATGTGAGTTTATGAGCATGGTGGTCCTGTCATGTCCAGAGGACACTGTTTGCTCTGATGGTACGGAGGAAGTGTGGATGGGGTTGGAGTGTCTGGGGACTTTTACTCTTTCCAGGTTTGGTACTCATGAGGTGGAGGAAGTGTGGCAGAAAGTCCGGGCCTCTTATCTGTCTTAACTGCTTGTTCATAGTGTGATGGAAACGTGAGTGAGGGGTGGGAGGCTTGGGAATCTCTTACAGTTCAAACCAGGTGCTAGAGAGTGGGGGAAGTGTCTTTAATTTTTTTTCATTTCCTTTTCCTCCACATCATTCTTCAAAATAAAATTCCTTCTGAGAAATAGTCAACATTGATTGTTTATAGTGAACATATGCATGTCTCTCTGAGTATATATTGTTTGAAAGTACTGAAAACGGGAACTATTCTATAGCTGTTGTGCACCTTGTTTTATTTAAACTTAATAATGCAGCTCAAGGGCAGTCCCTGTCAGCATTTATGTCAGTCATCACTCTCTAGAGGTCCACTGTGCTGGGTCAGCCTGCAGGGTGAATGTGTTCCTAGACTCTACTGGACTTGTCATGACGCCAGAATACGCACCCGTCTCTAGAACACAGAGGGACAGGCAGACTTACTATTGTAAAGATTCCCGATACCACATTCATTTGGTTATTTCCAGATTGCCCAGCATGCTCCTCACCACATGAGATAACAGCATACCTTCACCAAAACTGTAGGGAAGGTATTTTAACATTTAAATATTTATTTAAAAAGAGATGTATTTATTTTAGGTATGAATGTTTAAACTTTCCTACTTTGGTAAAGAAAATGGCATCTCAGCACACAGTATTTGTTTAAATATTATTTAGGGGTTATTTCTAACCACCCAGCCACAGTGGACAAGTGCTGTGTATATATGTTCTCCACAAAGACCTTCTACAGAAGCCTTCAGACTGATCCTGTGTCAAAATTTTTTTTATTAATGTTGATTATAAGATAAGTAGCATTTTAAACTGAATAGTTTTATTTTGTCCTACAGGACTGCTATTTTAGTGAACATACTATTCATTCCAAATCCAGAATATATTTTTCTTCTTTAAAAATTTTCAAAAACATTCACCCCCAAAGAGACAAAACAACCCTCTTTGTATGAAGACTTCTGTGATGTGAAGCTTCCCTCGGTCCCACCTCCACTCTGTGCCTACCACTACAGACTTGACTAAGGGGAAGATATGCACCACGGCTTCCCCAAGGCCGTCCCCCAAAAACCCCTTTTAGTCACCCCAGTCCAGCCAGTCTGCAGCTGCTTCTTCCTAAGACACCCTGCCACAGCCATGCTTTTTTCCCTCTCCAGAACACAGAAACTGGAGAAAATATTCTTACATATTCAGATCTCGACATTTTTTAAAAAGGAGCAAAGGAAGATAAGAACCACGAGGTGTAAAGGTCATTAAAGCTCATTAAAGGAAAGTACTTCATCTTCATTCAAAGCTTTCCAACCAGGAGAAAATATCCATCACATTGCTGTAATTACAGCGAGGCCTAATGGGACATTGAAATTCATGATGTGCTCCAAGGAGACTTTAGTTACATATTTCATACTCTCAAGATTAGGACTAATCTTGGCAAAGTGTTGATCAGGGGTTAGGAAGAAGCCACTCAAAGCTAGAGGTAAAAGGAACAAATAATAGTCTGCTGTGTTACAAGATCCACAGAAAAACATTAAGATAGAAAAAAAATTTAACCAAAGTTAAAAAGCAAGAAAGAAGATAGATTTTGTAAATAGAAACTGAAAGTCATGGTACTAAAGACCATGAAAGTACTAGACTGTAGAATATAAAAGTATAAAATGTATGGTGGTAAAAAAAAGACAATGGTGACGGACAGTAGAATATAAAAGCATAAAATGTGCCGGGTGGTGGTGGTGGTGGCGCACGCCTTTAATCCCAGCACTCAGGAGGCAGAGCCGGGTGGATCTCTGTGAGTCGAGACCAGCCTGGTCTACAGAGCAAGCTCCAGGACAGGCACCAAAAACTATACAGAGAAACCCTGTCTCAAACCCTCACCCCCCCCAAAAAAAAAAGCATAAATTGTATGGCGGTAAATGAAAGACAATGGTCATGGACACAAGATGTTCAATGCTGCCTCTGACAGGACAGGAGCTGGTGGACATGCTTACCATGTTCTCTCTCTCTCTCTCTCTCTCTCTCTCTCTCTCTCTCTCTCTCTCTCTCTCTGTTTCTCTCTGTCTCTCTCTTTGTCTCTCTCTCTGTCTCTCCCTCCCTCCCTCCCTCCCCCCCTCTATCTCCCCTCTCTCTCCTTCTTTGAGACTTTTGTACAATTTATGTTGAACATTGTTACCCCCCACCCCAGTCCTTCTATCCTCCTTCCCTGCTCACCCAACCTTATGCCCTCCTATTCTTTTAAGGGAGTCTAATTTATGCTGCTCATATAGCTTTGGGTGCATGGCCTTACTCTGGAGCATGGTTCATCTATGGGGTGACGTCCTTAAAGAAAACCGACTTTACCTCTCTTAGCAACTATCAACTGCCAATAGCTCTTCAGCTACAGGTGGGACTTCAGGTCCACCCTGCCTCCATGCTGAGATTTTGTCTGGCTTGGGTTTGCACAGGTCTTTGCATGCTGCCAAAAACAAAGTGAGTTCATCCGTGTGACTATCCTGCTACATACAGAAAATGATTTTTTGTCGCTACCCACTGTCTCAGACTTTTACAATCTCCCCATACCTCTTCAGCAATGATCCCCGAACTTTGGGAGGACAGGGTATGACAAAGATGTTACATTTTGGACTGAAAATTCCACAGTCTCTCACTCTCTGTATCTTAACCAGTTGTGGGTCTCTGTGTTGATCACCATATACTGCAAACAGAAGCATCTCTCCCTGAAGAGAACTGAGAGATGTTCTAATCTATAGTTATAATAAGTCATTAAGTGTTGATTTCATACCATGTCCCTTTAGTAGAATAATAATAATAGTAAGTTATCCACTAGGTTCTGCGACCTTTCTATTTACAGGTTCTTGGCCAGATAATGGTGCTAGGTGTGGGTTTCATTTTGTGAAATGGGACTTAAATCTAATGAGAAAGTAGTTGGTTGTTTCCACGACGTTTGTGGCACTATTTCATCAGTGGGCATATCTTTCCAGGCTGGTCTTGTTGTATCTGACAGGGTTCACAACTGGATAAGACTGATGATTACTTTCCTCCTTCGGCTGAGTGCAAAGCACCTTCTAGCACTGTGAAAGCTAACTAGCAGGGATCAAGTCTCCAGGTGCACACCAGCTTGATTTCTCATGTTCTGACTCAAGTATGTGGCATCCTCAGCACAGGGTTTTACTGCACTTGACATAATTTAATAGTAATGATATTATTTAAAAGTTTTTAAGTGTCCATTCATCATGCATAGAAAAACTATTATCAAATAGTGAGAGATTTTAAACACTATATACATTTGATTCAGTCTTTTAGATTACTTTATCATTACCATAAGAACAGGCATGTTCATATTGAGATTCATAGAAATAGGAAATTATCCAGTAGAACAATGAGACGATGATATACCCATCATAAAAGGACATGCCAGGCTCATAGAACAGGCCATTAGCTGCCTCTATGGGCCCCTTGAGGGCAGGGAGAGGCAAAGGACACTGTCCAGAGACATAGGCCTGGTGGATCTGGAACTTACTATGTAGATCAGTTTGGTCTGGAACTCACAGAGATTCTCCCGCCTCTGCCTGGGATTAAATAGTTTTTTTTCAATGACTGTATATTTAAAAAAAAAAAAAGGTGTGTTTCTCTTTGTGACAGATGCCATGAAGCCAGGGTCACATTGGTGCCAGTTTCTGAAAGAAAGATAAGCTTTTGTCACAACTCTTCCAAGACTATGGAACAACACTAAGTTATCTTCATTTGGTGATTGACTTATGCACAGGACAAAGAAATCTGGGGCTCTGAGGTTCCTAGGTTTCAACAGTTGGTGACTTTTTGAACTAGGTTATGTGGATTGGGGTTTCATCTGATGATACGAGGGGCAGCTGAGAGAAAGCTGCAAAGATAGGGAGTCCTGAGAGGGCTGGTGTGAGCAGACTGATGGAGGATCTCAGGACGTGATAGGGAAGGTGGAGGAGGTAGCGATCCTTATTCAACAGGGAAGGCAGGGTGAGAGCAGACATCTTCTCCCCAGGAAGCCTGTGCACTGGCTTGGGTTACAGCAGTCCTCTGAGAACCTCTTCCTCTGCTCTCTACTGGGCCATTGCCAGTTCTGCTTCATGCTTGGACCCAACTGTCTGCCTGATGCCAAATGCAGAGCTTTCCCCTACTTCAGGGAACACACTCCCAAGCCATGGAAGGTATTCAGGACAGGAGTGTCAGCCTCACAGAACATGAGTTCTGCTAGGATATGGTAGTCATTCCATAGCCTTCCCTACAGCCCATGCACAATCTTCTCATTTTACATGTCTTCCAGTTCCTGGACAGAAAGCCTACTCTACCCAGAGAGTTTGGTGGTAGGATGGCTTTTCTGAACAGGGAAGGAAATGCCACCTCCCAGTGGTCCTTCCCTTTGGTATTGCTTGTCTTTATGGGTCCTGACTCAATAGTGTCAGCTCAGGCAGAAGGTTACTACTCATACTTGCTCTTTTCTATCCTCACCTAAAACTCTGCACAGCTCTTGCCATCCATCCACACTATTTCCCATCCAACCTAAGCAGGTGTGAGTGCCTCCATTTCCTCCATCACATGTGGGCTTGCCAGACCAGAAAGGAAATGCACCTGCCCTCCAAGCCTGTACTTACGAAGCCTCACTTGGCATTTTTCACACGGGGAGTAGTGAGAATGGATACCTACTGTGGCTAAGTGCTGGGTGACTTGACTCCTAACCTAGTTAGGGTTACTATTGCTATGATGGAACATCATAACCAAAAGCAACTTGGGGAGGAAAGAGTTTACTTTGCTGACCCTTCCATTATCACTGTTCATCATCAGAAGCAGTCAGAGCAGGAACTCAAACAGGGCAGTTACCTGGAGGCAGGAGCTGATGCAGAGGACATGGAAGGGTGCTGCTTCTTGGCTTGCTCTTCATGGCTTACTCAGCCTGATTTCTTATAGAACCCAGAACCACCTGCCCAGAGGTGGCACCACCCACAATGGGCTGGGCCTTTCCAGACAAACTTGCAGCTGATCTTGTGGAGACATTTTCTCATTTGAGGTTCCCTTGTCTTAGATGACTTTAGCTAGTGTCACATTGACATAAAACTAGCCAGCATGACTCCCATTCCCTTTGCTCAAAGTGTCTCCTGTGTCTCCTTCTGAGGCGTGGTGAAGCTAGGCATGAAGCAGTTGTCTATCATTTAAAATGGACAACGGCTCACGCTGCCTTAGCGTCTGTGTGTCAGGGAGGATTTGCATCCCATCTCCAGACAGTCAGGGCTGTCAGTGTCACAGGGCCCTTTGAGTAACAAATGAGAAGGTGCAGATTTACCTTGAGACAGGTGGCAGGCCTAGGGATGGATTGCTTGCTTTTTTCAATCATCTTGGGAAAAAGAACTTTAAAAATAACTCTCTCTCTCATAAAGAATAAGAAATTTTCTGGAAAGAAAATCCTGTGTGTCATCCAATTTACTCTCTAGAGAGAAGTTTTCAAAGGTCTTTTTTGTTTGTTTTTGTTTTGTTTTTTGTTTGTTTTGTTTTTTAAATTTGGCCATATAACGTGAATATGAAGACTTACACAACATTCATTTGTCTTGCCCCTGGAGATGCTTCCTGCCCCAGGGATGCTAAAGGGGCAGAGTTGACTGCTCCTTCTTATTCCTCACCACTTGGCTGTTAGTACTTACTGCTCCATGATTGGTGTATGCATACATGTATGTGCTGTGTGTGTATGTTTGTATGTATGTATGTGTTGTGTGTGTATGTGTTTGAGTGTATAGGTGTGTTTTTATGTTTGTATGTATGTGTGTATGTGTTGTGTGTGTATGTATTTGAGTGTATATGTATATGTGTTTATATGTGTATATGTTGTGTTTGTATGTGTTTGTGTATATGTGTGTGTATGTATGTGTTTATGTGAGTATGTGCATTTGTATATGCATGTGTGTGCTTATGCATTTCTCTCTTTTTGTGTGTGTGTGTGTGTGCACACACACACACACATCTCCTTTTGAGGCATGGTACACAAAAAATCTCTGAGGGACTCTTTGGTCTGAGACATGTGAGGGTAAGTCAGCAGGTGTGGAAATAAGGCCAAGTGGGGAACCCAGGTGGAAAGGCCACATGGAGTGAGTGGGAAGCACAGGCGTGGCCTGAGAGACCATGTTAGGAATTTGGATGGTTTTCTTGATTCTTTGGAAACTGATCAGCAGAGTTTTTATTTCTTTTTATATGTCAACACCATCTGTAGATGGGCATCATGGCAGTCAGTGGTCAGTCAGGGGCATCCAGTTGTTCGATCAGGAGCACTGAACTGGATGGCAGAGGCTGGATGGCTTGGGGACACTCGTCACGGATCTGAGGGGATTCCTGAGATGGGCCTGACTGGAGAGCAAGAAGGTCTTCACACCTGGTGTGGCCACCTTTGGGGTGGGCAGGAGATGGACTAGAGTGTAACTGTGAAGGGGCCAATGGGACCCCAGTTAGCAGATGGAAAGCCAGGCTTGGGTGATATCAATACACTTTATATGAAGGCTTGTCTGCTGTCCATCAGTTATTCTGTTCTTTTTTTTCTTTTAATTGAAAATAGATTTTTTTCATACAACATATTCTGATTATGGTTTCCCCTCCCTCAACTCCTCCTAGATCAATCCCCTTCCCTTCTCACCCCACTCCACATCCTTCCTCTCTCTCCTATTAGAAAACAGGCATCTGCTGGGCAGTGGTGGCACACACCTTTGATCCCAGCACCTGAAGGCAGAGGCAGCAAGAGTAGGGTAGTTTTGAATTCATTGTCTAGATTTCTAACCAATTTTTAAATTGGGTTGTTTGTTTTCTTGGTTTTCATTTTTTTAGTTCTTTATATATTTTAGGTGTTAGCCCTATATTGGGTGTGTACTTGGTGAAAATATTTTGTAGCCTCTTGTTTATCTGAATGACAGTGTCCTTTGCTACACAGAGACTTTTCAGTTTCATGGGGACTCATTTATTAATTGTTTGTTTCTCTTAGTGCCTGTGCTATCAATGTTCTGTTCAGAAAGCTTTTTCTTTGTCAGTGAGTTCAAGACTATCCCCCACTTTCTCTTCTATCAGGCTCAGTGCATGTGGTTTTACGTTGAGGTCTTTGATGCACTTGCGGTTGAGTTTTGTTCAGGGAGGTACATGTGGATCTATTTGCATTCTTCTATGTGCAGTCATCCAGTATGACCAGCACCATTTGTTTAGGATGGTGTCTTTTTTTTTCCAGTGTGTTTTTCTGGCTTCTTTATAAAAAATCAGGTGTCCATAGGTGTGTGGACTTATGTCTGGGTCTTCACTTTGATTCTATTGGTCAATGTGTCTGTTTTTATGCTAATGCCATGCTGTTTTTGTTACTATCACTCTGTAATACATCATGAAATCTGGAATGATGATACTGCAGCAGTTATTTTATTATTCATGATTGGTCTAGCTATCCCAGGTTTTTTGTGTTTCAATATGAAGCTGAAAATTGGCCTTTTAACTCTGTGGAGAATTGTGTTGGAATTTTTACGGGGATTGCATCGAATCTGTAGATTGCTTTTGGCAAAATAGCCGTTTTCAACATATTAATCCTATTGATTCATGAGCAATAAAGACATTTCCACCTTCTGACAGCTTCTTCAGTGTTTTTCTTTAACATCTTAATGTTTTTATTATACAAGTCTTTTATTTGCCTGGTTATCCCAAGTTATTCCAAAATGTTTTATATTATTTGAGGCTATCATGAAAGGTGTTTCTTATCTCATTTCTTTCTCAGTCAATTTGTCATTTGTATATAGGAGGTCTACTAATTTGTGTGTGTTAATTTTGTATCCAGTTACTTTGCTGAAAGTTTTTTTTTTTTATCAACAGTAGGAGTTTTCTGGTGGAATTTTTAAGGTCATTTATGTATACAATCAAATGATTTGCAAATAAAAATACTTTGACTTCTTCCTTTCCTATTTTTATCCCCCGATCTCCTTCAGTTGTCTTATTGTTCTAGCTGAGACTTCAAGTACTATACTGAAGAGGTTTGGAAAGAATACACAACCTTGCCTTGTAACTGATTTTAGTGGAAACATTTTGAGTTTCTTTCCATTAAGTTGATACTAGCTATGGCCTTACTGTAAATCACCTGTTTTATGTTGAAGTATGTCCCTTCTATCCATAGTCGTTCCAGTATTCTTATGAATGGATGTTGGATTTTGTCAAAGGTCTCTTCTGCATAGAATGAGACGATCATGTGGTTTTGTCTCTCAGACTGTTTATGTGGTGGATTACATTTATTGATCTACGTCTGTTTATGTAGTGGATTACATTTATTGATCTACATATGTTGAACCATCTTTTCGTCTCTGGGAAGGAAGCCTACTTGAAGATGGTGGATGATCTTTTTGACATGTTTTTGTATTCAGTTTGTAACTATTTTATTGAGAATATTTGCATCTATGTTCATAAGAGAAATTGGTCTATAATTCTTTTTCTTTGTTGAGTTTTTATGTGGTTTTAGATATCAGGGTAACTTTGGCCTCATAGAAAGGGTTAGGTGATATTCCTGTGTTTCTGTTTTGTGGAATAATTTGATGAGTGTTGGTTGGTGCTAATTCTTCTTTGAAAGTCTGGTTGAATGCTTCACTGAATCCCTGTTCTCAATTGGGAGACTTTTAGTTACTGCTTTTATTTTACTAGGGGTTAAAGTCTGTGTAAATTGTTTGCCTGATCATAGTGTAACTTTGGTAGGTGGTATATATCGAGAAAAGCATCTCATTAGCTATTTTTAAGGAGGCAAATGTCTCCAAAGTCTGGGCCACTATTGGACTGATAAAGTTTTTTTTTTTTTTCCTTCAGAAAATGTCTCCTTTCCTACCAGGCATCTTCTTCTGTGTAAAGAAGCATGCTAGTTAAGCTTGCATTCTCGGCATTGATTTGTCACATCAGTTTGATCAGAGATGGGCAGTCCATTGATGGATGTGAGGATTGAGCACAGACAGAAAGTGGGTACTCACACCATCATGGACAGCAGATAGGTGTTCCAGGACAGAGATAGACCCTCCACACATGCAACATGGACTCTCTACACTCTAGAGGTAGATCCTCTACATACTGAGGTAGATGTTCCACACATGCAGCATTGATTCTCCAACCAGCCACAAGGTATAAACCCCCCACATGTGCTAGATAGACCCTCCACCTCCCAGGCCTCAGGGAAGTTCTGTCCTGCTCTCTGGCTTGAAATGTAGCCATGAGAAGGTGGCGGTAGGGGTGTCAGGGTACAACCCCCATATACATTTCAGTCTCCTCAATTTAGCTCCAAACTGGCCACTTCTCTCACAGAGTATTTGCTTTTGGGTGGAAAACAGTTTTAATATCCTAAGCATCCTTTGTGCATTTTTGAATCATGGTGAGACCTCACACTCCTTTCAGATCCCTTGAATGTTTAAGGTTCAAACACATCACAGTGAAAAATAAAACTTTCTACTCTTAAAAATTCTAGGTCTTTTCAGTGCATGTCAAGGGTCATATGAAGGTTTTGAAAAAAGATAAAGTTAGAAAGCAGTGCTTATGCACCCAGGGCTCTCTTTACCATCCAAAGGTCAGGCACATGGGGACTTTGTCCTGCTGAACTGGGAGGGTATGCCCATGCCAGGGTAGCCAGGCAGTAGATCTGGAACTCTTCTGAAGTGCACTGATATTTGAAAACATCTGCTTTCAGTGTGTCAGGAAACTTCTACCGTAATTACCTTCAGGGGCCTGGCTGAGTCATGTGATCTTAGAAGTAGGATGGGAAGCCAAGGCTTCATACCGTGGAACTCAGTGCCCTCTTTGGAACTTAAAATCTGGCTTGTCCTCTTGTTTGGATTACTGCTGCTGCTGTCTCTTTGCCGGGTTCTCTTGTGCACTTCTGTGTGGTTCGGTCCCCATCTGCATGCTCCCCCAGGACCTAGCACTCACTGTCTATCTAGCAGCTCATGATGACCTCTGTGTGGATGTCCTGGGCTCTTGAGCAGCTGTTTCTGTTGTCACATGACCAAAGCATCTCCAGACGCTGGGCAGCCCAGCCTTACCATTCACAGGCAGACCTTGGATGGAGGCACCTTCCTCTTTCCCTCTTCCATGCCCAGTTAATTCTAAATCTTGACAGGGCCATTCCACAGGTGTATGGGTCTGGCCCTCCAAGAGCTCCTCACTGTCAAAACTTGACTCTTGAAGCTTGAAATTCTGAAGAGGTTTTGAACATGGGCCTCAAGTACCTCTCCTCTGCTGGCCCTACCTGGGCCTCTCCTCCTTTGGCTGTGCTTTGAGAAGTAGTTGTTATTGCACCTCCCATCACTCACCATACATACAGCACCTGTAGAGTGTCCACACGGAAGAACTGCTTTTCCCTGGACTAGATGTAAGGGTAACTGTGCTACCTTACCATGATGTCAGCTTCCCATGCTCCTCACTCTCTAGCACTCGCGGTCCCCCGAGGCCACTGATACAGCCTGCTCAGCCCCAGTGGTCCCTACCTCACTTATAAAAATGCTCTGCTAACTCCTCCCCGCCAACACTGCCCCTTCCAGAGTAGGGATTCCCACTCCTTTGATGTCTGTTTCATGCAGGCATCAATGATAACCACCGTTAAGCATGGTGCCATCCAGTGTTTCTCTTCTTCTTCTTCTTCTTCTTCTTCTTCTTCTTCTTCTTCTTCTTCTTCTTCTTCTTCTTCTTCTTTTGGTTTTTCGAGACAGAGTCTCTCTGTGTAGCTTTGTGCCTTTCCTACTCACTTGGTAGCCCAGGTTGGCCTCGAACTCACAGAGATCCACCTGGCTCTGCCTCCTGAGTGCTGGGATTAAAGGTGTGCGCCACCACCACCCGGCTCAGTGTTTCACTTCTGTATAGATAGAGGCAAGCTCAGTGAGGTTCTACATGGTAATAGAGTGAGGAGAAGTAGGGCAGAGCTTTGTGTTAGAGAGAGGGGAAGGAAATACACAGTGACTGAGTGTGTGAGCTCCTGAATGCCTGAATATTCTGTTAAAGAATGGACCAGACTCCAGCACTGTTACTGCCCTGATAGACCTTGGAACACTGACTTGGTGGCCCTGTTCTATTTCTTGGTCAAGGGAATGAGTGAGCGCTGTCCCTATATCTAGTCTCCTTCCTGGCCTCCTCTCCAGATGCCTTCCATTATTGGGACTTTAGTTGACTTGCTTGCCTATAAAGAAGAACAAGATGTTTTTCCAGTCTTCTGTGATGGGCACATTTTAGGACTCTATTTTAGTCACATGCCTTTAGGAAATAAAACTGCAGTGTAAATAATGAAAATACAAAAGAATGTTCTAGGTGAAAGTGCCCAGGGCACTTTCCTTTTTATACTTAGGAATAGTTCTATTTTTGTCTACATGAAATTGGGCCTTTCCGATTTCACACACCAGAAACTGGGCAGTTCTTTCTCTTGCAGTTTCAAGAAAGGAAATTTAGACACAAGTAGCTTGAAGTCTCAGATTTGTATGATTTTGCCTTCCTGTGCAGAAGTGCCTAGAAGCAACCCGTATTAAAGTTCCCAGTGAACAAAATACAGTGTCCAGCTTTCAGAACATACCACAAGGGACAGAGGTAGAAGCACAGCTACTCTGACAATTTCTGAGTCAAGTTATACTTAGAGATTTGCTAGGGGATTTTTTTCCCCCAGACTAAACCATCAAACATTTTATTGCTGTTTTTAATATTTTGCTGTGTTCTGCCATAGTCTCTTAATTTAAAAAAAGTTTGTTTCTTATATGAGTGGCCCATTCCTTTGTATTGCTGAATAGTAGACCATTCTGTGGATTGACTGAATTGCGTTTACCTATCTCTTTTTAAAATACAATTTAAATTTTTTTAATTTTGGGCAATTCCATATAGAAGTAATGTGTCATTTCCAACCCTCCAACTTGCCCTGTATTTCCCTCACTCCCTTTCAGTTTTATGACCTGTTCTTTAATTATCAATCACACACACACACACACACACACACACACACACACACACCACAGGCATGCACATACACACATATACATACATGCACACACACACAGTCTCTTTGGGCCATTTTCAGTGCTTAACTACTCAAGTAAAGTGTTCAAATGCACGTATCTGCCCTTTTGAGCAATTATCTGATCATGTGATGACTGATCAAAGGCTAACTGTGTGATTAGTTTCTAAGTGTCTGTGTCGTACACAAACTGACAGTTTTAAGGTATTTGCCAAATGTCATCTTCTATTCCTACCAGTAGTGGATAAGAGTTTTCATTTCCATGCATTTTAAATATTTTTAATTGTGGCCATGAATTA
The DNA here is from genome assembly GCF_949786415.1 of Peromyscus eremicus. Taxonomy (NCBI): domain Eukaryota; kingdom Metazoa; phylum Chordata; class Mammalia; order Rodentia; family Cricetidae; genus Peromyscus; species Peromyscus eremicus. The sequence continues at coordinate 142,471,812 of NC_081416.1, read as the reverse complement.
CATTTCACCATATGTTTTCCTATTGTGGTAAAACACATGCAATACAAAAGTTAACTGTAACTTAACTTAACTGGAGTGTCAGCAACACTCCAGACATTCACACTGCTGTATAATCAGAAGCCCTGTCCATCCACTGAACACTTTGCATCTTGCGAAACAGATGCTGTGCCTATAGCTATTACTACTCCCATCCCAGTTGAAAACCCACCTCTGTACTTGCTTTATGTTTGTGTGTGTTTGGGGTGTGTGCACATATATGTGGAGGCAAGTGTGACTTCAGGCAGGTGTCTTTCTTGACTTTTTTTCCACCTTAGTTTCTTTGAATCTACATCTCTCAGTGAGATCTTGGGTTGGCTGATTTGGCTAGACTGGCTGCCCAATGGTCCTTAGGACTCTGCCCATCTCTTTCTTCCAAGCACTGAGATTACAGAGTACCCTGCCACACCTAACTTTTATATGGGTGCTGGGGGTCGAACACACATCATCATACTTGCACCATGAGCATGTCTCCAACTGAGCCACCTCCCCAGCCTCCACTCTACTTTATGAATATCACTGCTCTAAGAGCTCACATGGATTGAGTTGCATAGAATTTACCATTTTGTGACTGGTTATTTCACTCTTTCCCAGAAGTTTATCTATGTTACAGCATGTATCTGGATTCCCTTTCCTTTTAAGGCTGATAATATTCCACTTTGTAGAGGTCAAGGATTGGATTATGTCTTATTTTTGTCTGTTTTAAACAGTGTTACTATGAATGTAGATGTAGAACTATTTGAGACCTTAGTCAACTCTTGGGTGTATATCCAGTCATTTCTAGTTTGGTCTTACTATAGTTTTAATTTATGCTAGATATTTGTTTGTTTTCTTCCTGTCAGTGCTGGGGATGGAACCAATGACCTTATACTTTGTAGGCATGCTTTCTAGTATTGAGTTATGTCCCAGAGCATGCCTCCTTTTATACATTTTATTTTGAGACAGGGTTTTGCTAAGTCACATAGGCTGGCTGTGCACTCTCTCCATAGGCCAGGTAGACTGGTATGTAGATAAAGCTCAGTGTTAGAACACTTGCCTAACATATTCAAGACCCTGGTTTCCATCCTCAGTATCCCCTTTCCCCAAAAAAGGTAAAGAAGAAGAAAGCAGAAAATGAAACAGGAAACATAAAAACAATAGTCAATTAAGTTATTGACTGTATCTTTCAGAAAATCCCTGAAATTGGTAAACATCTAGCCACATTGATGCATAAAGAACTAGAGAAGACAAAGCAGCAGCACAAGGAGGAGATAAAGCAGCTCCCAGCTGCACAGAACCAGCAAGAACGTGAACACAACACAAACTCCTTGAAGACAGAAGTTGTCAGAGTTGACTCAAACAGAAAGACAGGACAGAATGCCCTATTTTGTTTTATTGTAGTATTTATTTATTAATTTTTTTCTTTTATTCTTCTCTCATATATTACATTCTGACTGCAGTTTCCCCTACCTTCACTCTCCCCAGTCCTCTCCTCTCTCTCAGATCCACTCATCCTCCCGTTTCCTTTACAAAAGAGCATACCTTCCAGGGATACCAACTGAACATGGTATAACTAATTACAATAAGACTAGGCACAAGGCCTCACTCATATCAAGGTTTGATGAGGTAACCTAGTAAGAGGAAAAGGGTCCCAAGAGCAGGCAAAAGAGTCAGAGATACCCCCACTCACACTGTTAGGAGTCCCACAAGAATACCCAGCTACACAACCATAGCATGTATGCAGAGGACCTAGGTCAGACCTCTACAGGCTCCCTGGTTGTTGCTTCAGTATCTGTGAGACCTGGTTAGTTGATTCTGTGAGCAGTGTTGTTATGGTGTCTGTGACCCATCTGGCTCCTACAATCTTTCCTCCCCCTCTACCCTGGGATTCTCCAAGCTCTGCCTAGTGGTTGGCTTTGGCTGTCTGCATCTGCTCCTGTCAGTTGCTGGATGAAGCCTCTCTAATGACAATTATGCTAGTCTCCAGTCTACAATATAGCAGAATATCAACAGGAATAATTTCATTGACTTTTCTCCCCAGTTGTGTTTTATTCTTTCCTAGGTCTCTGTGCTACCCAGCCTCTGGTTCCTGTTCCTCCAGGCAGTGTCAGGCATGGGCTCCTGTAGCACGAATCCTATTTGGTCTTAATAATAAAAACCTGGAATCGGATCCCAGATTCAGTGAAAGTTGAAAGATCAGAGAAGCAGAGCAGCCAGCCACTAGAGACACTTCTTATCTCTGCAGAATCCTCAGCCTGAAAAAGCCGAGCTTCTGTCTTCAACCTGCCTTATCACTTCCTCTCTCCTTCGATCCCTCCCTACCACCTGACCCCTCCTGTTCCCATCCCCACCCACCTCCAGTCCACCTTTGAAATCTATTGTATTTCCCCTTCCTGGGGAGATCCATGTTTCCTCTGGAGCCCTCCTTGTTACTTAGCCTTTCTGAGTATGTAGATTGTAGTCTGATTACCCTTTACTTATAAGTTAATGTCCACTTATAATTGAGTATATACCATGTTTGTCTTCCTTGGTCTGGGTTACCTCACTCAGGATGATATTTTCTAGTTCCATAATTTGCCTGCAAATTTCATGATGTCATTGTTTATAACAGGTGAGTAATACTCCATTGTGTAAATGTACCACATTTTCTTTATCCATTCTTTGGTTGAGGGACATCTAGGTTGTTTCCAGTTTCTGGCTATTATGAATAAAGCTGCAATAGACATGAGTGAGCAAGTGTCCTTGTGGTAGGATGGGTATATGCCCAAGAATGGTATAGCTGGGTCTTGAGGTAGATTGAGTTCCAATTTTCTGAGGAACTGCCATATTTATTTCCACAGTGGCTGTACAAATTTGCACTCCCACCAGCAATGAATGAGTGTTCCTCTTACCCCACATCCTGGTCAGCATGAGCTGTCACTTGTGTTTTTGATCTTAGCCATTCTGACAAGTGTAAGTTGGAATCTCAAAGTAGTTTTGATTTGCATTTTCCTGATGACTAAGGATATTGAACATTTTCCTTAAGTGTTACTCAGCCATTTGTGATTCCTTTGCTGAGAATTCCCTGTTTATATCTGTAACCCCCTTTTTAAATTGGATTATTTGGTTTGTTGAAGCCTAATTTCCTGAGTTCTTTATATATTGTGAATGTTAACCCTCTGTTGGATGTGGAGTTTGTAAAAATCTTTTCCCATTCTGTAGGTTGCCATTTTGTTCTATTGACAGTCCTTTGTCTCACAGAAGCTTCTCAATTTCATCAGGTTCTGTTTATTGATTGTTGATTTTAGTGTTTGTACTATTGGTGCTCTATTCAGGAAGTAGTCTCTTGTAACAATGCATTCAAGGCTACCCCCACTTTCTCTTTTATTAGGTTCAGTGTATCTGGTTTTATGTTGAGGTCTTTGAACCACTTGGACTTGAGTTTTGTGAAGGGTGATAATTATGGTTCTTTTTGCATTCTTCTACATGCTGACATACAGTTAGACCAGCACCATTTGTTGAAGATGCTTTCTTTTTTCCATTGTGTATTTATGGCTTCTTTATCAAAATCAGGTGTTCACAAGTGTGTGAATTTATGTCTGGTCTTCTATTTAATTCCATGGATCAACCAGTCTGTTTTTATGCCAATACTATGTGTTTTTTTTTTTATTAATATAGCTCTGTAGAATGACTTGAAATCAGAGATGGTGATACCTCCAGAAGTTCTTTTGTAGTACAGGATTATTTTACCTATCCTAGGGTTTTTTTTCCATATGAAGTTTAGTATTATTCTTTCAAGGTCTGTAAAGAATTGTGTTGGGATTTTGATGGGGATTGCATTGAATCTGTATATTGTTTTTGGTGGGATAGCCATTTTACTATGTTGACCCTACTGATCCATGAGCATGAGAGATCTTTCCATATTCTGATATCTTCTTTAATTTCTTGAAGTTTTTATTCTTCAAAGTTCTTCAAAGACTTGAAGGGTTTTTTTTTTGTACAAGTCTTTCACTTGCTTGGTTATTATTACCCCAAGATATTTTATATCATTTGTGGCTATTGTGAAAGGTGTTGTTTCCCTGATTTCTTTCTCAGACATTTGCCATTTGTATATAGAAAGGCTACTGATTTTCTTGAGCTAATTTTACATCTAGCCACTCCCCTGAAGGTGTTTGTATGCTGTTGGAGTTCCCTGGTAGAATTTTTTTGGTTGCTCATGTATGTATCATATCATCTGCAAATATCAGTACTTTGACTTCTTACTTTCTAATTTTTATCCCCTTGATCTCCTTCAGTTGCCTTATTGATCCTGCTAGCACTTCAAGTACTATATTGAATAGATATGGAGAGAATGGACAGCTTTGTCTTGTTCCTGATTTTAGTGAAGTTGCTTTGAATTTCTCCTCATTCAATGTGATGTTGGCTATTGGCTTGCTGTAACTCACCTTCGCTATCTTGAGGTATGTCCCTTGTATCCCTAATCTTATCATGAAGGGGTGTTGGATTTTGTCAATGGGTTTCTCAACATCATTTGAGATGATCATGTAATTTTTTTTTTAGTTTGTTTATATGGTAGATTACATTGACTGATTTTCTTATGTTGAACCACCACCCCTGCACCTCTGTGTTTGATCATGGTGGATGATCTTTTTGATGTGTTCTTGGATTCTGTTTTCGAGTATTTTATTGAGTATTTTTACATCTATGTTCATAAGGGAAATTTGGTCTATAATTTTCTTTGTTGAATCTTTGTGTGATTTGGGTGTCAGGGTGATTGTGGCCTCACAAAATGAATTTGGCATTGTTCCTTCTGTTTCTATTGTGTGGAATAATTTGAGGAGTATTGGTATTAGTTCTTCTTTGAAGGTCTGGTAGAATTCCTCACTGAAACTATCTGGTCCTTGGTAGGGAGACTTTTAATGACTATTTCTATTTCCTTAGGTGTTATTAGTCTATTTAAATTGTTTATCTGATCTTAATTTAACTTTGGTAAGTGTTATCTATCAAGAAAACGATCCACTTCTTTTAGATATTCCAATTTTGTGGAGTATAGGTTTTTAAAGTTTGACCTAATGATTTATTGGATTTTCTCAGTGTCTATTGTTATGTCCCCCTTTTCATTTCTGATTTTGTTAATTTGGACATTTTGTGAGTTTTTTTTGTTAGTTTGGATAAGGGTTTGTCTTTCTTGCTGATTTTCTCAAAGAGCAACTCTGTTTCATTGATTCTTCGTATTGTTCTCTTTGTTTCTATTTTATTGATTTCAGTACTCACTTTATTTCCTGCCTTCTACTCCTCTTGAGTGAGCTTGCTTTATTTTGTTCTAAAGCTTTCATGTGTGCTATTATGAGATCTCTCAGATTTCTTCATATAGGCACTTGGTGCTATGAGCTTTCCCCTTAGCATGACTTTCATTATGTCCCATAAGTTTAGGTATTTTGTGCATTCATTTTTATTGAATTCTAGGAAGTCTTTAATTTCTTTCTTTTTTCTGCCTTGACCCAGTAGTCAATCAGTAGAGAGTTGTTCAGTTTCTATGAATTTATAAACTTTCTCTTGTTTCTCTTGTTGTTGAATCCCAGCTTTAATCTATGGTAGTCTGATAAGATGCAGAGAGTTATTTCAATTTTCTGTGTCTGTTGACTCTTGCTTCGTGACTGAGTATGTGGTCAGTTTTGGAGTATGTTTTGTGAGGTGCTGTCAAGAAGGTGTATTCTTTTGTGTTTGGGTGAAATGTTCTGTAGATATCTGTTAGGTCCTTTTGGTTTATAATGTCTGTTAGCTCCAGTATTTCTCTGTTTAGTGTTTGTCTGGATGACCTGTTCATTGATGAGAGTAGGGTATTGAAGTCTCTCCCTTTCAATGTGTGAGAGTTGATGTGTGACTTAAGCTTTTGTAATGTTTCTTTTGCAAATGTGCTACCCTTGCATTTGGGGCATAGATGTTAAGAATTGAAAGATCATCTTGGTGGATCTTTCTTTATTGAATAAGAAGTGTCCTTCATTGTCTTTTTTGATTAATTTCGGTTTGCAATTTATTTTTGTTAGATATTAGAATGGCTACACCAGCTTGTTTCTTAGCTCTGTTTGCTTGGAAAATCCTTTTCCAATCCTTTAATGTGGGGTAATAGCTATCTTTTCTGTTGATGTGTCTTTCTCATATATAGCAGAAGGATGGATTCTATTTTTGTGTCTATTCTGTTAGCCTGTGTCTTTTTATTGGAGGAATTGAGTCCATTGATATGGACAGATGTCAATGACAATGATTATTAATTCCTGTTATTTTGTGTGCATATGCGTGGATGTGGGTGTGGGTGTGTATATTTCCTTTCTTTTGGTTTTGCTGATGTGAGATTATTTATTTTCTGTGTTTTCATGGGTGTAGTTAACCTCCTTGGGTTGGAGTTTTCCTCCTAGTATCTTCTGTAGGGCTGGATTTGTGAATAGATATTGTCTAAATTCATAGTTTTCATGGAATATCTTGTTTTCTCCATCTATGGTGATTGAAATTTTTCTGAGTATAGTAATCTGAGCTGCTCTCTGTGTTCTTTTAGAGTCTGTAGGACATTAGCTCAGGCCCTTGTGACTTTTAGAGTCTCCACTGAGAAGCTGGGTGTGATTCTTAATAGGTCTGCCTTTGTATGTTAGTTGACCCTTTTCCCTTGCAGCTTTTAATATCCTTTCTTTGTTCTGTATGTTTAATGTTTTGAGTATTATATGGCAAGGGGATGTTCTTTTCTGGTCTAATCTATTTGGTGTTCTTTAAGCTTCTCGTACCTTCATAGACATGTCTTTCTTTAGGCTAGGAAGCTTTCCTTCTATGATTTTGTTGAATATAATTTCTTTTTCTTTGAGCTTGGCTTCTTCCCCTTCTAGTCCTATTATTTTTTGGTTTGGGCATTTCATAGTGTCCCAGATTTCTGGATGTTTTGTGTCAGGATTTTTTTTAGATTTGAAAGTGTTAAATCTAAATTTGATTGTATCAGTCAAATTTAAAAATATCACACGTGTGTGTGTGTGTGTGTGTGTGTGTGCGCGCGCGCATATTTCTATCTTATCTCAATGCTGATATTCTTTCTTCCATCTTCTGTGTTCTGTTTGTGATGTTTGCAAATGTAGCTCCTGTTCACTATATTTTTTCCATATTCAGAATTTCCTCAATTGGTGTTTTATTCATTGCTTCTATTTCCATTTTCAAGTCTTGAACAGTTTTTATTAATTTCCTTCAACTGTTTTTTCTTTTGGCTTTCTTTAATAAATATATTCATTTTCTCCAATTTTTTGTTCATCTTTTCCTTGATTTTTTTAAGGAATTTATTAATATTCTCTTTAAGGACCTCTATCATCTTTATAAAGTTGGTTTTTATGTCATTTTTCATGTGCTTCAGCTGTGTTGGAGTATTCAGGTCTTGCTGTAGTAGGATAACTGGATTTTGGTGGTGTCATATTGCTTTTGCTATGGTTGGTTGTGTTCTTTCACTGGAGTATAGGCATCTGGGTTTGGGAAATTATAGGTCTAGGTGAGAATTTCTGAGTTTGTCTTTGTTGAATGGGTGTTTTCTCCCTTGGTTTCTGTTTCCTATCTGGTCTTCTGGTCAAGAGGGTCCTCTGCTGGAGTTGTTTGTAGATATATGGTGATGATGAGAGGAGGGACTATTCAAGATAGGCTGGGTGGGCATTGAGGAGGTGGGGGCTGTTCATGAGCAGTGAGCTTACCTGGGGCTCTGGCCTTTAGTGGGACAGGGGGGCTTTGCCCTAAGCTGTGGATAGGTCAGAGGTTCTGGTGATAGGCATGACCTCTGGTGGTAAGGGGCCTTAGAAATGCCCTATTTCTATTTAAGAACTAAAGTAATAATTGAAAAAAAGACTTCTCACAAAAAAGAAGCACATACCCAAACGGATTCACTGGTGAATTGTCCCAAATAGTAATTCTATACAAACTGTTCCAAAAGAGTATTATAAAAGATGATACATCCAACCCATTTAAGGAGGCCATCATTATTATATATGTAAAACAGAAAACAAAATTAAAGGAAAAGGAAACTAGAGGATAATGTTTACATACATTATTATAGTATTCTAATAAAATATTAAAAAGAATGCTACATCATGACAAAGTGTGGTTTATAAGGAATATAATATACTTTATTATAATTATAAAAAATCATCTCAGTAGATACAAGAACAGCATTTAAGAAACCTAACAAAAATTCTCTCTACAAACTAGGAAAGAAAAGTGATTTCTCAAATTCACAGTAAATAGGTTGGGGTTGGAATGGGTTTGGGTGGGGCATGGGAAGGAGAGAGGGAGAGAGAAACACAGTAACATCAGACGCAATGAAAATGCTTCCCAAGATCAGGAAAAAGAAAGTCTATGTTGTCACCATTTCTATTCAAAACTATAGTGGGGATAACTAACCAGTGTATCATACTAAAAACTGTAGATAATGCACTTAGGCAAGAAAATGAAAGGTGCACACACACTGAAAGAGATGAAGGTGAACTGTATTTATGTAATAGATTTGATATAGTCTATGAAATACTTCTAAAACCAATAAATAAGTTTAGTAAATCTTTAGTAGGCTCAAGTCAGTATACACACATTTAACATTAAGAGGGAGCATTGGCTCTATCATATGAGACATCTGCTTTTTTGACAATTTTGCCACATAAATGCATTATTGATTTGTTTTATTATATTAAAAAATAAAAATAAAATACATGTAACATGAGTTCTAACTGGTCTTAATAATGAAAACCCAAAGTCAGATATCAGGGTAAATGCTGAAAGGTCAGAGAAGCAGAGCAGCTATCTACCAGACAGTTCCTTTCTCCTCCCACCTTATGTTCCTGTCTCTACCTCCCTAGTGCTGGGATTAAAGACATGAGCATCCACCACTGGCTCTGTTTCTCTTTTAGACTAGGTCAATCTCATGTAGCCCAGGGTAGCCTTGAACTCTTGATCTTCCTGCTTCCTCCTTCCCAGGGCTGGGATTAAGGGTTGTGCCACCACTGCCTTTCCTCTATGGTTAACCTGTGGCTAGCTCCACCCTCTGACCTCCAGGCAAGCTTCATTTGTCAGAACACAAACAAAATATCACCACAAGTACATGTTCTTAAAGTCACAAAAAGAAACCAGAACAACAAAAACAAAAAACCCAACACAACATTGAAACCATAAAATACCAAGAAATCAGTCTTACAGATGTAAAAACTCAAAGCAATATCTTGTTGTGAGAAAAGATGCACTGAAAGGAAAGAGGTTCCTCACATGTGGTCACTGTGTAACATCCTGTTGCTAAGAAGACGACTCTCCAGTAGTTCTGTAGAATCAATGTCCTTCAAATATGATAGATAAAAGATCACAACCTTTAAAATATGGTAGACAAAGGCTCACAGAAGCTGCTGTTCTCTTCATCTTTTCCCCCCTGAAAACTCCATTTTCAAACTTCACAGGGAATGCTGAGGTGATACTGAGAGAAACAGAACAAAATGAAGCAGCACTTCTTTTCAATAGTAATATAAAGGTGCTTCAGAAACGACATGATACTGTAGTATGGTACAGATGTAAGACAGATCAGAGAGGAGGTGTGGGGGTATTGCCAACATCTTTCTGCTATTGATTGGTCATGCACCTGTCAGGTCTCTTGTACTCTGGCCCCACTTGTCTGACCCCATCTTCCGCAGTGCTCCATCTTTGTTCTAGTCTTTTGAGCATTCTAAACCCGCTGCTACCCCAGCATCTTTGTGGATTGACTCAACTGTAGGTCACTATTCAAGTCCATGACTCACTGTGAACTGAAACTTCCAAAATTGTGAGCCCAAATAAACATTTCTCTTCCTAAATTGCTTGTATCAGTTACCTCTTGCAGTGAAAGTCAATGGAGGTGACAACCTACCTGCTGTGTTGATGTGAGGTCATAGAAGGTGACAGCCTACCTGCTGTGTTGATGTGAGGTCATGGGAGGTGACAGCCTACCTGCTGTACTGATATAAGGTCATGGGAGCTGACAGTTGCCCTACCTGTTGTGTTGATGTGAGGTCATGGGAGGTGACAGCCTACCTGCTGTGCTGATGTGAGGTCATGGGAGGTGACAGCCTACCTTCTGTGTTGATGTGAGGTCATGGGAGGTGACAGCCTACCTGCTGTGCTGATGTGAGGTCATGGGAGTTGACAGCCTACCTGCTGTACTGATGTGAGGTCATGGGAGGTGATAGCCTACCTGCTGTACTGATGTGAGGTCATGGGAGGTGACAGTTGCCCTACCTGCTGTACTGATGTGAGGTCATGGGAGCTGACATTTGCCCTACCTGCTGTGCTGATGTGAGGTCATGGGAGGTGACAGTTGCCCTACCTGCTGTGCTGACCTAAGATCACTGTTGTAGGCATGTGCTGTGGCAGTAAGCAACTTTGGCCTTATGATAGAAAGCCTGAAGAGGGACCTTCTGCTTTGGGTGACCAGGGATCATTGGGCCTGCCAGTGTCATGTCATCTCAACATCCAAAACAGCATCAATAATTACCGGATCTTGTGACCTTTGTAGATTTACAAGGGCCTAAATTTTCAAAGCATTTGTCAAAGCTTGGCTAGGAAGCATAGCATCTAATGTGGCTGAGCAACCACTTATAAAGGCTACAGCTTCAAGTAGTGTGTTTAGAATTGATTTTCCTGATGATAATCCAGTCAGTCTTAAATAAAGCAAAGAGTTATACACGCTGTTGGATCAGCACTGCAGTTGGATCTATGGAGAACAAACAATGCCTTTTATTAAGTGAATGAGCTTTCAACAAGCGCCCTAAAAATATGATTATTTCTCATACTATAAAATAGAAGCTAATTTCGGTGTCAGACTCTGGGAAAGAGGAGGGCTGTATCTGCTTGCTGACAGTTCAGTCACAGTCTGGCCTGCTGTAGAGCAGCCTGAAGGCCCAACAATGCTGACTCACACATTCATTCAACATACATCAGACACTGACGACATGCACCATTCCAGCCCTAGGCATGTAACAGGAAACACCCCGAGAGCCCTGTTCTTAGGAACTCGTTGCTATAGCTGGCAAGGAATGAACAAACAAATGTGCATACCACAGGCCAACTCTTTGTAATCAGAACAGGCATCTGCAATGTGACCGCTGTGTGTGTGTTTGTAATGACACATCAATTAAGACAGGTTTGGAAGGACTTCTAGAGTGAGAACGAGAAAGATTGTTTCCAGCCCTGTCTTACATCAGAGGACATGTCGGTCTTCCCAAGTACTTGGTCCTTTGAAGTCATCATACAGGAATTATTTTGAAGAAAATTTTAAGAAGAAAGCCTGAGAATGAAGTTACATTGCATAAGTATGTAACATGGTCTTGGATCTTCAGAGATAAAAGTTCCCCAATGCTTCTGCTCAGTTCTCACAGGCCTTGGGTCAGGATAGAGAATCTCTAAGATGTACGTCAATTGGTCTTGAGCTAATGAGAGAAAATGGCTTCCAAAAGCTTGACCCCTCATCTTCTCCCA